>NW_027507764.1:0-121095 GCF_037356315.1 Lithobates pipiens
TCCTGTATTAGATCCGCAGTCTCTGGTCACCTCCTGTATTAGATCCGCAGTCTCTGGTCATCTCCTGTATTAGATCCGCAGTCTCTGGTCATCTCCTGTATTAGATCCGCAGTCTCTGGTCATCTCCTGTATTAGATCCGCAGTCTCTGGTCATCTCCTGTATTAGATCCGCAGTCTCTGGTCATCTCCTTGTATTAGATCCACAGTCTCTGGTCATCTCCTGTATTAGATCCGCAGTCTCTGGTCATCTCCTGTATTAGATCCGCAGTCTCTGGTCATCTCCTGTATTAGATCCGCAGTCTCTGGTCATCTCCTGTATTAGATCCGCAGTCTCTGGTCATCTCCTGTATTAGATCCGCAGTCTCTGGTCATCTCCTGTATTAGATCCACAGTCTCTGGTCATCTCCTGTATTAGATCCGCAGTCTCTGGTCATCTCCTGTATTAGATCCGCAGTCTCTGGTCATCTCCTGTATTAGATCCGCAGTCTCTGGTCATCTCCTGTAATAGATCCGCAGTCTCTGGTCATCTCCTGTATTAGATCCGCAGTCTCTGGTCATCTCCTGTAATAGATCCGCAGTCTCTGGTCATCTCCTGTATTAGATCTGCAGTCTCTGGTCATCTCCTGTATTAGATCCGCAGTCTCTGGTCATCTCCTGTATTAGATCCGCAGTCTCTGGTCATCTCCTGTATTAGATCCGCAGTCTCTGGTCATCTCCTGTAATAGATCCGCAGTCTCTGGTCATCTCCTGTATTAGATCCGCAGTCTCTGGTCATCTCCTGTATTAGATCCGCAGTCTCTGGTCATCTCCTGTATTAGATCCGCAGTCTCTGGTCATCTCCTGTATTAGATCCGCAGTCTCTGGTCATCTCCTGTATTAGATCCACAGTCTCTGGTCATCTCCTGTATTAGATCCGCAGTCTCTGGTCATCTCCTGTATTAGATCCGCAGTCTCTGGTCATCTCCTGTATTAGATCTGCAGTCTCTGGTCATCTCCTGTATTAGATCCACAGTCTCTGGTCATCTCCTGTAATAGATCCACAGTCTCTGGTCATCTCCTGTATTAGATCTGCAGTCTCTGGTCATCTCCTGTATTAGATCCGCAGTCTCTGGTCATCTCCTGTAATAGATCCGCAGTCTCTGGTCATCTCCTGTATTAGATCCGCAGTCTCTGGTCATCTCCTGTATTAGATCCGCAGTCTCTGGTCATCTCCTGTATTAGATCCGCAGTCTCTGGTCATCTCCTGTATTAGATCCGCAGTCTCTGGTCATCTCCTGTATTAGATCCGCAGTCTCTGGTCATCTCCTGTATTAGATCCGCAGTCTCTGGTCATCTCCTGTATTAGATCCGCAGTCTCTGGTCATCTCCTGTATTAGATCCGCAGTCTCTGGTCATCTCCTGTATTAGATCCGCAGTCTCTGGTCATCTCCTGTATTAGATCCGCAGTCTCTGGTCATCTCCTGTATTAGATCCGCAGTCTCTGGTCATCTCCTGTATTAGATCCGCAGTCTCTGGTCTCTCCTGTATTAGATCCGCAGTCTCTGGTCATCTCCTGTATTAGATCCGCAGTCTCTGGTCATCTCCTGTATTAGATCCACAGTCTCTGGTCATCTCCTGTATTAGATCCACAGTCTCTGGTCATCTCCTGTATTAGATCCGCAGTCTCTGGTCATCTCCTGTATTAGATCCTCAGTCTCTGGTCATCTCCTGTAATAGATCCACAGTCTCTGGTCATCTCCTGTATTAGATCCGCAGTCTCTGGTCATCTCCTGTATTAGATCTGCAGTCTCTGGTCATCTCCTTGTATTAGATCTGCAGTCTCTGGTCATCTCCTGTATTAGATCCGCAGTCTCTGGTCATCTCCTGTATTAGATCGGCAGTCTCTGGTCATCTCCTGTATTAGATCCACAGTCTCTGGTCATCTCCTGTATTAGATCCGCAGTCTCTGGTCATCTCCTGTATTAGATCCGCAGTCTCTGGTCATCTCCTGTATTAGATCCGCAGTCTCTGGTCATCTCCTGTATTAGATCCGCAGTCTCTGGTCACCTCCTGTATTAGATCCGCAGTCTCTGGTCATCTCCTGTATTAGATCCGCAGTCTCTGGTCACCTCCTGTATTAGATCCGCAGTCTCTGGTCATCTCCTGTATTAGATCCGCAGTCTCTGGTCATCTCCTGTATTAGATCCACAGTCTCTGGTCATCTCCTGTATTAGATCCGCAGTCTCTGGTCACCTCCTGTATTAGATCCGCAGTCTCTGGTCATCTCCTGTATTAGATCCGCAGTCTCTGGTCATCTCCTGTATTAGATCCGCAGTCTCTGGTCATCTCCTGTATTAGATCCGCAGTCTCTGGTCATCTCCTGTATTAGATCCGCAGTCTCTGGTCATCTCCTGTATTAGATCCGCAGTCTCTGGTCATCTCCTGTATTAGATCCGGCAGTCTCTGGTCATCTCCTGTATTAGATCCGCAGTCTCTGGTCATCTCCTGTATTAGATCCGCAGTCTCTGGTCATCTCTTGTATTAGATCCGCAGTCTCTGGTCATCTCCTGTATTAGATCTGCAGTCTCTGGTCATCTCCTGTATTAGATCCACAGTCTCTGGTCATCTCCTGTATTAGATCTGCAGTCTCTGGTCATCTCCTGTATTAGATCCGCAGTCTCTGGTCATCTCCTGTATTATATCCGCAGTCTCTGGTCATCTCTTGTATTAGATCCGCAGTCTCTGGTCATCTCTTGTAATAGATCCGCAGTCTCTGGTCATCTCCTGTATTAGATCCGCAGTCTCTGGTCATCTCCTGTATTAGATCCACAGTCTCTGGTCATCTCCTGTATTAAATCCGCAGTCTCTGGTCATCTCCTGTATTAGATCCACAGTCTCTGGTCCTCTCCTGTATTAGATCCGCAGTCTCTGGTCATCTCCTGTATTAGATCCACAGTCTCTGGTCATCTCCTGTATTAGATCCGCAGTCTCTGGTCATCTCCTGTATTAGATCCGCAGTCTCTGGTCATCTCCTGTATTAGATCCGCAGTCTCTGGTCACCTCCTGTATTAGATCCGCAGTCTCTGGTCATCTCCTGTATTAGATCCGCAGTCTCTGGTCATCTCCTGTATTAGATCCGCAGTCTCTGGTCATCTCCTGTATTAGATCCGCAGTCTCTGGTCATCTCCTGTATTAGATCCGCAGTCTCTGGTCATCTCTTGTATTAGATCCACAGTCTCTGTTCATCTCCTGTATTAGATCCGCAGTCTCTGGTCATCTCCTGTATTAGATCCGCAGTCTCTGGTCATCTCCTGTATTAGATCCGCAGTCTCTGGTCATCTCCTGTATTAGATCCGCAGTCTCTGGTCATCTCCTGTATTAGATCCACAGTCTCTGGTCATCTCCTGTATTAGATCCGCAGTCTCTGGTCATCTCCTGTATTAGATCCGCAGTCTCTGGTCATCTCTTGTATTAGATCCGCAGTCTCTGATCATCTCCTGTATTAGATCCGCAGTCTCTGGTCATCTCCTGTATTAGATCCGCAGTCTCTGGTCATCTCCTGTATTAGATCCGCAGTCTCTGGTCATCTCCTGTAATAGATCCGCAGTCTCTGGTCATCTCTTGTATTAGATCCGCAGTCTCTGGTCATCTCCTGTATTAGATCCGCAGTCTCTGGTCATCTCCTGTATTAGATCCGCAGTCTCTGGTCATCTCCTGTATTAGATCCGCAGTCTCTGGTCATCTCCTGTAATAGATCCACAGTCTCTGGTCATCTCCTGTATTAGATCCGCAGTCTCTGGTCATCTCCTGTATTAGATCCGCAGTCTCTGGTCATCTCCTGTATTAGATCTGCAGTCTCTGGTCATCTCCTGTATTAGATCCACAGTCTCTGGTCATCTCCTGTAATAGATCCACAGTCTCTGGTCATCTCCTGTATTAGATCTGCAGTCTCTGGTCATCTCCTGTATTAGATCCGCAGTCTCTGGTCATCTCTTGTAATAGATCCGCAGTCTCTGGTCATCTCCTGTATTAGATCCGCAGTCTCTGGTCATCTCCTGTATTAGATCCGCAGTCTCTGGTCATCTCCTGTATTAGATCCGCAGTCTCTGGTCATCTCCTGTATTAGATCCGCAGTCTCTGGTCATCTCCTGTATTAGATCCGCAGTCTCTGGTCATCTCCTGTATTAGATCCGCAGTCTCTGGTCATCTCCTGTATTAGATCCGCAGTCTCTGGTCATCTCCTGTATTAGATCCGCAGTCTCTGGTCATCTCCTGTATTAGATCCGCAGTCTCTGGTCATCTCCTGTATTAGATCCGCAGTCTCTGGTCATCTCCTGTATTAGATCCACAGTCTCTGGTCATCTCCTGTATTAGATCCGCAGTCTCTGGTCATCTCCTGTATTAGATCCGCAGTCTCTGGTCATCTCCTGTATTAGATCCGCAGTCTCTGGTCATCTCCTGTATTAGATCCGCAGTCTCTGGTCATCTCTTGTATTAGATCCACAGTCTCTGTTCATCTCCTGTATTAGATCCGCAGTCTCTGGTCATCTCCTGTATTAGATCCGCAGTCTCTGGTCATCTCCTGTATTAGATCCGCAGTCTCTGGTCATCTCCTGTATTAGATCCGCAGTCTCTGGTCATCTCCTGTATTAGATCCGCAGTCTCTGGTCATCTCCTGTATTAGATCCACAGTCTCTGGTCATCTCCTGTATTAGATCCGCAGTCTCTGGTCATCTCCTGTATTAGATCCGCAGTCTCTGGTCATCTCCTTGTATTAGATCCGCAGTCTCTGGTCATCTCCTGTATTAGATCCGCAGTCTCTGGTCATCTCCTGTATTAGATCCGCAGTCTCTGGTCATCTCCTGTAATAGATCCGCAGTCTCTGGTCATCTCTTGTATTAGATCCGCAGTCTCTGGTCATCTCCTGTATTAGATCCGCAGTCTCTGGTCATCTCCTGTATTAGATCCGCAGTCTCTGGTCATCTCCTGTATTAGATCCGCAGTCTCTGGTCATCTCCTGTAATAGATCCACAGTCTCTGGTCATCTCCTGTATTAGATCCGCAGTCTCTGGTCATCTCCTGTATTAGATCCGCAGTCTCTGGTCATCTCCTGTATTAGTCCGCAGTCTCTGGTCATCTCCTGTATTAGATCCGCAGTCTCTGGTCATCTCCTGTATTAGATCCGCAGTCTCTGGTCATCTCCTGTAATAGATCCACAGTCTCTGGTCATCTCCTGTATTAGATCCGCAGTCTCTGGTCATCTCCTGTATTAGATCCGCAGTCTCTGGTCATCTCCTGTATTAGATCCACAGTCTCTGGTCATCTCCTGTAATAGATCCACAGTCTCTGGTCATCTCCTGTATTAGATCTGCAGTCTCTGGTCATCTCCTGTATTAGATCCGCAGTCTCTGGTCATCTCTTGTAATAGATCCGCAGTCTCTGGTCATCTCCTGTATTAGATCCGCAGTCTCTGGTCATCTCCTGTATTAGATCCGCAGTCTCTGGTCATCTCCTGTATTAGATCCGCAGTCTCTGGTCATCTCCTGTATTAGATCCGCAGTCTCTGGTCATCTCCTGTATTAGATCCGCAGTCTCTGGTCATCTCCTGTATTAGATCCGCAGTCTCTGGTCATCTCCTGTATTAGATCCGCAGTCTCTGGTCATCTCCTGTATTAGATCCGCAGTCTCTGGTCATCTCTTGTATTAGATCCGCAGTCTCTGGTCATCTCCTGTATTAGATCCGCAGTCTCTGGTCATCTCCTGTATTAGATCCGCAGTCTCTGGTCATCTCCTGTATTAGATCCGCAGTCTCTGGTCATCTCCTGTATTAGATCCGCAGTCTCTGGTCATCTCCTGTATTAGATCGGCAGTCTCTGGTCATCTCCTGTATTAGATCCACAGTCTCTGGTCATCTCCTGTAATAGATCCACAGTCTCTGGTCATCTCCTGTATTAGATCCGCAGTCTCTGGTCATCTCCTGTATTAGATCCACAGTCTCTGGTCATCTCCTGTAATAGATCCACAGTCTCTGGTCATCTCCTGTATTAGATCCGCAGTCTCTGGTCATCTCCTGTATTAGATCTGCAGTCTCTGGTCATCTCTTGTATTAGATCTGCAGTCTCTGGTCATCTCCTGTATTAGATCTGCAGTCTCTGGTCATCTCTTGTATTAGATCGGCAGTCTCTGGTCATCTCCTGTATTAGATCCACAGTCTCTGGTCATCTCCTGTATTAGATCCGCAGTCTCTGGTCATCTCCTGTATTAGATCCGCAGTCTCTGGTCATCTCCTGTATTAGATCCGCAGTCTCTGGTCATCTCCTGTATTAGATCCGCAGTCTCTGGTCACCTCCTGTATTAGATCCGCAGTCTCTGGTCATCTCCTGTATTAGATCCGCAGTCTCTGGTCACCTCCTGTATTAGATCCGCAGTCTCTGGTCATCTCCTGTATTAGATCCGCAGTCTCTGGTCATCTCCTGTATTAGATCCACAGTCTCTGGTCATCTCCTGTATTAGATCCGCAGTCTCTGGTCACCTCCTGTATTAGATCCGCAGTCTCTGGTCATCTCCTGTATTAGATCCGCAGTCTCTGGTCATCTCCTGTATTAGATCCGCAGTCTCTGGTCATCTCCTGTATTAGATCCGCAGTCTCTGGTCATCTCCTGTATTAGATCCGCAGTCTCTGGTCATCTCCTGTATTAGATCCGCAGTCTCTGGTCATCTCCTGTATTAGATCGGCAGTCTCTGGTCATCTCCTGTATTAGATCCGCAGTCTCTGGTCATCTCCTGTATTAGATCCGCAGTCTCTGGTCATCTCTTGTATTAGATCCGCAGTCTCTGGTCATCTCCTGTATTAGATCCGCAGTCTCTGGTCATCTCCTGTATTAGATCCGCAGTCTCTGGTCATCTCCTGTATTAGATCTGCAGTCTCTGGTCATCTCCTGTATTAGATCCACAGTCTCTGGTCATCTCCTGTATTAGATCTGCAGTCTCTGGTCATCTCCTGTATTAGATCCGCAGTCTCTGGTCATCTCCTGTATTATATCCGCAGTCTCTGGTCATCTCTTGTATTAGATCCGCAGTCTCTGGTCATCTCTTGTAATAGATCCGCAGTCTCTGGTCATCTCCTGTATTAGATCCGCAGTCTCTGGTCATCTCCTGTATTAGATCCGCAGTCTCTGGTCATCTCCTGTATTAGATCCGCAGTCTCTGGTCATCTCCTGTATTAGATCCACAGTCTCTGGTCATCTCCTGTATTAGATCCGCAGTCTCTGGTCATCTCCTGTATTAGATCCGCAGTCTCTGGTCATCTCTTGTATTAGATCCGCAGTCTCTGATCATCTCCTGTATTAGATCCGCAGTCTCTGGTCATCTCCTGTATTAGATCCGCAGTCTCTGGTCATCTCCTGTATTAGATCCGCAGTCTCTGGTCATCTCCTGTAATAGATCCGCAGTCTCTGGTCATCTCTTGTATTAGATCCGCAGTCTCTGGTCATCTCCTGTATTAGATCCGCAGTCTCTGGTCATCTCCTGTATTAGATCCGCAGTCTCTGGTCATCTCCTGTATTAGATCCGCAGTCTCTGGTCATCTCCTGTAATAGATCCACAGTCTCTGGTCATCTCCTGTATTAGATCCGCAGTCTCTGGTCATCTCCTGTATTAGATCCGCAGTCTCTGGTCATCTCCTGTATTAGATCTGCAGTCTCTGGTCATCTCCTGTATTAGATCCACAGTCTCTGGTCATCTCCTGTAATAGATCCACAGTCTCTGGTCATCTCCTGTATTAGATCTGCAGTCTCTGGTCATCTCCTGTATTAGATCCGCAGTCTCTGGTCATCTCTTGTAATAGATCCGCAGTCTCTGGTCATCTCCTGTATTAGATCCGCAGTCTCTGGTCATCTCCTGTATTAGATCCGCAGTCTCTGGTCATCTCCTGTATTAGATCCGCAGTCTCTGGTCATCTCCTGTATTAGATCCGCAGTCTCTGGTCATCTCCTGTATTAGATCCGCAGTCTCTGGTCATCTCCTGTATTAGATCCGCAGTCTCTGGTCATCTCCTGTATTAGATCCGCAGTCTCTGGTCATCTCCTGTATTAGATCCGCAGTCTCTGGTCATCTCCTGTATTAGATCCGCAGTCTCTGGTCATCTCCTGTATTAGATCCGCAGTCTCTGGTCATCTCCTGTATTAGATCCACAGTCTCTGGTCATCTCCTGTAATAGATCCACAGTCTCTGGTCATCTCCTGTATTAGATCCGCAGTCTCTGGTCATCTCCTGTATTAGATCTGCAGTCTCTGGTCATCTCTTGTAATAGATCTGCAGTCTCTGGTCATCTCCTGTATTAGATCGGCAGTCTCTGGTCATCTCCTGTATTAGATCCACAGTCTCTGGTCATCTCCTGTATTAAATCCGCAGTCTCTGGTCATCTCCTGTAATAGATCCGCAGTCTCTGGTCATCTCCTGTATTAGATCCGCAGTCTCTGGTCACCTCCTGTATTAGATCCGCAGTCTCTGGTCATCTCCTGTATTAGATCCGCAGTCTCTGGTCATCTCCTGTATTAGATCCGCAGTCTCTGGTCATCTCCTGTATTAGATCCGCAGTCTCTGGTCATCTCCTGTATTAGATCCGCAGTCTCTGGTCATCTCTTGTATTAGATCCACAGTCTCTGTTCATCTCCTGTATTAGATCCGCAGTCTCTGGTCATCTCCTGTATTAGATCCGCAGTCTCTGGTCATCTCCTGTATTAGATCCGCAGTCTCTGGTCATCTCCTGTATTAGATCCGCAGTCTCTGGTCATCTCCTGTATTAGATCCGCAGTCTCTGGTCATCTCCTGTATTAGATCCACAGTCTCTGGTCATCTCCTGTATTAGATCCGCAGTCTCTGGTCATCTCCTGTATTAGATCCGCAGTCTCTGGTCATCTCTTGTATTAGATCCGCAGTCTCTGGTCATCTCCTGTATTAGATCCGCAGTCTCTGGTCATCTCCTGTATTAGATCCGCAGTCTCTGGTCATCTCCTGTAATAGATCCGCAGTCTCTGGTCATCTCTTGTATTAGATCCGCAGTCTCTGGTCATCTCCTGTATTAGATCCGCAGTCTCTGGTCATCTCCTGTATTAGATCCGCAGTCTCTGGTCATCTCCTGTATTAGATCCGCAGTCTCTGGTCATCTCCTGTAATAGATCCACAGTCTCTGGTCATCTCCTGTATTAGATCCGCAGTCTCTGGTCATCTCCTGTATTAGATCCGCAGTCTCTGGTCATCTCCTGTATTAGATCCGCAGTCTCTGGTCATCTCCTGTATTAGATCCGCAGTCTCTGGTCATCTCCTGTATTAGATCCGCAGTCTCTGGTCATCTCCTGTAATAGATCCACAGTCTCTGGTCATCTCCTGTATTAGATCCGCAGTCTCTGGTCATCTCCTGTATTAGATCCGCAGTCTCTGGTCATCTCCTGT
The DNA here is from genome assembly GCF_037356315.1 of Lithobates pipiens. Lineage (NCBI taxonomy): Eukaryota > Metazoa > Chordata > Amphibia > Anura > Ranidae > Lithobates > Lithobates pipiens. The sequence continues at coordinate 9,433 of NW_027507764.1, forward strand.
ATTAGATCCACAGTCTCTGGTCATCTCCTGTAATAGATCCACAGTCTCTGGTCATCTCCTGTATTAGATCTGCAGTCTCTGGTCATCTCCTGTATTAGATCCGCAGTCTCTGGTCATCTCTTGTAATAGATCCGCAGTCTCTGGTCATCTCCTGTATTAGATCCGCAGTCTCTGGTCATCTCCTGTATTAGATCCGCAGTCTCTGGTCATCTCCTGTATTAGATCCGCAGTCTCTGGTCATCTCCTGTATTAGATCCGCAGTCTCTGGTCATCTCCTGTATTAGATCCGCAGTCTCTGGTCATCTCCTGTATTAGATCCGCAGTCTCTGGTCATCTCCTGTATTAGATCCGCAGTCTCTGGTCATCTCCTGTATTAGATCCGCAGTCTCTGGTCATCTCCTGTATTAGATCCGCAGTCTCTGGTCATCTCCTGTATTAGATCCGCAGTCTCTGGTCATCTCTTGTATTAGATCCGCAGTCTCTGGTCATCTCCTGTATTAGATCCGCAGTCTCTGGTCATCTCCTGTATTAGATCCGCAGTCTCTGGTCATCTCCTGTATTAGATCCGCAGTCTCTGGTCATCTCCTGTATTAGATCCGCAGTCTCTGGTCATCTCCTGTATTAGATCGGCAGTCTCTGGTCATCTCCTGTATTAGATCCACAGTCTCTGGTCATCTCCTGTAATAGATCCACAGTCTCTGGTCATCTCCTGTATTAGATCCGCAGTCTCTGGTCATCTCCTGTATTAGATCCACAGTCTCTGGTCATCTCCTGTAATAGATCCACAGTCTCTGGTCATCTCCTGTATTAGATCCGCAGTCTCTGGTCATCTCCTGTATTAGATCTGCAGTCTCTGGTCATCTCTTGTATTAGATCTGCAGTCTCTGGTCATCTCCTGTATTAGATCTGCAGTCTCTGGTCATCTCTTGTATTAGATCGGCAGTCTCTGGTCATCTCCTGTATTAGATCCACAGTCTCTGGTCATCTCCTGTATTAGATCCGCAGTCTCTGGTCATCTCCTGTATTAGATCCGCAGTCTCTGGTCATCTCCTGTATTAGATCCGCAGTCTCTGGTCATCTCCTGTATTAGATCCGCAGTCTCTGGTCACCTCCTGTATTAGATCCGCAGTCTCTGGTCATCTCCTGTATTAGATCCGCAGTCTCTGGTCACCTCCTGTATTAGATCCGCAGTCTCTGGTCATCTCCTGTATTAGATCCGCAGTCTCTGGTCATCTCCTGTATTAGATCCACAGTCTCTGGTCATCTCCTGTATTAGATCCGCAGTCTCTGGTCACCTCCTGTATTAGATCCGCAGTCTCTGGTCATCTCCTGTATTAGATCCGCAGTCTCTGGTCATCTCCTGTATTAGATCCGCAGTCTCTGGTCATCTCCTGTATTAGATCCGCAGTCTCTGGTCATCTCCTGTATTAGATCCGCAGTCTCTGGTCATCTCCTGTATTAGATCCGCAGTCTCTGGTCATCTCCTGTATTAGATCGGCAGTCTCTGGTCATCTCCTGTATTAGATCCGCAGTCTCTGGTCATCTCCTGTATTAGATCCGCAGTCTCTGGTCATCTCTTGTATTAGATCCGCAGTCTCTGGTCATCTCCTGTATTAGATCTGCAGTCTCTGGTCATCTCCTGTATTAGATCTGCAGTCTCTGGTCATCTCCTGTATTAGATCCGCAGTCTCTGGTCATCTCTTGTATTAGATCCGCAGTCTCTGGTCATCTCCTGTATTAGATCCGCAGTCTCTGGTCATCTCCTGTATTAGATCCGCAGTCTCTGGTCATCTCCTGTATTAGATCTGCAGTCTCTGGTCATCTCCTGTATTAGATCCACAGTCTCTGGTCATCTCCTGTATTAGATCTGCAGTCTCTGGTCATCTCCTGTATTAGATCCGCAGTCTCTGGTCATCTCCTGTATTATATCCGCAGTCTCTGGTCATCTCTTGTATTAGATCCGCAGTCTCTGGTCATCTCTTGTAATAGATCCGCAGTCTCTGGTCATCTCCTGTATTAGATCCGCAGTCTCTGGTCATCTCCTGTATTAGATCCACAGTCTCTGGTCATCTCCTGTATTAAATCCGCAGTCTCTGGTCATCTCCTGTATTAGATCCACAGTCTCTGGTCATCTCTTGTATTAGATCCGCAGTCTCTGGTCATCTCCTGTATTAGATCCGCAGTCTCTGGTCATCTCTTGTATTAGATCCGCAGTCTCTGGTCATCTCCTGTATTAGATCCGCAGTCTCTGGTCATCTCCTGTATTAGATCCGCAGTCTCTGGTCATCTCCTGTATTAGATCCGCAGTCTCTGGTCATCTCCTGTATTAGATCCGCAGTCTCTGGTCATCTCTTGTATTAGATCCGCAGTCTCTGGTCATCTCCTGTATTAAATCCGCAGTCTCTGGTCATCTCCTGTATTAGATCCACAGTCTCTGGTCATCTCCTGTATTAGATCCGCAGTCTCTGGTCATCTCCTGTATTAGATCCACAGTCTCTGGTCATCTCTTGTATTAGATCCGCAGTCTCTGGTCATCTCCTGTATTAAATCCGCAGTCTCTGGTCATCTCCTGTATTAGATCCACAGTCTCTGGTCATCTCCTGTAATAGATCCGCAGTCTCTGGTCACCTCCTGTATTAGATCCGCAGTCTCTGGTCATCTCCTGTATTAGATCCGCAGTCTCTGGTCATCTCCTGTATTAGATCCGCAGTCTCTGGTCATCTCTTGTATTAGATCCGGACTGGGACAAAAAATAGGCCTGGGCATATAAGACTGAGCAGCCAATTTTTCTAGGAACCGGGGGGGGGGGGGGGGGGGGTTGATTTCGGTAGACAGGGGACACTGATATAATGGGGACAGCACTGTAAAGTGGCACTGTAATAATTACAATGCCCCTTTACAGGTAGGCCCCTTTATATTACAGTGCCCCTGCAATTACCCCCCCCCCCCTTTTCTCTATAATCACAGTGCCCCCTTTTACTCTCTGCTCACTGTGCAGTTCTCCAGCTCCTCCTGCCCCCTTACATCAGAGTCCGCACAGACTCCCCCCTTACATCAGAGTCCGCACAGACCTCCCCTTACATCAGAGTCCGCACAGACTCCCCCCTTACATCAGAGTCCGCACAGACTCCCCCCTTACATCAGAGTCCGCACAGACCTCCCCTTACATCAGAGTCCGCACAGACTCCCCCCTTACATCAGAGTCCACACAGACCTCCCCATTACATCAGGGCCCCTTACATCAGGGCCCCTTACATCAGAGTCCGCACAGACTCCCCCCTTACATCAGGGCCCCTTACATCAGAGTCCGCACAGACTCCCCCCTTACATCAGAGTCCGCGCAGACCTCCCCATTACATCAGGGCCCCTTACATCAGAGTCCGCACAGACCTCCCCTTACATCAGAGCCCCTTACATCAGAGTCCGCACAGACCTCCCCATTACATCAGGGCCCCTTACATCAGAGTCCGCACAGACTCCCCCCTTACATCAGAGCCCCTTACATCAGAGTCCGCACAGACCTCCCCATTACATCAGGGCCCCTTACATCAGAGTCCGCACAGACTCCCCCCTTACATCAGGGCCCCTTACATCAGAGTCCGCACAGACTCCCCCCTTACATCAGAGCCCCTTACATCAGAGTCCGCACAGACTCCCCCCTTACATCAGGGCCCCTTACATCAGAGTCCGCACAGACTCCCCCCTTACATCAGGGCCCCTTACATCAGAGTCCGCACAGACCCCCCCTTACATCAGAGCCCCTTACATCAGAGTCCGCACAGACTCCCCCCTTACATCAGGGCCCCTTACATCAGAGTCCGCACAGACCTCCCCTTACATCAGAGCCCCTTACATCAGAGTCCGCACAGACTCCCCCCTTACATCAGGGCCCCTTACATCAGAGTCCGCACAGACTCCCCCCTTACATCAGGGCCCCTTACATCAGAGTCCGCACAGACTCCCCCCTTACATCAGAGCCCCTTACATCAGAGTCCGCACAGACCTCCCCTTACATCAGGGCCCCTTACATCAGAGTCCGCACAGACTCCCCCCTTACATCAGGGCCCCTTACATCAGAGTCCGCACAGACTCCCCCCTTACATCAGGGCCCCTTACATCAGAGTCCTCACAGACTCCCCCTTACATCAGGGCCCCTTACATCAGAGTCCGCACAGACTCCCCCCTTACATCAGGGCCCCTTACATCAGAGTCCGCACAGACTCCCCCCTTACATCAGAGCCCCTTACATCAGAGTCCGCACAGACCTCCCCTTACATCAGAGCCCCTTACATCAGAGTCCGCACAGACTCCCCCCTTACATCAGGGCCCCTTACATCAGAGTCCGCACAGACTCCCCCCTTACATCAGGGCCCCTTACATCAGAGTCCGCACAGACTCCCCCCTTACATCAGAGTCCCTTACATCAGAGTCCGCACAGACCTCCCCTTACTTCAGAGCCCCTTACATCAGAGTCCGCACAGACCTCCCCCCTTACATCAGAGTCCACACAGACTCCCCCCTTACATCAGAGTCCGCACAGACCTCCCCATTACATCAGGGCCCCTTACATCAGAGTCCGCACAGACTCCCCCCTTACATCAGGGCCCCTTACATCAGAGTCCGCACAGACTCCCCCCTTACATCAGGGCCCCTTACATCAGAGTCCGCACAGACCTCCCCTTACTTCAGAGCCCCTTACATCAGAGTCCGCACAGACTCCCCCCTTACATCAGGGCCCCTTACATCAGAGTCCGCACAGACTCCCCCCTTACATCAGGGCCCCTTACATCAGAGTCCGCACAGACTCCCCCCTTACATCAGAGCCCCTTACATCAGAGTCCGCACAGACCTCCCCATTACATCAGGGCCCCTTACATCAGAGTCCGCACAGACTCCCCCCTTACATCAGGGCCCCTTACATCAGAGTCCGCACAGACCTCCCCATTACATCAGGGCCCCTTACATCAGAGTCCACACAGACTCCCCCCTTACATCAGAGCCCCTTACATCAGAGTCCGCACAGACCTCCCCTTACTTCAGAGCCCCTTACATCAGAGTCCGCACAGACCTCCCCCCTTACATCAGGGCCCCTTACATCAGAGTCCGCACAGACTCCCCCCTTACATCAGAGTCCACACAGACCTCCCCATTACATCAGGGCCCCTTACATCAGAGTCCGCACAGACTCCCCCCTTACATCAGAGCCCCTTACATCAGAGTCCGCACAGACCTCCCCTTACTTCAGAGCCCCTTACATCAGAGTCCGCACAGACCTCCCCCCTTACATCAGAGTCCGCACAGACCTCCCCCCTTACATCAGAGTCCACACAGACTCCCCCCTTACATCAGAGTCCACACAGACTCCCCCCTTACATCAGAGTCCGCACAGACTCCCCCCTTACATCAGAGTCCGCACAGACCTCCCCATTACATCAGGGCCCCTTACATCAGAGTCCGCACAGACCCCCCTAACTTCAGAGCCCCTTACATCAGAGTCCGCACAGACCTCCCCATTACATCAGGGCCCCTTACATCAGAGTCCGCACAGACCTCCCCTTACTTCAGAGCCCCTTACATCAGAGTCCGCACAGACCTCCCCCCTTACATCAGAGTCCGCACAGACCTCCCCCCTTACATCAGAGTCCACACAGACTCCCCCCTTACATCAGAGTCCGCACAGACTCCCCCCTTACATCAGAGTCCGCACAGACCTCCCCCTTACATCAGGGCCCCTTACATCAGAGTCCGCACAGACTCCCCCCTTACATCAGAGTCCACACAGACCTCCCCATTACATCAGGGCCCCTTACATCAGAGTCCGCACAGACCTCCCCATTACATCAGAGTCCGCACAGACCTCCCCCCTTACATCAGAGTCCACACAGACTCCCCCCTTACATCAGAGTCCGCACAGACTCCCCCCTTACATCAGAGTCCGCACAGACCTCCCCCTTACATCAGGGCCCCTTACATCAGAGTCCGCACAGACTCCCCCCTTACATCAGAGTCCACACAGACCTCCCCATTACATCAGGGCCCCTTACATCAGAGTCCGCACAGACCTCCCCTTACTTCAGAGCCCCTTACATCAGAGTCCGCACAGACCTCCCCATTACATCAGGGCCCCTTACATCAGAGTCCGCACAGACTCCCCCCTTACATCAGAGTCCGCACAGACCTCCCCCTTACATCAGGGCCCCTTACATCAGAGTCCGCACAGACTCCCCCCTTACATCAGAGTCCACACAGACCTCCCCATTACATCAGGGCCCATTACATCAGGGCCCCTTACATCAGAGTCCGCACAGACCTCCCCTTACATCAGAGCCCCTTACATCAGAGTCCACACAGACCTCCCCTTACATCAGGGCCCCTTACATCAGAGTCCGCACAGACTCCCCCCTTACATCAGAGTCCGCACAGACTCCCCCCTTACATCAGAGCCCCTTACATCAGAGTCCGCACAGACCCCCCCTTACATCAGAGTCCGCACAGACCCCCCCTTACATCAGAGTCCGCACAGACTCCCCCCTTACATCAGGGCCCCTTACATCAGAGTCCGCACAGACTCCCCCCTTACATCAGGGCCCCTTACATCAGAGTCCGCATAGACCTCCCCTTACATCAGGGCCCCTTACATCAGAGTCCGCACAGACCTCCCCATTACATCAGGGCCCCTTACATCAGAGTCCGCACAGACTCCCCCCTTACATCAGAGCCCCTTACATCAGAGTCCACACAGACCTCCCCATTACATCAGGGCCCCTTACATCAGAGTCCGCACAGACTCCCCCCTTACATCAGAGCCCCTTACATCAGAGTCCGCACAGACCTCCCCTAACTTCAGAGCCCCTTACATCAGAGTCCGCACAGACCTCCCCTTACATCAGGGCCCCTTACATCAGAGTCCGCACAGACCTCCCCTTACATCAGGGCCCCTTACATCAGAGTCCACACAGACTCCCCCCTTACATCAGAGCCCCTTACATCAGAGTCCGCACAGACTCCCCCCTTACATCAGAGCCCCTTACATCAGAGTCCTCACAGACCTCCCCTTACATCAGGGCCCCTTACATCAGAGTCCGCACAGACCCCCCTAACTTCAGAGCCCCTTACATCAGAGTCCGCACAGACTCCCCCCTTACATCAGAGCCCCTTACATCAGAGTCCTCACAGACCTCCCCTTACATCAGGGCCCCTTACATCAGAGTCCGCACAGACCTCCCCATTACATCAGAGTCCACACAGACCTCCCCTTACATCAGGGCCCCTTACATCAGAGTCCGCACAGACCTCCCCATTACATCAGAGTCCTCACAGACCTCCCCTTACATCAGGGCCCCTTACATCAGAGTCCGCATAGACCTCCCCTTACATCAGGGCCCCTTACATCAGAGTCCGCACAGACCCCCCTTACATCAGGGCCCCTTACATCAGAGTCCGCACAGACCTCCCCTTACATCAGAGTCCGCACAGACTCCCCCTTACATCAGGGCCCCTTACATCAGAGTCCGCACAGACCTCCCCTTACTTCAGAGCCCCTTACATCAGAGTCCGCACAGACTCCCCCCTTACATCAGAGCCCCTTACATCAGAGTTCGCACAGACCTCCCCTTACATCAGAGCCCCTTACATCAGAGTCCGCACAGACTCCCCCCTTACATCAGAGTCCGCACAGACTCCCCCCTTACTTCAGAGCCCCTTACATCAGAGTCCTCACAGACCTCCCCTTACATCAGGGCCCCTTACATCAGAGTCCGCACAGACTCCCCCCTTACTTCAGAGCCCCTTACATCAGAGTCCTCACAGACCTCCCCTTACATCAGGGCCCCTTACATCAGAGTCCGCACAGACCCCCCCTTACATCAGAGTCCGCACAGACCCCCCTAACTTCAGAGCCCCTTACATCAGAGTCCGCACAGACCTCCCCTTACATCAGGGCCCCTTACATCAGAGTCCGCACAGACTCCCCCCTTACTTCAGAGCCCCTTACATCAGAGTCCGCACAGACCCCCCCTTACATCAGGGCCCCTTACATCAGAGTCCGCACAGACCTCCCCTTACTTCAGAGCCCCTTACATCAGAGTCCGCACAGACCTCCCCTTACATCAGAGTCCGCATAGACCTCCCCTTACATCAGGGCCCCTTACATCAGAGTCCGCACAGACCTCCCCTTACTTCAGAGCCCCTTACATCAGAGTCCGCATGGACCCCCCTTACATCAGAGTCCGCACAGACCTCCCCTTACTTCAGAGCCCCTTACATCAGAGTCCGCATGGACCCCCCTTATATCAGAGCCTCTTACATCAGAGTCCACACAGACCCCCCTTATATCAGAGCCTCTTACATCAGAGTCCACACAGACCCATCCTTACTTTAGAGCCCCCTTACATCAGAGCCTGCACAGACTCCCCTCATATCAGAGTCACCTTATATCAGAGTACGCACAGACCTCCACCCTTATATCAGAGTCACCTTATATCAAAGTCCGCACAGACCCCCCTTATATCAGAGCCCCCTTATATCAAAGCCCCTTTACATCAGAGTCTGCAGAGAGCCACCTTACATCAGAGTCCACACAGACCCCTCTAACAGAGTCCCCTTACATCAGAGTCCGTACAGATCCCCCTTAGAGTCTGCAGAATTTCCACTTACTGTAAGGTGGAGCTCTGTGGACTCCAATGTAAAGGGGAACCCTTATTTAGGCTGGGTTCACATTTCTGCAATCCGAGAACCCTGTGAATCTACTGCGGGTTCCCGCATCGCACCCAGCTTGCACGCAAGATCACACTGCCATATGCGAACTGCTGGAGAGTGTCATACTACTTAACGACACTCCCATTTCAGCTTTCCTATTGCACTTCGAACTGACAGTTCAGACATGAATCGGATTGCATGGATGTGAACACACATGTGATCTGATTCTGGTGTGGACCAAAATAAAGTGTCCTGTGTGTGTTTGGTCTGAATACAGTGCGATTTCAGCCATACTATTTGTATGGCTGAAATCGCATTGCATGGACATTGCATGTGATATTGCACAGTGCACTAGTGTGAACCGTGCCTTAGGCCGGGTTCACACCGCTGCGATGCGGGAACGCCGCGAATCCGCGGCGTTTTCCCGCATCGCACGACTCCCGCCGGCAGTTCACACTGCCCTATGCGAACGGCTGGGAGTGTCAATGATATGTTAATGACACCCCCAGATCCGATCGCATATCGCAGTGCGATCTACCGACTCGCACAAGAATCGGATCGCATGGTGTGAACGCCCATGCGATCCGATTCTGTTGCGGACGAAAAAAAGGGTCCCGTGCGAGTTTGCTGCGGGACCGCTGCGAGTTCAGCCATACTATCTGTATACTATCTGTATGGCTGAACTCGCAGCGCTACGGAGATCGGATGTGATTTGCGGTGCGAATCACATCCGGTTCTCCCCCCGCAGCAGTGTGAACCCAGCCTTAAGGGGGATCTTATGTAAAGTGGTGTTCTGAGGACCCTGATTTAGGCCAGGTTCACACTAGTGTGCTATGCGATATCGCATGCGATTTCAGTCATACAGATAATATGGCTGATATCGAAATGCATTCAGACCAAACATGAATAGGACACTTTTTTTGGTCTGCATCGGAATCGGATTGCATTGGTGTTCACACCTATGCGATCCGATTCATGTTCCAAACTGACAGTTGTGCGATATGCGAGCTGAAATGGGGGCGTTGTTAATGTAGTATGACACTCCGCAATCAAGCAATAATACAAAACAGCCAATAAGTTCCTAGAGAATGCCTCTCAAATTTTTGCCCACAATAAGCCAACTTTCAGCATTACCCCACGACTTCCCAGCAGCTACTGGAAGCCTCTCTCCTATATGTGAGCCCTCCTGTCTTTAATAGGCTGGTTTAGGGGGGAGTACCTGCCCTCCCAAATTAACCCCTTATTAGCCCATGTTCCAGGCTGACTCTCTATAACTGCTATAAGCATCTAATTCTTTTTGTGACAAGCCCCACAGAGATCATTTATTAATGCCATTAAAGCGGGACTCCGCCGGGACTCCGCGTTTTTTTTTTTTTTTTAAAAGTCAGCAGCTACAAATACTGCAGCTGCTGACTTTTAAAATAGTGACACTTACCTGTCCAGCGCGCCCGCGATGTCGGCACCCGAAGCCGATCTCTAGATCGACACTCGAGTGCTGCCGCCGCCATCTTGGGTATGGGAATCAGGAAATGGAGCCTTTCGGCTTCATTTCCCGGTTCCCTACTGCGCATGCGCGAGCCGCGCTGCGCAATGAGGACGGTCCCCGCTGCCTCTGGGATCTGTGTGTTTCCCAGCAGGCAGCGGGGCACTTGCGGAAGGGGGCGGGCACTTGCGGAAAGGGGCGTAATGTACGCCCCTTTCCGCAGAGAGCTAGCCCGGAAGTGGGTGCAGTTACCTGGATTATCCAGGTAACTGCACCCCCCTCCCCCCTGAAAGGTGCCAATTGTGGCGCCGGAGGGGGGGAGGAATCCGATGAGCGGAAGGTCCATTTTAGGGTGGACCTCCGCTTTAATATCAGGATGTGATATTAAGAAGACCCCAATCTATCATGTTGGGAGACATTCTCTAACACCGAACGATTTCTGTGAGCACTAGAGAGAAGCAAACCTGTCCGGATTCACTTTTAGCCGGGTTTAAGTGAACTCCGTGGGAAGTCAGCAAAACCCAGAGCTTAGTGTAAAATACCTGTTTTCTTTCTGGCCTGTTTTAAGATGTTGTTGAAAAAAAGACCTGGGTAGCCGGGCACTGAAATGAGGCAGATGTACCAATGGAAAGCTAACAAAAAAAAAATTCTCTCAGCAGAGAGCAGTTTTTTCATGTGGCACAAATGGCAACATTAGAAATAATCACATTCTTTAAATAAGATGCCTTGGGGGGTATTAAATGAGTAGAGAATTCCCAGTGGGAGGCAGGATAGGGGGCGATCTCACTCACCCCAGGAATGAAGGCACAGGCTGTCTGCTTCCTTCACATCTCCCCCAGTGTGTGGGGGCGTGGCAGACACAGAACTAGAGGGGCAGGAAGAGGAGGAGCTATTCGAGTGGAGAGCGGAGGCTGAGCTGTGTGTGAGAGATACACAGGCTCCGCCCATGTGCCGGAGAAGACACAGGCACGGCCACCGCATAGCGGTAGGCGAGAGGCAGCCGAAGGCCTGTGTTAACCCCGTCCAGGCCGCCGCTTACCTTCCGCTGTGCGGCCTGGACATCAACAGGCCACAGAGCGGGCGGCCCCAGCCCACGCAGTCCCGGCCCACGGGGCAAATGCCCGGTCTGCCCTATGGCCAGTCCGGGCCTGCTTTGTACAAATAGAAGACTTGAGAGACAGGTGTATCATCCTTTTGGATCTGCTCTGCATCAAAAGTACGTTGGAGATCTACGCCCCATTTCTCTATGCAAGTCAGTTCAGGTTGGACCGGGGTGTATTAAGAAGGGTATATGCCCCAGAGAGGGTCCCTGCCCGAGCAGTAATCCTCAAATGTAGTGAGGGGTCTACAGTATTGATGCGGGCCATGTAAGGAGTGGAGGAAGTGATGCAGTTGTGCCGCCGGCCAGAAGGGCATGCGAAAGGGACCTGCAGAGTCTGTCAATTCTGTAATAGATGGCCATCTATTTCCTAGGACAAAATTAGATGCGGTGGTAATGTCGGACTCCCGTAGGGTCTGGAAGTGTATGGACGTCATGCCCGGGGGGAATTTAGGGTTGCCTAGAATGGGTGTTAGGGGTGAGGTCGTGGACGTCTGCCGTACACACAACACTGCCTGTCTGCTTTTTCTCAGTGAGTTTCCTATTAAAGGGTGTGATTTTAAGGACTGCGGCAAATCTTCCCAACACCATAGTGCTCTATTCAAGGGGACAGGGGATTGTTCCTGTTCGATCTGCGCCCACAGTTTTAGATTACCATGGCGCTGCCAGTCAATGACCCTTCCCAGATGTACTGCCAGGTAGTATCTCCTCACATCTGGGATCGCAAGCCCGCCGTATTGTTTCGGTAACATTAACTGTGATCGTGGTATACGGGTTTTCTTGCCGGCCCAGACAAAGCGCATGAACAGTGCCTGTACCCGCTGAAAAAATACCGTTGGTATATTGACCGGCAGCGCCTGGAATAAGTAGAGATATTTCGGGAGGATGCACATCTTTAACAACTTGCACCTCCCAAACCAGGAGTGCAAGTTCGTTTGCCATTTGCTCAACAAGATCCTAGTTTCCGTGAGTAAAGGGGGGAAATTTAATTCGTAGAGATGGGATAAATCAGGTGATAATTTAGTGCCCAACGCTATTGATGTCCACCTAAAGCGGAAGTTTGTTCGGAGCGTCTGTATCATGTTAGATGGGAGGGCTATTCCCATTGCTTCCGACTTCTGGAAGTTAATCTTCAGGTTAGATAGGCGTCCAAATATCTCGAATTGTTTAAGCAGATTAGGGAGAGAAACCGACGGATTTAACAGAGAAAAGAGGAGGTCATCCACGTATGCGGAGATCTTATGTTGTGCCTTCCCGACCTGTATTCCCTGGATGTCCCGGATTAGTCTAATAGTCGCCAGAAAGGGCTCAAGGGAAAGGGCGAATAACAGGGGGGATAAGGGGCAGCCCTGTCTTGTGCCATTCCTAATCGGGAAGGGGTCGGAGAGCACTCCATTTGCCTTCACCTGCGCAGTTGGGCTCGAGTATATGTTAGTTACTCTGTTGATCATCACCTCCCCTAGGCCTATATGTCTGAGGACTGAGAACATAAATTCCCAATTTACGCGATCGAACGCCTTTTCTGCGTCGGTGTTCAATAAAACGCAGGGTATGTCTCCGGATCTTACTACGTGTATTAGGTTCAGAACCTTAGACGTGCTGTCCCTGGCTTCCCTCGTGGGAACAAATCCCACCTGGTCTAGGTGGACCACATTCTGAATATGTCGGGATAAACGGGTAGCCAAGATCTTCGTGTATATTTTCAGGTCTGTATTCAGCAGTGATATCGGCCTGTAGCTACTACAGGCGGTCGGATCCTTTCCTTCCTTATGTAACACCGTAATATGGGCCTTAAGGGTCTCGTTAGCCAGAGGTGTCCCTGCGTCTAAGGCATGGAATAATTTAAGTAAGCGGGGGCCTATAATTGGGAATAGCGTCTTGTAATACTGAAGAGTAAGCCCGTCAGGACCTGGAGCTTTCCCTGGTTTCATGGCACTCAAGGCTGTCTGTATTTCCAGGAGAGTGATCGGGGTTTCTAACTCAGCACAGTCGTCTGGGGAGAGCGACTTCATGCGAGAGTCATTAATATAAGTCACCATGTCTGCCGGCGAGGTAGAAGGGTTCGGTAAATTATAAAGTCACGCATTAAAATCTCTGAATTCCTGTGCGATCTGTATGGGTAGAGTCGCAGGTTGTCCGTCATTACTAATCACCTTGGGGATGTAGGAGGAAAGTCTGTGTTCCCTAACTTGCTTCGCCAATAGCTTCCCACATTTGTTCCCCGACTCATAACTCACTCTGCGGCAAAATTGCAGTTCTGCTTTGGCTTTATATGTCAGCAGGTCCGTGACCTGTCATCTTACTGTCGCCAAATCCATTTCTGAGTCACGAGAGGGGGCAAGCTTATGTGCGGACTCTGGAGACGCCAGTTTTTGTAATAGGTGGGTAAGCTGTCGTTGTCTCTCCCTTTTTATCCGGGCTCCATGTTTGATCAGGATGCCTCTAATGACAGGCTTATGCGCCTCCCAGACAACTCCCTGATCGCATTAGATTTCATTAGTTTGAAAGTATAGCTCCATTTCCCTAGACACGTCTGCAAAGACTTCAGGAACCTGAAGTAGGCTTTCATTAAGTCGCCAGAACCGGTGTCTGGGCGTCGTGTGATCAGAAATGGCATAGCGCAGAAAAATGGGCGCGTGGTCTGACCAAGTAATATTGCCAGTTGACGTCTCGCGGACATTATGTAGTTGACCATGTGGTATCAGAAAGAAGTCAATTCTAGAGTAGACCTTATGGGGGGTAGAATAAAATGTATAGTCTGTTTCACCTGAGTGTTGGAGCCTCCAAACGTCGATCAACTGGGCCTTGTGGAAAGTTTTAGCTATGCGTTGTAAATGACCTTGGGGAATGGACGATCTGCCAGATCTGCCAGTCGAGGTATCACTTGATGGAGTCGGGGGGACATTAAAGCCTTCCCCCCAGAATCAGGTGACCCTGGGAGAAGCTTTGAAGTTTACCCAATACCCGCTCCAGGAACACTACCTGATTCTCATTGGGGGCATAGACAGTCGCTAACATCAGCTGGATGTCACCCACATGGCCTTTGAGGAATACAAATCGTCCCGCGGGGTCTAGGAAGGAGTCTTCTGTTTGCCAGGGTATTGTGTTAGAAATTAGGATGGAAGTTCCTCTGGATTTCGCTGTCAGATTGGTGGAATGGAAAGCTATGGGGAAATGTTTGTTCTGTAAGTAGGGTAATTTGTCGCTTCTGAAGTGGGTCTCCTGGATGAAAGCAATATCCGTGGAGGATTTTTTAAGGTCATGCAGAAGCATCCGCTGTTTTTCAGGTGTATTGAGCCCCTTAACATTCAAAGAGAATACCCTTAGGTTGTCTAGTGTCATTTTTTGTTTATTCGGGGGGGGGGGGGGGGGCTTAAAGGGGGAAGGGTGGGGATGGGCGGGTTAGGGTACTGAGAGTGGGCGAAACAATAAGGCAGTAAATAGTAGAGGTAGGAGAGATAAGAGAAAAGCAGAAGAAGAAGAGATTAGGGAAAAACAAATAAATCAAGCAAATAGAAAGTGTTTAAAGAAAACCACGATACTAGTTCATGGTCGAAAGACCGCGATCCGTGAAATTACACAGTATACGCATATAGTACGCCGGAGGGGTGAAACACCCCCCAGACGAATATGCAGGCCTAGGTGGGGGAGATGGAAGGACACTGCCCGATAGGCGAGCCTCCGGCCACACCCCCCCCCCAACCGCTCAAAACAACATATAACTGTCAATAACCGAAGAATTTAACCACAAGTAAAACATAGCTTGTAAAGTTAACACCGGCTAGGAATACATAACCAACTGAGAAATATAATTTATACATCCCCACAGTGGAGCCACATATATATCCCCTCCCCTCACCCACTACCCAGGACCCTCTGGCGGCGGAAAGCTCCATCCACACCGAGCTCCAGATGGGGAGCCCCATCACTACACAGTATGTCTCTGCGGATTGTTCTCCACCTCCACACCTTTGACCCCCAGTCTGTGAGAAAGAGGTAGATGGGCCAGAGTCCAGAAATCCATATGGGGCAGCCACTAGACATGTGCAAAAGGAAAAAATTTGTTTAGTTTTGTTTCGTTTTAATTCGTTAATTCATTAATTTCGTTATATTCGTTAACTTCCTTAAATTCGTTTTCGGATTTCGTTTAGTTTTCTACCGAATTCAAAAAATCGGCCACATTCTAAAATATTTCAACGAAATTCGAAAATGTTTCTACCGGATTCAAAATGATTTCAACATGATTCGACATTATTTCAACCACATTCGAAAATATTTTGTGACCCGAATTTAGGGCTATGTATCTCGGGGTCACTTGGTGCTGGAAACTTCAAATTTGGATATGTTGTAGTGCTAGTACTATTGTGTTTGCATACCAAATTTGGGGTTTCTAGCTATAAGTGACCCCGAGATATGTGGCCCCAAAATCGGGTCGCAAAATGTTATTAGTTAATAGAGCAGAGAATGACATTTTGCGACCCGATTTTGGGGCCACATATCTCGGGGTCACTTATAGCTAGAAACCCCAAATTTGGTATGCAAACACAATGGTACTAGCACTACAACATATTCAAATTTGAAGTGTCTAGCACCAAGTGACCCCGAGATACATGGCCCTAAAGTCGGGTCACAAAATATTTTCGAATGCGGTTGAAATAATGTCGAATCATGTTGAAATAATTTCGAATGCGGTTTAAATAATTTTGAATCATGTCGAATTCATTCGTTATATTTCTTTCGTATTCGTTGTAATTTGTTATTTTTTTATTCGGACATTCGGATGCATCCGAATGTCCGAAAGATGCAAAATTCGGCCGAATTTCGATTCGTTACGAAACGAATTGCACAAGCCTAGCAGCCACATCACTCCTGTCGTCTAGAGAAAGGTAGGGTATAGGTGCCGCCCCAGGAGGGCATGGGACCCTGGAGCCAAACACCCCCAGAATCCCTTGAAATGGTTCCCTCTGTTCCAGCCAGGAGGTAGGGTAGAGTTGTTCGGGACTCCCATTCCCAGCTCAGTAGTGTGCGTTGGCGTCTGATTGGTGTCCCCACACCCATCCCCAGAAAAATCACGTCTCTGACACCCCAACAGAAACGCCCAGCCTTGGGGGATGCCATCACCACCTCCCAACCACCGCCCAAAGCCCTCAAAGTGCAAGTCCCCAAGGGCAAAGTGTGCTCCATTCGCCAGGTGGGACGGGGGCAACGACGTCCCCCCAGGTAACAGAATGGGTAAAGGCTAGGTGAAGTTCAAAATCTGGATAGCAAGGGGGGCAAACGGGACTAATGGCAAGGACACAGTAAGGGATGTACTCACACTCCAGGGCATTAGATCTCTCTGGGCGCCTCCTCCGAGGTTGCTCTGGCAAGTCGACGGCTCCCCCTGCGTCTGGGTAGGGATCTCTCTCTGCGCATTGGTCGTTGATCTTGGCGTGCCGTGTAGCGGGGCAGGAACTCCAGCCAGTTGGGGATGATTATTGGTTCCACTCCAAGGAATTCAAACAATGCTATGAGCGATGCCGACCTCCTAAGGGTGAAGTAATCTTGATCTCTGCGGAAAGTCACTGAAAGAGGGTAACCCCATCTGTAGGGAACGCCGTGTGGTCGGGCTAGATCCAAAAGGGATTTTAATCATTGCTCTGCAGCGCAGCGTAGCCCGGGAGAGGTCCGGGAGAATTTTAACATTAGCGCAATCGAATTCCATGTCACCCAACTCCCAGGCCTTGCGGATAACCAAATCTTTGTGCGTGTAGTGATGGAATTTACAGATTATGTCTCTGGGCCTCTCCGGATCTGGTGATCTAGGGCCCAGAGCCCTATGGATGCGATCCAGGGTTACCCGTTCAGGGAGCTCACCTCCGGTGATGTGGCGGAAGATGGCCAGTGCCATGTCCGTCAGGTCCTCTGCACCCGTGGCCTCCGGCAGACCCCGGATTTGGACGTTGTTTCTCCGGCTACGGTCCTCTATTTCTTCCTGTTGCAGCTGTTGGTCCGTGATCGCCTCCATGTGCAGCACAAGGCGCTCCTCCAGGGATCCCACACGTAAGTCTAATGCTGCGGTGGAGGACTCCCCCGCAGACACCTTAACTGTCAGCTCCTGTACCTCCGCTCTAATCTCAGAAATCTCCTTTTTGTGAGCTGCTTCCACAGTGCCTATGAGAGCCACTATGTCTGCTCTCGTGGGCAGCGCCTGCAGAAGGGAGCGGAGCTCCGGGTCAGGCAGGTAGGAATGCGTGAGCGGGTGTGAGGAACAGCTGGGTTCAGCTTGCAGCTTCGGGGGCGTCTGTGAAGGGGTCTGTCATCTCAGCTCCCGTCGGCAGCCATGGGGAAGCACTCTGGGTCTCCTCACTCACCACACGTGCGGCCGCCATCTTGGATTCCGGGGTGAGCTGGTGAGAGCGGCGGAACAATCGCTCGATATCGCCCGTTGCAGGGGTCGGAGAGGCTGATTCAGACGCCCGGAGCTTCCGTAGTGCCTTCTTCCTTCTTGCGGTGTGCATGCTTCGCCGCCGTATAAGCAGAGCGGTTGGGGATAGCGGGAGACGGCCCGGAAGCTCAAGGCAAACACGTCTCTATCCTAGCATGTCCAGGCCACGCCCCCAAATACCCTTTTAAAGGAGGCCACAAACTGAGGGTAACTCAAGACAACAGGTTTTTGCGTCTCCCATAGAGGGTTAGCCCAGGCCAAGGCTCTCTCAGAAAGCAAACATATCACGAAACCTACTTTGCTTCTCTCCGTGGGAAATGCCTGGGGCAGCATCTCGAAGTATATCTCAACCTGATTCAGAAGCCCTCTGCATTGGACTGGATCGCCCCCAAATCGCTGGGGAAGCAGAGCGGAACCAGACATACCTCTTATAGAGGTAATACTCAAGGCGGGTGCTGCACAGAGACTGGCGTAGCAGCAGGGACGGCCTGCGACTCAGGTTGTACCGGAGCAGCCACCGTGGGGGATTCCAGGTGAGCCATGCGACTCAGGAGCATTTGTAACGCCAAGGCAAACTGATCCATGTGGTGATCTTCCTCATCCAATCTGGAAAAAATATTACCAACAAATGGATTGACTGTATCTTCTGAATTCACGGCCTTCGCGTACTGTCAGGAACCATGAAACAGACAGAGACAGAAGTACAATCAAATCACACTTGTGTATTAATAAAAATAAAAGGTAAATAGGAAAAAGCCTAGTCAAGCATAGCCAGAGTCCAGTAGCCAGATCGGGTAATCAGCCAGTCCAGAAGTCAGGGATCCAAGGAGAGCAACTGCAAGCAGGATAAGAAGCCAGAAGGGATGTAGCAAGCCAGTCTTGAAACAAACAGCAGGAGATGGTTCCTTGTGATGTGACCAAAGCAAAGGCAAAGGAAAAATTGATCTGGAAGGCTTTAAATAGGCAGGTCAGACAAGCATCATCGGGAACAGCTGGTAACTGTGGAAAGAGAAGAGAGCTGGCAATTAGCCGACAGCTGAGCGGCCAACCCAGAGGAGGAAGGGCTAAGCCAGCCTTAAGAGTAATTCTGGGGGCTGTATAGCTGCCTGATCCCATTTACACTGCAGACGGCCCGGTCCCCCCACCATGACCCCCCAAGTGTGGTTCCTAGGCTCTCCTGCTCATCCTGGGAACCTGAGACCACATCCAGGAAGGAAGCCAAGAGAGAGGAAACTGGTGAACGTCCATCCCCCGATCTCCTCTGAATGAAGCCGGCAGTCCTCATTGTTTCCTCATTCCCCGGATGATACCGCCTAGGAAAGATCTAACCGAGCGCCATCTGTGCATTGGAGGGTAGAGGAGACATTGGAGGTCTAATACACCCCTCATGTCTCATAAAGAGGACCTGTCACCTGCCTAATGATATTACATGGGGGGGATTTGTTATCCACTTGTGATAACAATACGGTTAAATAAGAAAAAAAAAACAATTTAAAAAAATATGAATTATAAAAAAAAAAATTAAAAATTTAACAAGTAAAAAAAAAAATAATAATAATTATAGCATTTATATAAAAAAATGAAATGTGACCCCCATTGCCCCGCACACACCTGTAAACGCACCCATACTGTGTATATGTGTATGTAGATCGTGATTGCACCACACATGTGAGGGATCGCCACAAATGTTGGAGTGAGAGGAATAATTCTACCACCAGAGATCACACTTAAAAATTCTACTAAAATGTATTAATAAAAAAGTTACTGCACACACCGGCAAACGCAAATATTTTAAATACCTTTTTTCCCCTTTTTTTATAAGTAATAACATACCCTCTATTTTCAACTGCCTGGAGAGCTGAGAGAGAGAAAAAGCAGTACACTGGTCTTCCCAGTAGATGAGACGTGCCAGCAGAAGTCTAATCTTTGGAGGAGAGCAGGCTGAGTTCTCAGTACAGCCCGTACACTGACCACACTGTGCTCATGCCTAGTGTGATCAGTTTTTAATAGGAAAGCAGAGGGAGTGGCAGGATCACCAGAGATTTCACACAAAGGAATCAATACGAAGAGAAGAGGAAAGTTCTTCATACCAGTACATGGGACAGCAGGCACATATGAGGAATATGACGTGTTGGGGTTACATGCTCTCTAACTTACAGTGCCTTGTGAAAGTATTCACCCCCCTTGAACTTTTCAACCTTTTGCCACATTTCAGGCTTCAAACATAAAGATATAAAATGTTTATTTTTTGTGAAGAATCACCAACAAGTGGGACACAATTGTGAAGTGGAACGAAATCTATTGGATTTTTGAAACTTTTTTAACTAATAAAAAAAATGAAAAGTGAGGCGTGTAAAATGATTGGGCCCCCTTGCGTTAATACTTTGTAGAGCCGCCTTTTGCTGCGATTACAGCTGCAAGTCACTTGGGGTGTCTCTATCAGTTTTGCACATCGAGAGACTGAAATTCTTGCCCATTCTTCCTTGCAAAACAGCTGGAGCTCAGTGAGGTTGGATGGAGAGCGTTTGTGAACAGCAGTTTTCAGCGAACCATTCCTTTGTAGATTTTGCTGTATGTTTGGGATGATTGTCTTGTTGGAAGATAAATCTCCGTCCCAGTTTCAGGTCTTTTGCAGACTCCAACAGGTTTTCATCCAGAATGGTCCTGTATTTGGCTGCATCCATCTTCCCCTCAATTTTAACCATCACCAGTATATGATGGGGGGGGGTAATATCACACAGTATATGATGGGGGTGGTAATATCACACAGCATATGATGGGGGGTAATATCACACAGTATATGATGGGGGGTGGTAATATCACACAGTATATGATGGGGGGTAATATCACACAGTATATGATGGGGTGGTAATATCACACAGTACATGATGGGGGGTGGTACTATCACACAGTATATGATGGGGGGGTGGTAATATCACACAGTATATGATGGGGGTTGGTAATATCACACAGTATATGATGAGGAGTGGTAATATCACACAGTATATGATGGGGGGGGTGGTAATATCACACAGTATATGATGGGGGGTAATATCACACAGTATATGATGGGGGGTGGTAATATCACACAGTATATGATGGGGGTGGTACTATCACACAGTATATGATGGGGGGTGGTAATATCACACAGTATATGATGGGGGGTGGTAATATCACACAGTATATTATGGGGGGTGGTAATATCACACAATATATGATGGGGGTGGTAATATCACACAATATATGATGGGGGTGGTAATATCACACAGTATATGATGGGGGGTGGTAATATCACACAATATATGATGGGGGTGGTAATATCACACAGTATATGATGGGGGGTGGTAATATCACACAATATATGATGGGGGTGGTAATATCACACAGTATATGATGGGGGGTGGTAATATCACACAGTATATGATGGGGGTGGTAATATCACACAGTATATGATGGGGGTGGTAATATCACAAAGTATATGATGGGGGGGTGCTAATATCCAGGGGATTAGAAGAGTATATATGTATAAATATGGGACTATACTGTGACAATGCTGGGACTATATACTATAGTATATAAGGGGGAGGGGAATATGTGGGGGGAGGGGAGTTTATAGGGAGAGGGGAGTTTATATACCTGATGTAAGGGGGACTGTTATGGGGCACCTGATGTAAGGGGCACTCTTATGGCGGCACCTGATGTAAGGGGCACTGTTATGGGGCACCTGATGTAAGGGGCACTCTTATGGGGGCACCTGATGTAAGGGGTACTCTTATGGGGGCACCTGATGTAAGGGGCACTCTTATGGCAGCACCTGATGTAAGGTGGTTCTATTACTTACAATGTGGATGTGATTGGCTGACGTTTGTGTTCTTTCTTTGTCTTCCATCTTGTTTCGGGTACAGATAGTTGTTGGTGGAAGGATGGAATAAAAGGGTCCAGCCAGTGAAGGGGGAAGAGCTCAGAGTAATGGAGAAGAGGAGTGTCCTGCAAGGCAGAATCCGGGGCTCAGAGAAGACAAAAAAATAAAATAATTGTGTGTATAATTATATATATATATATATTCAGTGTGGAGCAGACAGTTATTATTATTATTATTATTATTGACTAAGGATCCTCCACCTCCCCATTCTCTTATATTTATCGGCAGGCTAAGTGAATATATTAATAAAAGAGGGGGGAGGGGGGTCCCTATTCTCAGCACCCCTCATATAATGTCTCCACCTCCAGCATTCACTGCAACAAGATAAAAATGGTTCTCTTCTTCCTGTCCCTTTCGTGTAAAATTCCTACACACATATAAAAGGAATACTCAGAGACAAATATTATATATATTCCCATCGAAAATATATAAAATGTTAAATATATTTATAAAATGTATGTTAATAAAACATATAAAACAAATAAAGCTAGAAAAACATAATCAAACAATTGACGTCCAGCTCTACATTTAACCCTTTCGGTGACAAAGTATTCATGGAATATATCCATTGGGATTCCTTTTTGTGAGATTTCTCTTACCACAGTCATCCATACTTACTAATAATTATTTATGCAAATTTTTGGAATAATTGTTGTTGTTTATTTTTTATTTTGATTGTATTTGCCTTTTTGTAGCTACATATTGCTTTATAAGCTCCTGAAGAAGCTGGAAAATGAAACATGTTGAGCAACAAGCATCACGCTGGTTACAGCAGCTACTTTTATGTGTATATTGTACATGTGTACTGAGATGTTTATAGGAAATGTGGACAACATTCATTGCCCCTCCCCCCCCCTATTTCTTTTAAAACTTTGGACTCCAATAAAGATGTTTTTATAACAAAATATATTTTTTGTGTGTTTTGGCACCATTAACCACTTGCTTACTGGGCACTTAAACCCCCCTCCTGCCCAGACCAATTTTCAGCTTTCAGCGCTGATGCACTTTGAATGACAATTACGCGGTCATACAACACTGTACCCAAATGACATTTTTATCATTTTTTTCCCACAAATAGAGCTTTCTTTTGGTGGTATTTAGTTACAGCTCGGAGTTTTATTTTTTGCTAAACAAACAAAAAAAGATGGAAAAAAAAAATCATGTTTAATAGTTTGTTATAAAATTTTGCAAACAGGTCATTTTTCTCCTTCATTGAAATGCGCTGATGAGGCGGCACTGGTGGGCACTGATAGACTGCACTGGTGGGCACTGATAGGCTGCACTGGTGGGCACTGATAGACTGCACTGGTGGGCACTGATAGACTGCACTGGTGGGCACTGTTAGGCTGTACTGGTGGGCACTGATAGACTGCACTGGTGGGCACTGTTAGGCTGTACTGGTGGGCACTGATAGACTGCACTGGTGGGCACTGATAGACTGCACTGGTGGGCACTGTTAGGCTGTACTGGTGGGCACTGATAGACTGCACTGGTGGGCACTGTTAGGCTGCACTGGTGGGCACTGATAGACTGCACTGGTGGGCACTGATAGACTGCACTGGTGGGCACTGTTAGGCTGTACTGGTGGGCACTGATAGACTGCACTGGTGGGCACTGTTAGGCTGCACTGGTGGGCACTGATAGACTGCACTGGTGAGCACTGACAGGCTGCACTGGTAGGCACGGTAAAGGTGGCACAGATAAGGCGGTACTGATGGGCAAAGATGGGCACAGATAAGATGGCACAGATGGGTGGCACGGATAGGTACCACTGATAGATGGGACTGATGGGCACTGATAGGTGTTATGGGGGCACCTTAACTTTAGCCTTTTAACTTTATAAATGTACCCAAATATAAACAGCATAGTATCATTAACACTTCACAGTTGAAAGTCTGTGAATTCAAAAATTAACTCATCCAATAGAAATATTTACTTTAAGACTATTATTCAGACTTTCTTTCCCACCAAAAGTCCTAATATTTTCACAGATGCACAAATTAACCTCTGTGTGCTCAAAGGGTTAATGCTGCCCTACTAGTCGCCCGTCATCATCTCCCTCTCTTCTGCTACCTCTGTCAGGCAATCTGCATTTTCTTGTTTCCGAGAAACAGCTTCTTGACCATCATAGTAATGAAAAGATCCTCAGCCTTTTCTTTTCTCACATTCATCAAACCACCTGATAATAATTCTACAACATTCTATTCACTCCACAGTGCAATCCACCTACCCCCCAAACCATCAACAATTTCTGCCACGTGCTTCCTGTAACACCGTGGCATGCTAAAATAATAAAGCAACCTGGTGTTATCAGTGTACCTTCTTTTTCTTTTATGCTAAGTTTCAATATTTACAATATAACCCTTCTGTATTGTCATAGCTGGTCTTAAGACGGGAGGCGGATCACGGGTACCCGATTTATCATGAGAAATGGGAATGGGAGTTAGGCCCAATAAGAAACGACGAGCATAGGGACAAAATAATCAAAATGACATACCTATTACCAAAAGATGTACAAACGATAGAAATGTTTTACAAAGTATTAGCAAGGTGGTATATGAAGATCAGAGGAGAGGGCCCGGCCAACTGCTGGAGGGGTTGCACGGCATTAGGGACTTTCAAACATCTTTGGTGGGACTGCCCTAAAATAACTACTTATTGGGATAAAATAATAGAAATATTTGTGATAACTGGGGATAGGATTGAAAAACTCCCATGGACGTGCCTGTTCCACGATACAGAGAAGGGGGAGGCACAATACAAACGATCACTAACCCCATACTTGCTGAATGCAGCCAAAGCCTTGATCCCATGCCACCTGAAAACCCAACAGGTTCCAACAGTAAAGGAATGGGTTAGGAGGATTGAGCGGATAAGATTAAAGCGGAGCTCCACCCTAAAGTGGACCTTCCGCTCATCAGAACCCTCCCCCCCTCCGGCGCCACAATTGCCACCTTTCAGGGGGGAGGGGGGTGCAGGTACCTGTACAGTACAGGTATCTGCACCCACTTGCGGGATAGCTCTCTGCAGAAAGGGGCATAGGTTACGCCCCTTTCCGAAAGTCCCCCGCTGCCTGCTGGGAAACACACGGATCCCAGAGACAGCGGGGTCCATCCTCATTGCGCAGCGCGACTCGCGCATGCGCAGTAGGGAACCGGGAAATGAAGCCGAAAGGCTCCACTTCCTGATTCCCATACCCAAGATGGCAGCGGCAGCACCCGAGAGACGACTGAGAGATCAGCTTCGGGTGCCGACATCGCGGGCGCGCTGGACAGGTAAGTGTCATTGTTTTAAAAGTCAGAAGCTGCAGTATTTGTAGCTGCTGGCTTTAAAAAAAAAAAAAAATGTGGAGTCCCGGCGGAGTCCCGCTTTAATAGTCAATACACACGATGGAGGAAACTAGGGGAAAATATCAGAAGACATGGCAGCAATGGTTTACATTTGTGAAAATGGAGAGATATTGTTTGATGCGAGAGGGTAATGAGGATTAGAAGGTGTGGTGCGAGAGAAGGGGAGATGGGGGATGGGGGATGGGGGATGGGGGATGGGGGATGGGGGATGGGGGATGGGGGGGGGGGGAGGGTAATGTTAAGTTATAGATAAATGGAATGGTAAATATAGCAGTGCAAGTTATATATGCCTTAAAAGATTGATATTCTGTATAAGTATTTATGAAATGTATTGTATTAAACTTTAAAATAAAAGATATATAAAAAAAAAATTCTATTGTAAATGAAAAGAAATGTTTGTCTTTATTTCTATCTTATCTTGTATCTGGTATGCGGGGGATGGTGTGGACTCGGTATAAAAGAGGGCTCAGCACATTACACATGGGGCTATGGGGGGAGGAGCCAATGCCAGAGGGGGAGGGGTGAGCGCTCAGTCACTGGTGGAGATTTTTGCTGATTTCGGCTCTCCCAGCATTCCATGGTTTGTGAAATGATGAAGGTCCCAGTCACTCCTCTGACATACACCTGGATGACAAACACCCAACAAGCATAGCGCCCCCCATTGATTTCAGTGCGTTGCCCTATGCCCCACAAGAGTGACAAAGTAGCTCATGACGCGTTCCGCTTTGTTTTATTTCCCACGCATTTTGCTACATTTCTTGTATTGGGGGTCTCACGTTTGGGGGGATATTTACAATAAATGGCACTACAAGCGTGAGGCACATATGTTTGCGTGTTCCGGGATTGTGAGGAAACGTACGTTTCTGTGTGCATTACCGGAACGTGCAGATGGCTGAGATGGGGGTAGAGGGGGAGGGGCACATTTTCTTAGAGGGGGGGTCCCCACAATTTCTGGGTTATGGGGGGGTGTCACTGTTGCTATGGAGATAAAGGGTCTCACTGTGTAATTGGGGTCTCCACAGGGGGCCGTACAAGCCACCAACAAACCTGTCCAGGGGATTGGAAAGCTGCAGGTATGGGCAAGGGAGAAGAGGAGTCTGCAGAGTCAATCCAATGGGTAGGCCGTGTGATAATGATCAGTCCCCCAAGGAGCTTACAATCTAATCTCCCTAACCCCCATTCATACACACACTAGGGCCAATCTACCTCCCAGCATGTCTTTGTAGTGTGGGAGGAAACCCACGCAGGCGCAGGGAGAACATGCAAACTCCAGCAAGCAGGCGGCGCTGTGTTTGGGCACTGAAGCCACGACCCCGCTGCTGCCAGGTAGAAGAGCCAACCACTTAATTCCTGTAACTTGTGGTGGGACTGCAGCTTCTTGTTGTATGTTTCTGCTCCTATGCTGCACTGCATGTGGATGAAGCTGGGGGACTCGTAGGAAGATCTTAGTCTGCCAAAGACAAGCACTCATTGGGCCATTTTATATTTAAATGTAATTTTATTACAAAGTCAGAAATGAGAGTGAAAAGAGAAGAGTTTGTATAGAGAGGGAAGATGGTGGGGGGAGGGGTGGGGCTTGGAGGATATTATGGGATAGAAATCTGCTGATGGAGCTGGTGCGGGTCTGGGCACTGGGATGTGGGAGGAGCTTCATATAGATTGTGGGAGGGGCTTATTCATAAAAGCGCGGACACGTTGATGAGCCTAGTTGGCTCTCCCACCCACAAGCCACCTATGACCAGAAGTTGGCCACAGACGCCCACCCCTGATAAGAATGGCTACCCCTGCGGATTTACAATCGCCGCCCCCGGACCAGTAGGAGCGACAGCTTCTAATGAAATGAAATCACACTGTCTCTCCGCCTCCGCGACATACTACACAAGGCTGCCGCACAGTCGGCCTCATATAGTGTGAGGCGTGTACTAAACCCCCTGAACCATAATTGGCCAAAGCCACCCTCACAGCTCGCTAGATAGACAGCGTTGTGATTGGCCACGCATGCAGGTCATAGTGCACGCTCGGCCAATCATCAGCCAGCAATGCACTGTGATGCCGTAAGAGTTAAGGGTTGTGACACGCCACTCGAATTTGGCCCATAATGTTCGGAATTTGCCAAACGGACGAACAGATGATGTTCAAGTTGAACACGAAGCTCATCCCTACTGGTATGACTCCCCCTGTGTTACTATACATATAATATTACCATCGCTATGCCCCCTTGTGGTTGTATCTGGTATGACTCCCTTGGAGGTCCCTTGGATGGGACAAATGGGACAGCTCCATCCCCTACAACTGGGACACTCCTTGGTACTACTTGGACACTTTCAAGTTTATTAGGGAGCGGGGGCTACATGGAGTGAAGCCCGACTGGTGGGGGCCAAAAACTATCCACAAGTTGATCAGAGCATCGGACATTGTTGAGACTGTTCCAGGCCTCCCTTCAGCCACTTGTAAAGTGGTCTGGAGGAACGTTTCTTCAAAGAGTCTTACCAACAGGCACAAATATCTGGCATGGATGGCAATCCAAGGGGGGTGAAACCTGTGCAGATCCAGACACTGCCCCTTCTGCATCATCCAGGAGGAAACGGCTCTGCATGTTTTCTGGGAGTGTCCCCTTTGCACGGGGCCTGTTGAGGGCTCTGGAACCCGGATCTCAAAGACTTTGTTCCACAGACGGCGATCACACACTGCGGTGTGCCGACCGGACTCTTCTGTGGAACTCATTCACAGGAGGACATTGATAATGCCTGGCGGGTGCTGAGCTGAGGGAGAGGATGTCCATCCAGGACTGCCGCAGACTGGTCCACAGTCCGCTCAGAGACTATCACCTGATGGACTGTAAGGAGGAGGAGGAGGTCTGAAGATTTCCCCTCCCGCTTACCGTCACTCTGCCCCCTTGTGGTTGGATCTGGTACGACTCCCCCTGTGTTACTATACATGTAATATTACCATCACTCTGCCCCCTTGTGGTTGGATCTGGTACGACTCCCCCTGTGTTACTATACATGTAATATTACCGTCACTCTGCCCCCTTGTGATTGGATCTGGTACGACTCCCCCTGTGTTACTATACATGTAATATTACCGTCACTCTGCCCCCTTGTGATTGGATCTGGTACGACTCCCCCTGTGTTACTATACATGTAATATTACCGTCACTCTGCCCCCTTGTGATTGGATCTGGTACGACTCCCCCTGTGTTACTATACATGTAATATTACCGTCACTCTGCCCCCTTGTGATTGGATCTGGTACGACTCCCCCTGTGTTACTATACATGTAATATTACCATCACTCTGCCCCCTTGTGATTGGATCTGGTACGACTCCCCCTGTGTTACTATACATGTAATATTACCGTCACTCTGCCCCCTTGTGATTGGATCTGGTACGACTCCCCCTGTGTTACTATACATGTAATATTACCGTCACTCTGCCCCCTTGTGATTGGATCTGGTACGACTCCCCCTGTGTTACTATACATGTAATATTACCGTCACTCTGCCCCCTTGTGATTGGATCTGGTACGACTCCCCCTGTGTTACTATACATGTAATATTACCGTCACTCTGCCCCCTTGTGATTGGATCTGGTACGACTCCCCCTGTGTTACTATACATGTAATATTACCATCACTCTGCCCCCTTGTGATTGGATCTGGTACGACTCCCCCTGTGTTACTATACATGTAATATTACCGTCACTCTGCCCCCTTGTGATTGGATCTGGTACGACTCCCCCTGTGTTACTATACATGTAATATTACCGTCACTCTGCCCCCTTGTGATTGGATCTGGTACGACTCCCCCTGTGTTACTATACATGTAATATTACCGTCACTCTGCCCCCTTGTGATTTTTTTTTTTTTTTCTTGCCATCTCAGTCCAATACTTTATCTTTGCGGAGTATAATCAACTCACTATTCATGTCTCCGCTAAATCCTTTTGACATCATTGTGGCAAAATTTTTCTTTTACCTTTCCTTTATCTTTCTCATTTAATAAACAATTATACATTTATTCACATATGAGTACACTACTGACAATTACTTACACTCCCTCAATTTCTTTTACCCCCCCCCCCCCCAAAAAAAATAAAATAAAAAAAAAAAACCCTCCTGTCCTCTCCCTCTCTGTCCCCTTAACCCTCAAACATTTCGCGACAGTCCTCCCTCTCCAACAATGCCAGCCAGTGTTGCCACTCCCCATGATCTTTTTCCTCTGTGTTTTGTAATTTGTGTAATGATTCCTCCATTTTCCTCGTTTGTTCAACCCTCTGAACCCATTCCGTAATTCTTGGAATTTGTTTAGATTTCCAATAACGAGGAATCAATATCTTGGCGGCATTGAGGAGGTGGGGGACTATCGTATTCCTATATTGTATTACTCCTAGTTCGGTGTCGTGAAAGAGACATGTCCAGGGGTTTTTCTTAAATTTCTTTTGTGCCACCAGGTTTATAATTTCTACAATTTTATCCCAGAACGGGTATTTTGGGGCAACTCCACCATATATGTGAGAGGGAGCCCTCCTCCGAACACTCCCTCCAACACAATGCCTGCCGTGCCCCTGTAAACCTCTGCATGCTTTTAGGAGTCATATACCATCTTGATAGTAATTTATACGACATCTCTATCATACGGACTTCTCTTGTTAATGTGTGGGTGAGCTTACATATTTTTATCCTATGTTCATCATTCCTTAGTGCCCCTAAATCTTCTTCCCATTTCCCTATAAATTTCGGAAATTCTAAGTCATCTGCCCCCTTGTGATTGGATCTGGTATAACTCCCCCTGTGTTACTATACATATAATATTACCGTCACTCTGCCCCCTTGTGGTTGTATCTGGTATAACTCCCCCTGTGTTACTATACATATAATATTGCCGTCACTCTGCCCCCTTGTGGTTGGATCTGGTATGACTCCCCTTGTGTTACTATACACATAATATTACCATCGCTCTGCCCCCTTGTGGTTGGATCTGGTACAACTCCCCCTGTGTTACTATACATATAATATTACCGTCACTCTGCCCCCTTGTGGTTGTATCTGGTATAACTCCCCCTGTGTTACTATACATATAGTATTACCGTCACTCTGTCCCCTTGTGGTTGGATCTGGTATAACTCCCCCTGTGTTACTATACATATAGTATTACCGTCACTCTGTCCCCTTGTGGTTGGATCTGGTATGACTCCCCTTGTGTTACTATACACATAATATTACCATCGCTCTGCCCCCTTGTGATTAGATCTGGTACAACTCCCCCTGTGTTACTATACATATAATATTACCATCGCTCTGCCCCCTTGTGGTTGGATCTGGTATGACTCCCCCTGTGTTACTATATATAATATTACCATCGCTCTGCCCCCTTGTGATTAGATCTGGTACAACTCCCCCTGTGTTACTATACATATAATATTACCATCACTCTGCCCCCTTGTGGTTGAATCTGGTATGACTCTCCTGTGTCACTATATATATAGTGGGGGACGGAAAGTATTCAGACCCCCTTAAATTTTTCAGTCTTTGTTATATTGCAGTCATTTGCTAAAAATCATTTACGTTCATTTTCCCCTCATTAATGTACACACAGCCCCCCATAGTGACAGAAAAACACAGAATTGTTGACATTTTTGCAAATTTATTAAAAAAGGAATCCTGAACTTTCACCTGGTCCTCAGTATTCAGACCCTAGACTGCCTGTAATGCATCACCAGGCCTAAGTTGATCACTAGGTAATATATTACTCCTGTCAATTTTAGCAGCAAGCTATGGGGTTGGTTTGATGTATGTTCTTGGGGTTAGGCTGATAGTTTTTAGGTTGTTTTGCATTACCTCCCTGTTTTGTATTATGCGAGCCGGGCAATGCCCCAAGGCTCTGTTTTGTAACTTTTCTTTTAAAACGAATAAACAGAATTTATTAAAAAAATAAAAAGTAATCAGATCCTTTGCTCGCTATTTAGTAGAAGCCCTTTTTGATCTAATTCTTGCAAAATAAAGTATACATTTTCAATCCAAAATGACTCCTTCTAGGTTACTATACATGTAATATTACCATCACTCTGCCCCCTTGTGGTTGGATCTGGTACGACTCCCCCTGTGTTACTATACATATAATATTACCGTCACTCTGCCCCCTTGTGGTTGGATCTGGTATGACCCCCCCTGTGTTACTATATATATAATATTACCGTCACTCTGCCCCCTTGTGGTTGGATCTGGTATGACCCCCCCCTGTGTTACTATACATATAATATTACCGTCACTCTGCCCCCTTGTGGTTGTATCTGGTACGACTCCCCCTGTGTTACTATACATATAGTATTACCGTCACTCTGCCACCTTGTGGTTGGATCTGGTATGACCTGTGTTACTATAGTGTGGAAGGAAAGTATTTAGACCCCCCTACTTTTTTCAGCCTTTGTTATATTGCAGCCATTTGCTAAAATCATTTAAGTTTATTTTTCCCCTCATTAATGTACACACAGCACCCCATAGTGACAGAAAAACACAGAATTGGTGACATTTTTGCAAATTTATTAAAAAAAGAAAACCTTAAAATATCCCCTGGTCCGCGGTGTTCGGACCCTTTGCTCGGTATTTAGTAGAAGCCCCTTTGATGTAATACAGACATGATGAGTCTTTTTGGGAAAGATGCAGCAAGTTTTTCACACCTGGATTTGGGGATCCTCGGCCGTTCCTCCTCGCAGATCCTCTCCAGTTCTGTCAGGTTGGACGGTAAATGTTGGTAGACGGACATTTTTAGGTCTCTCCAGAGATGCTCAGTTGGGTTTAAGTCCGGGCCCTGGCTGGACCATACAAGAATAGTCACGGGGTTGTTTGGAAGCCGCTCCTTCGTTATTTTAGCTGTGTGCTGAGGGTCATTGTCTTGTTGGAAGGTAAACCTTCAGCCCAGTCTGAGGTCCTGAGCACTCTGGAGAAGTTTTTGGTCCAGGATATCCCTGTACTTGGCCACATTCATCTTTCCCTTGATTGCTACCAGTCACCCCCCCCCCCCACAGCATGATGCTGCCACCACCATGCTTCACAGTTGGACGGGTGATGAGCAGTGCCTGGTTTTCTCCACACACACAACTTAGAATTAAGGCCAACAAGTTCTATCTTTGTCTCATCAGACCAGAGAATATTATTTCTCACCATCTTGGAGTCCTTCAGGTGTTTTTTAGCAAACCCATTTAATTAATATGTGTTTGGGTTTAAAGGGATGAGGTGGAAAGCGTAGCCTATACACAATCACTGTGCAGTGGGCGTGACCATATCCGAGCAGCTGTGGTTTGTAAGTGGGTGAAAGAGCCCAGACTCCGCCCCAACAATCTAATTGGACAGCTTATAATGTTTTTCTGAGACTTGGAGCCGGAAATTATTTTGTTATAGCGAAAACGATCCGAATGGAGTTTATTTTCACATAATGAACCCAGAGCTGGGCTCTATAGAACGACCAGTCCGCCATTTTATTGAGGACCGGTGTTTTGTCTGATATGGTGACCCGTTAGAATGTGTATGGGAATTCTCTACTCTCTGAATTTCCTATATTGTTACCCTCCCCCTTCCCAATATTATTCCCTTACTTATAGTTGTACAGGCTGACTAGCGGCTCAATGTGGTGACCTCCCAGACCTACAGCGGGAGCCCATTAGGGGTAGGCTGGATTGGACCATCCAGATTTGAACGAAGACCATATTATTATATGCCTTTACAATGGTTTTTTCATTACAATGATATGTACCATTCGCAACAATGTTAATTGATATGTTCTCTTTTGATAAAATCAAAAATTTATGGATGAGAATGTGTATGGGAATTGACGTTCTGTTGCCGCCATCTTGCTACACCCAGCACTCCTCCATAGTGAGGATACACTGGGAAGGGGAAAGCTGACATCTTGTTACACCCACCAGAGTTTTGCATTTTATACTTATTTTTAACAGTAGAGTGAGTTTATATAGTGATCTGGAGGACTGAGAGCTCCGTCTGACTGGTTAGATGTTAGAATCAGAGGCCAGCCTGATCATCTCACAGGTTTTCTAATCTGAGAGAAGATCACTGCTTTTAACCACTTCAGCCCCGGACCATTTTGCTGGCTTAAGACCGGACCACTTTTTGCGATTCGGCACTGCGTCGCTTTAACTGACAATTGCGCGGTCGTGTGATGTGGCTCCCAAACACAATTGACGTCCTTTTTGTCCCCACAAATAGAGCTTTCTTTTGGTGGTATTTGATCACCTCTGCGGTTTTTATTTTTTGTGCTATAAACAAAAATAGAGCGACAATTTTGAAAAAAAACGCATTATTTTTGACTTTTTGTTATAATAAATATCCCCCAAAAATATATAAAAAACATTTTCTCCCTCAGTTTAGGCCGATACGTATTCTTCTACATATTTTTGGTAAAAAAAATCGTAATAAGCGATTATTGATTGGTTTGCGCAAAAGGTATAGTGTTTACAAAATAGGGGATAGATTTATGGCATTTTTATTAATAATTTTTTTTTTACTAGTAATGGCGGCGATCAGCGATTTTTATGGTGACTGCGGCATTATGGCGGACACATCGGACATTTTGGATAATTTTTTTGGGACCATTGTCATTTATACAGTAATCAGTGCTATACAAATGCAGTGATTCCTGTGTAAATGACACTGGCAGTGAAGGGGTTAACCAGGGGGTGGCAGTGTAGGGGTTAAGTTTTCCTATGGGCGTATTACTAACTGTTGGGGGCTGGGAATTGTGTTAGCGAACACTAATCTCTGCTCCAATCACATGGAGCAGAGATCAGCATCACTTGTTGCTAGGCAGAACGGGGAGACGTTTTTACCACGGCATTCCTCAGTTTAGTCTCCCCGTGAGATGATCGCGGGTATCCCCATGGCAATCGAGTCCGCGGGACCTGCGAACCAGACTCACGGGGGTCCTGACCGGCACGCTCGTGATGGCAGGGCGTCATCTAAAAATGGACGTATCTGTACGCCAATATGCCTGCCCGTGCCATTCTGCCGATGTACATCGGTGTGCGTTGGTCGGGAACCGGTTAAAATTCAACATCTAACCCGTCAGACGGAGTTCTCAGTCCTGTATATCACTATATAAACTCACTTTACTGTTAAAAATAAGTGTAAAATGTAAAACTCCAGTGGGTGTAACAAGATGTCCGCTTTCCCCTTCTCAGTGTATCCTTACTATGGAGGAGTGCGGGGTGTAGCAAGATGGCGGCGATGGAACGTCACTTCCGGAACAATCTGTGATGGGTCTGGGAGTGCGTACGAGCCCGGCGCTCTACTCATATTTTGCTCCCCACCGTAGAATGCTCCGGAAGTGACGTTGCGGCCAGACATTTCGCACTGCGCGATGCGTTCCGAAGGATTTGCGGCAATGCAGTTCCGTGAAACGGTCAGATAATGTCCTGGAAGTGACGTTACACTTTAGAGGGAGCGGAGAGAGAGCGGGTAACCGCGGCTCGAGGAGGCGATTACCTCCCCTCTGTGGATTCGGGGAGGGAATTATCTCACGGGTTTGGTGCTCCGCTTTGCCGCCAATTATTTGGAACGCATTGCGCATGTGCAGTGCGAAATTTCTGGCCGCAACGTACTGTCCCCCATCGGATAGTGTCCGCTGTGTAGTGCGCATGCGCAGCACACACAGATTCCGAAAATACCCCAAGGATGAACGGCGCCTGCGCACGGAGTCCAGGTTCACCCCCCACCCCCCACCATCCAAGTGGACACAGAGCTGGAATATAAAAGAGCCGAGCGCAGTGAGCCCGAAGCGCGGCGAGCGAAGCGAGGGGCCCTCTAATATTCACAACCCTATGTTGGATGGTGGGGCCACCACCTCCACTCAGTGCGCAGGCGCCGTTCATCTTCAGAGATTTTCCAAAGCTTCTTCTGCTCTGTACTGCGCATGTGCACTACGGGGCGGACACTATCTGCCAGAACACCGGTGCATTTTACGATAGGGAGTAAACTATGAGACTAGAGCGGTGTAGTGTCACAGTTTGATGCCTATCACAGGATGCTGCGGAAGTGACGTTGTTGTGTACTGCGCATGCGCGATGCGCTCCAAACACTCGCGCCGTGCGTTCCAACATAGTTTCGGCAATACAGTTCAGCAAAACCATCACATAATGTTACGGAAGTGACGTTACACACAAACACTGGGCCGTGCGTCACACTAATACTTCCCTTGTTACCTAGTAGGTTTTGCATTGCTGGGACTTGTAGTGCCTATCCTGAGCTACATGCTTCAATGTTCAGTGTCCTCATCCCTATCCCCATGCTTCAATGTTCAGTGTCCATCCTTATCCCCGTGCTTCAATGTTCAGTGTCCTCATCCTTATCCCCGAGCTTCAATGTTCAGTGTCCATCCTTATCCCCGTGCTTCAATGTTCAGTGTCCTCATCCCTATCCGCGAGCTTCAATGTTCAGTGTCCTCATCCCTATCCCCATGCTTCAATGTTCAGTGTCCATCCTTATCCCCGTGCTTCAATGTTCAGTGTCCTCATCCTTATCCCCGAGCTTCAATGTTCAGTGTCCATCCTTATCCCCGTGCTTCAATGTTCAGTGTCCTCATCCCTATCCGCGAGCTTCAATGTTCAGTGTCCTCATCCTTATCCCTGTGCTTCAATGTTCAGTGTCCTCATCCCTATCCCCGAGCTTCAATGTTCAGTGTCCTCATCCTTATCCCCGAGCTTCAATGTTCAGTGTCCTCATCCCTATCCCCCTGCTTCAATGTTCAGTGTCCTCATCCTTATCCCCGAGCTTCAATGTTCAGTGTCCTCATCCCTATCCCCCTGCTTCAATGTTCAGTGTCCTCATCCCTATCCCCGAGCTTCAATGTTCAGTGTCCATCCTTATCCCTGTGCTTCAATGTTCAGTGTCCTCATCCCTATCCGCAAGCTTCAATGTTCAGTGTCCTCATCCTTATCCCCATGCTTCGATGTTCAGTGTCCTCATCGAAGCAGGGGGATAAGGATGAGGACACTGAACATTGAAGCTCGCGGATAGGGATGAGGACACTGAACATTGAAGCAGGGGGATAGGGATGAGGACACTGAACATTGAAGCTCGGGGATAAGGATGAGGACACTGAACATTGAAGCATGGGGATAGGGATGAGGACACTGAACATTGAAGCTCGGGGATAAGGATGAGGACACTGAACATTGAAGCACAGGGATAAGGATGAGGACACTGAACATTGAAGCTCGCGGATAGGGATGAGGACACTGAACATTGAAGCATGGGGATAGGGATGAGGACACTGAACATTGAAGCACAGGGATAAGGATGAGGACACTGAACATTGAAGCTCGCGGATAGGGATGAGGACACTGAACATTGAAGCACGGGGATAAGGATGGACACTGAACATTGAAGCTCGGGGATAAGGATGAGGACACTGAACATTGAAGCACGGGGATAAGGATGGACACTGAACATTGAAGCATGGGGATAGGGATGAGGACACTGAACATTGAAGCATGTAGCTCAGGATAGGCACTACAAGTCCCAGCAATGCAAAACCTACTAGGTAACAAGGGAAGTATTAGTGTTGTAACGAACGGCCCAGTGTTTGTGTTGTGTGTAACGTCACTTCCGTAACATTATGTGATGGTTTCGCTGAACTGTATTGCCGAAACTATGTTGGAACGCACGGCGCGAGCGTTTGGAGCGCATCGCGCATGCGCAGTACGCAACAACGTCACTTCCGCACCATCCTGTGATAGGCATCAAACTGTGACACTACACCGGCTTGAGAAGCGCGCATGCGCAGTATAATGATCAGCCCGCAGCCATCATTTTTACTGGCAACGATCAGGAGCTGCCCAAAATGATCGGGCGGCTGGCAACAGTGTAGCTGACGGCTTGTAGCCACGCCCCTCTTCCATACTGTCCTCTGACGGGCGGGAGGGGAAAGTTTTAGTAAACGCCCACTTTCTTCATTCTCCGCCAATCACAGCAGTTCCCGGAGAGGGGTGGGCGGAGTGTGGGTGGAAGGGGCGTGCCAGGCCGTCCTCTGACAGATCTGGTGTTTATAACTGGAGGGACGGAAATGACGTACAGGGAACCGGAAATACCAGACTGAGACCGAACAGAACCGAATCCGAGGAGACAGGAAAGGAGAAGACCGAGGAGAGCCGCCTACCGGGGGGTGAGAGACCCGTACATGTGTATACACGGGGGGGGGAGAGACCGGTACGTGTATATACACCGGGGGGGGAGAGACCGGTACGTGTATATACACCGGGGGGGGGAGAGACCAGTACATGTATATACACCGGGGGGGGGAGACCAGTACATGTATATACACCGGGGGGGGGGGGAGAGAGACCAGTACATGTATATACACCGGGGGGGAGAGACCAGTACATGTATATACACCGGGGGGGAGAGACCAGTACATGTATATACACCGGGGGGGAGACCAGTACATGTATATACACCGGGGGGGGAGAGACCAGTACGTGTATATACACCGGGGGGGGGGAGACCAGTACGTGTATATACACTGGGGGGGGGAGACCAGTACATGTATATACACCGGGGGGGGGAGACCAGTACGTGTATATACACCGGGGGGGGGAGACCAGTACATGTATATACACCGGGGGGGGGGAGACCAGTACATGTATATACACCGGGGGGGGGAGACCAGTACGTGTATATACACCGGGGGGGGGGGGAGACCAGTACGTGTATATACACCGGGGGGGGGAGACCAGTACGTGTATATACACCGGGGGGGGGGAGACCAGTACGTGTATATACACCGGGGGGGGGGAGACCAGTACATGTATATACACCGGGGGGGGGAGAGACCAGTACATGTATATACACCGGGGGGGGGGAGAGACCAGTACATGTATATACACCGGGGGGGGGGGGAGAGACCAGTACATGTATATACACCGGGGGGGGGGGAGAGACCAGTACATGTATATACACCGGGGGGGGGGGGGAGAGACCAGTACATGTATATACACCGGGGGGGGGGGGAGAGACCAGTACATGTATATACACCGGGGGGGGGGGGGAGAGACCAGTACATGTATATACACCGGGGGGGGGGGAGAGACCAGTACATGTATATACACCGGGGGGGGGGAGAGACCAGTACATGTATATACACCGGGGGGGGGGGAGAGACCAGTACATGTATATACACCGGGGGGGGGGGAGAGACCAGTACATGTATATACACCGGGGGGGGAGAGACCAGTACGTGTAGATACACCGGGGGGGGGAGACCAGTACATGTATATACACTGGGGGGGGGGGGAGACCAGTACGTGTATATACACCGGGGGGGGGGGAGACCAGTACGTGTATATACACCGGGGGGGGGGAGACCAGTACGTGTATATACACCGGGGGGGGGGGGAGACCAGTACGTGTATATACACCGGGGGGGGGGGAGACCAGTACGTGTATATACACCGGGGGGGGGGGAGACCAGTACGTGTATATACACCGGGGGGGGGGGGGAGACCAGTACGTGTATATACACCGGGGGGGGGGGAGACCAGTACGTGTATATACACCGGGGGGGGGGGGAGACCAGTACGTGTATATACACCGGGGGGGGGGAGACCAGTACGTGTATTTACACCGGGGGGGGGGAGACCAGTACGTGTATATACACCGGGGGGGGGGGGGAGACCAGTACGTGTATATACACCGGGGGGGGGGGAGACCAGTACGTGTATATACACCGGGGGGGAGGTGTGTGTATATATACCCCCAGTATACAGATAGTGGGGGGAAGGTATATATATCTTACAGTAGGGCTCGACAAAACCCGGGTGCCAGGTCGCATTTGCGACTAGAATTAGCGACCTGGCGCCTGGGGCAGCACAGCTGGGGGGGTATCCTGTCTCCATGGACCCCCCTGGCGTGATCGCGTCCGGCCGTTCCGCCGGCGGCCGGTAATTGAGGCCGCGGCTTTGAGGTCTTCTGCGGTCCTATGGTTCCTTCTGGTGGCCTGTTGGTATGACAACCAGCAATGCTAATGGAGCTTCCCCTGCCTGGTTTTTTATTGCCCGCCTATCTCCTCCCCTTTATTTAGAACCCCCTAAACATTATATATATATATTTTATTCTAACACCCTAGAGAGTAAAATGGTGGTTGTTGCAATACTGTCTGTCACACTGTATTTGCGCCGCGGATTTACAAGCGCACTTTTTTGGGGGAAAAATAATTTATTTAATAAAAAAAATAAGACAACAGTAAAGTTAGCCCAATTTTTTTTTTATATTGTGAAAGATAATGTTACGCCGAGTAAATTGATACCCAACACGTCACGCTTCAGAATTGCGCCCGCTCATGGAATGGCGACAAACATTTACCCTTTAAAATCTCCATAGGCGACGTTTAAAAAATTTCTACAGGTTGCACGTTTTGAGTTACAGAGGAGGTCTGGGGCTAGAATTATTGCTCTCAATCTACTGATCATGGCGATACCTCATATGCGGGCGGGACAGGGTGTGTTTAAAAATAATTTTTTTTTTTTTTTTTTCACTGTTCTTTAAAAAAACGCGGCCGCTCAGCGTTGGTTTTTACCACGTGCCGCCATGTCAGCTGTTTGGGTGCCTGGAGTCCGCTGCTCACGCTGGAAAACGCTTTCTTTTGAAAATGGAGGCTGTAATCCGCGTGGGGAGCAGGCTAACGGCGTCGGACGCCGGCTGCATGTGGAGGAGGTTGTTAAAGCACTGTGTGTGTGTGTGTGTGTGTGTGTGTGTGTGTGTGTGTGTGTGTGTGTGTGTGTGTGTGTGTGTCTGCTGCTGGCTGTGGGGGGGACACAGGAGGTGGCTTACTGCAGGTTTGGTGACGCGGGCATTCCCTTTGACAGATTATTACTTTACCAGGCTGGGTATTAAAGAGGAAGTAAACCCTGATGAGTGTTACTTCCTCTTTCATTCCCTGCAAAGGCAAAGCATAATGGACTACTATGCATCGCATCGCATCGCATAGTAGCCCATTATGTGTCACTTACCTGACGAAGTCGCCGCTGTCCCTTGTAGTCCGCCGAATCCATCTTCTTGGTGGGTCTCGCAGCTCCGCCGCTGTCATTCGACGAAGCCGCGATGACGTCACTCCCGTGCATCAGCTCCGTCGTTGAGAAAGCTGCGCTCAGTGCGCCTGCGCGCCGTAGACAGCGGTGCCTGTTTTCAGGCAAATATCTCCTAAACCATATAGGTTTAGGAGATATTTCTTGGACTTGCAGGTAAACCTTTATCTAGGCTTACCTGTAGGTCAGAGTGGTTTGTAAGGGTTTACAACCACTTTAATAGCAGCTTATAGCGCCGGACTATAGCCTAGCAGTGTACATTCTTTTTGGTGGACCCGGAACTCCTCTAAGTGTTGTAAAGGGTCAGTGGTTTCACAACAAACTAAATCCATTTCCAAAAGAATATCGTCCTCCTCTGAGAGGGATGCGGCCGGTCAGATTGAGCCGTCAGGGGAGACTGTTGTTGCAGCAGCGCTGGAAACGTGTGTGTGTGTGTGTGTGTGTGTGTGTGTGTGTGTACACACACACACACACACACACACACTCACTCTCTTCTACCATTTGTAATCTGGAAAAGAAGATTGATGCTATGATATCTCTGCATAGTGGGTCTAAACGTAGCAGATCCCCATCTAGTGCTCGGGACCCTCTTGTTGAGGGGCTGGGGATCCGGAAGATCTTCCAAGAGATTTGGAAGATACTATTATATCCTCTTCTGAGGATCCCAGGTTGCTTGTGAACTCCCTTACCAAATTGGTTCGTTCAAACTTTTTGCTGCCTGCAGCACAGGCTCTTGATGAACCCACCTCTGGTTTGGGATCATTAAAACCTCCCCCATCTGGGGATGCTTTTTCTATTCATTCATGGCTAAAGAAGCTTTTATATATTCTGAATGGGAACATCCGGATAAACAATATTATCCTCCCAAAAAATTGTCCACACTTTATCCTATGGAGGAGGATTTCTATAAGAAATGGGGGAGGGGGGTTCCAGTGATTGATGCTGCGATCACCTCAGTGAACAAGAATCTCGCATGTCCGGTGGATAACGCGCTAATGTTAAAGGATCCAACAGATAAAAAAAGTTGGAACTTCTTTATAAAAGCCAATATGTCTTTAGCAAGTTGAGTAGCGCAGGCGGTTCTTGCTGCAATTGGTGCATCTCGGTCCATTAAGGAGCAGTTTGTGGAGATACTTCAGATTCTGCCTGATCAGCAGGCCCGGTGATGGACTGGTGTATCTGACGCACGGTGTCTCACAGTAGATGCTATGAAAGATTGTATCATTCAAGCCTCACGGCTTATCCTTGGACTAGTGCATTCTCAGAGTCCCACCCCAGGAAGTAGGTCATAGGTAGGATCCTTGATTTCCTGCAAATGGGATTAGAAATGAAGCGGGCCTTGAGTGCTATCAAGGGCCAGATCTCGGCCTTGTGTGTGGTTTTTTTCAACGGCCTCTTGCTTCTCACTCTTAATTTTATTAAGGGGGTAACACGGCTTAATCCCTCTATCAAGGCCACCTCTAAATCCTTGGGATTTAATTGTTCTTCTAGGCCAGGGCTCGACAAACCCCGGTCGCCAGGTCGCATTTGCGCCTAGATTTCGTGTCCTGGCGACTGGGGCAACGCTGCTGGGGTATCCTGTCTCCATTTGGACCCCGAACTCCGCCGCGCAATTCCATCGGGCCGCGCCGGCCAGTAATTGAGGCCGCGGCTTTGCGGCCTTCTAAAATCTTTCGGTAGTCTGGCGCCATCTTGTGGTGGATGTAGAAATTACACCCTATTCCAATAATGCTAATTCCTAATGGAGTGAAGCTCCCCTGCCTGTTTTTTGCCCAACGGTGAGTGTGGTGGCTGGTAAATGGCTTCTCATTATATTATATATATATTATTAAATTTAT
Organism: Lithobates pipiens; assembly: GCF_037356315.1. Lineage (NCBI taxonomy): Eukaryota > Metazoa > Chordata > Amphibia > Anura > Ranidae > Lithobates > Lithobates pipiens. The sequence continues at coordinate 51,337 of NW_027507764.1, forward strand.
TAATTTATTTATTAATTTAATTATTTTTATATATATATATATATATATATATATATATATATATATATATATATATATATATATATATATATATATATATATATATATATTTTTTTTTTTTTTTTTGTAAAAAAAAAAAATTATTTTAATTAAGGAAAAAAAAAATATTATTTGTAATCCTCCCTGCTTGACCCCTTTCACAAGGGCTGTCTGATCAGGTTCACCTGTCAGTTTTTCAGGCAGATCTGATCGAACCCTTAGCAGGGAAATGGCAGTAAATGAGCGGGAATATGTCGGAAATAATAGTCACATTCTTTTGTTAACCACTTCGTGCCCGCGCTATAGACGAAAGATGTCTACAGCGCGGACACCAATTGCCGGGAGGGCGTCCCTAGACATCCTCCTGTTTACTTCCCCCTCTGCACGCCGCCATGGGCGAGCATCGGGGAAGTTCTGTGTTGGCCGTGTCCCTTGGATACAGCCAATCACAGATCATGCTAAATGACCAATCACAGCGGCCATTTAGCACTCAATTTTTTTACTGGTTACATGTTTTGGGTTACAGAGGAGGTCTAGGGCTAGAATTATTGCTCTCACTCTAACATTTGCGGCGATACCTCACATGTGTGGTTTGAACACCGTTTTCATATGTGGGCGGGATTTACATATGCGTTCGCTTCTGTGTGCGAGCTCACGGGGACAGGGGCGCTTAAAATTTTTTTTTTTGTTAATTTTTTTTTTTTTTTTTTTAGTTTTACACTTAGGAATAAAAGTCATCAATTTTTTTTTTTTTTTTTTATTATTAATTTTATTTATTTTTTTAGTTTTACACTTAAAAAAAAAAAAATTGATGACTTTTATTCCTATTACAAGGAATGTAAACATCCCTTGTAATAGGAATATGGCACGATCGGACATATTTACAGTGAGATATGGAGGGTCAATAAGACCCCACATCTCACCTCTAGGCTGGGAAGAATAAAAAAAAAAAAAAAAAAAAAAAACGATCCTGGCTTCCTAGCCAGATTGGCGCCGTTAATTTGAATACCGAGGCCGGGCGTGACGTCATAACATTGCGCCCGGCCTCCGAACGATCATAGAGACTCCGGGGACAATCTAGTCCGCCGGAAATCTCTATGATCAAATGCTGGGGCCGGCGGATCCTGTGACCGACTCACCGTTTCCATCGAAAGAAGCACCGGCGGGATGGGGGGGGCGTCCCCTCCCGCCGCCCGTAAGAACGATCAAGCGGCGGAACAGCCACTATGATCGTTCTTATGGTGTAGGGAATCGCCGGCTGAAACCGGCAATATCTGAATGATGTCTGTGGACGCATCATTTAGATATAACCACCGGAACCCCATGACGTCACATGACGTATTGCGGGTCTCAAGTGGTTAAAGGTGACCGCTCAGGTTCACAAAACGGATGTCTTGTTTGTACGGCCAGAGGGTCCAAAATGAGGACAGGCAGCATCAAAATCGACTTTTTCCAAATGGATTTGTCAAGTGATTGTTCAAGCTTTATGGTCTAAGGGAAAAAAATAAATCCTCCTTTTCATGTTGGAGCACACTCAACCAGGGCGATTAGTGCCTCTTGGGTGGTGCCTCATCAGGCCTCTATGGCTCAGATCTATAAGGTCTTCATACATTTACCAGATTTTATCAAATTGATGTTAAAGGTTATGAGGATGCTGCAGTAGGAGTCCTCTGGCCTCTTGTTGCCCTACTTTTTTTTTTTGTTGTCTCCCTCCCTTCAGTTGCTGTTGCTATGGGACATTCCACATAGTGACTACTATGGCTCCATGTCCCCCGATGTATGAAAAGAAAATCCTGTTTGTTTTTTTTTTCCTTATCAGCTCTCATTGAGGGAATCCCGCTGAAAGAATTGAGCCTGAAAGTAGTTTCAGGTATCAGAGTGTTTGCACAAGTATCATTCCAACAACAAAATCTTGTCTTGCAATCACACGGTCACACAAATGTTGTGAATTCCGATCACCAAGAACTCTGTCATGTACAAGACGTACGACAAGCCAAGAAAAATCAAGTTCAATAGCCAGTGCAGCTCTTCTGCTTGATTCCGAGCGTACGTGGAATTTTGTGCGTTGGACTTGTCTACACACACTCGGAATTTACGAGAACGGATTATCTTGTTCTAGGAAAATTTGAGGTCCCGCTCTCAAATTTTTATTGTCAGAAATTCTGACAACAAATGTCCGATGGAGCCTACACAAGCTCACATCAAACATTTGTTGTCGGAAATTCCAACTGTGCATATGCAGCATTATACAAATATAAATGTAGTGGCAGTTCAGTGTGTAAAATAAGTATTTGATCCCCTACCAACCAACAATAATTCTGCCCCCCCCGCAGACTGGCTACAGTAGGTGCTCATGTGGTACACGGATTAGTCCTGTCAATGTAAGAAGGTTCTCCTAACGACAACTCTTGTATAGAAGACTCCTGTCCGCAGAATCCCTTCCCTCCAATCCTCACCATCATGGGGAAGAGCAAAGATCTGTCAGAGGACGTCGGGGAGAAGATTGGAGACCTGCACAAGGCTGGAATGGGCTACAAGACCATCAGCAAGAAGCTTGGTGAGAGGAGACGACTGCCAGAGAGATTATTCACAAATGGAAGAAATACAAAATAACCATCAATTGTCCTCAGTCTGGAGCTCCATGCAATATTTTGTCTCATGGGGTGAGGATGGTCATGAGAAAAGTGAGGGATCCGCCCAGAACTACACGGGAGGAGCTTGTGAAGGATCTCAAGGCATTTGGAACCACAGTCTCCAAACGAACCATTGGTAACACAATACACCACCATGGACTGAAATCCTGCAGTGTCCGCAAGGAAGACACATGGAGAGGTCCTTCAGAAGTTTTCCAATGAACATCTAAATGATTCAGAGAAGGATTGGGAGAAAGTGCTGTGGTCAGATGACAAACATTGAGCTCTTTTGGTATTAAATCAACTTGCCATGTTTGGAGGAAGAAAAATGTTGATTATGACCCGAAGAACACCATCCTTAGTCACACACGGAGGTGGGAACATGATGCTTTGGAGCAGTTTCTCTGGTACAGGCCGACTTTGCCGCATTGAGGGGCCCCATGGACGGGGTCATGTATTGTGAGATCTTGGATGAGAACCTTCTTCCCTCATCCAGAACACTGAAGATGGGTCATGGATGGGTCTTCCAGCATGACAATGACCCGAAACATACTGCCAAGACTACAAAGGAGTGTCTCGAGAAGAGGCACGTTAAGGTCATGGAGTGGCCTAGCCAGTCTCCAGACCTTAATCCTATAGAAAATTTATGGAGGAGCTGAAACTTTGAGTTGTCAAGAGACAGCCAAGAAACCTTAAGGATTTAGAGAAGATCTGTTAAAAAAAAAAAAAAAAATGGACCAAAATCCCTTCATGAGATGTATGAAAACCTGGTCACCACCTACAAGAAACGTCTGACCTCTGCTTGCCAACAAGGGTTTCTCTTTCGTTCATTGACGGACACCGCTCCATTAATCTTGACCATAGGGTTATTACGCCACCTTCAGGAGAGGACTAGGCAGAATACATGTGAAACGCAACAGAACTGTACAGTTCCGCCCAGGGGGTGGTCCCTCTGGTAATAACCCTTCAGTCTGCTTCCTGCCGCTCAGTTTTTTTTTTTTTTTTTTCTGCCTTGTGAAGTAGAGGGACCTAGGCTCCCTGACGAGACCATCGGTCCTGGGGATTTTTTCAGTTTTTGCCTTTTCACAAGATTTTGAGATCCTGTGATCTTCTATCAACAGCCAGCTGGATGACAGGCCGGATAATCTAGATGCTTGTCTCCCCAGTCTAGCCATCGAGCGTGTGCAGTCCCTAGCTACCTGCTGGGTCGGCCACGACATGCCCCTCAGGCTCCAGGGGTGGCCAGTGAGCGCAATGCTCCCGGGGCACAGATATGACCAGACTACAGATGTCTTTGTCACGGTGTGCCATGGCCCGCAGCCACCCCATACTGCTCAGGTGTGAGTCTGTGATGGGATGTCTCCAGCTCGTCTGGATGGTAAGAACAGCTCTTCCTGCCTCGGCGGGGTGTAGCAGCTGGGAATAACCTGGGAGGTCGATTTAGCGCGTTGTGTTTTTTTTTTTTTTTTTTTTGCTCTGGACACCTGGAAGCTGACACAGGCATCGGTAACAGCACTGTGCAGCGCTCGGTCAGGGTGGTGAGTCCTGTGGTGGGAGCCCCTCAGTCTGCAGCAGCTAGGAGGGTGGGATTGAGCACCTTGTCCTAAGTCCCCAAGGGTGACAGACAGGGTGGGTTAGCCTGGCATTTCTTCCTCAGACCTCCCTGCAATTGCAAAAGGCTCATCTGCAAACAGTGCAGTGCCTGCTCTGATGTGTCAGAGGACGCTGACCAGGACTGATTGGACAGTGAGGATGATTCCAGGTCCACGCAGGACTAAGCCCTAGTTGGAGCACTTATCATAGCTGCGTGAAACCCTGAAAATACAGGATGCAGCAGGATCCTCTGCTGAAGTAGTGTTCCCTTTTGGGTCCCGTAAGCCAGCCCGTACACCTAAGGTGTTTCCGTATCTGCCTCATTTCGATACGTTCATATATAAGGAATGGGGAAGCCCGCAACAAACCTTCTCGGTCCCTAAAAGTATGGCGGTGCGTTACCCCTTTGAGGAGAGCCTTCTTTTAAAAAAAAAAAAAAAATAGTCGGCTCCCCCGGTCGTGAACCCCCCAGTATCCAGGTTAAATAAAGTAACCACGATCCCGGTAGAAGGGACTCCTGCATTTAAGGACCCTACCGACAGAAGGGCTGAGGCAGTGCCCCAGTCCATGTTTACGGTAGTGGGGTCAGCACTATGACCAGTAGTAGTCACAGCATTGGTGTCGCAGACACTTGCTGAGTGGGCAAAACGATTGCGCTGTGAATTGGAGAAGTAGCAGGTCTCTCCTGTCTGCGTGGAACTAGCAGACCAGTTCATGCACGGCCTTAAGTATGTCTGACGCGGCCCTGGATGCACTTCCCTTGCTCTCCAGAACATCAGTTTCAGCAGTGGTGCTGCGGCGCCAGAGTTGGCTAAAAAGCTGGTCTGCGGTCCAGGCATCTCAAAAAGCCTTGATGGATCTACCCTTCCTTGGTGAGCAGCTATTTGGAGTCTCGCTGGATGACATTATTAAGAATGTCACAGGTGGGAAGAGAACGTTGCTCCCATAGTCCAGGAAGAGTAAGGAGCCATGCCGCAGGCAAGGGCCCTCATTTTCCACTCAAGGCTTTTTTGTCTGCCCGGGACTTCAGCAAAACACTCCCAGTCCGACAGGGCAACTACTGAGGGACAAAAATGTTCCTGGACTCGTAAGCCAGCGAGCAAAAGTGCTATTGCATGAAAGTTTGCCCCCGCCTGTCACTTGGGTGGGGGGTCGCCTTCGGGAATTTTGCAGTTCGTGGGCCTCTCGGCTGTCCGACCAATGGGTCTGCGAACTGATTTCATCGGGCTACAAGATGGAGTTCCTCTCTTGGCCACCAAACAGATTTTTCCTCTCCAGCATACTCTTACTCCCGGCTCACTGGGAGGCCCTGTTTGGGACAGTAAGGGTCCTGCTCAGCCACGGGGCGATAGTGCCTGTTCCATAAATGGAAAGGTTTCAGGGATTCTAGTTCAATCTGTTTGGACGTACCCCTTCCTTTTTGGGGGACTTCAGAGGTTCAGAATGAAATTGGTTCGCTCCGTAGTTGCTGCACTCCATCAGGGGGACTCCCTGGCGTCTTTGAACATCCAGGACACGTACTTGCATATACCCATATGCCTCAGGCATCAGAGGTTTCTACGTTTTGGCAGTAGGGGAAGACAACTACCAGTTTGTGGCTCTCCCCTTTTTAGCTTGGCTTCAGCACCCCGAGTCTTTACCAAGGTATTGGCTCCAATTTTAGCATTGTTGCGACAACGTGAGATCGCGGATTACCTAGACTATATCTCCTTCTGAGAGCAGCTTTCCCTCAGAATTAGGGGAGGATAGAGCCGCAGTGAAGCTGTTGATGAACCGCAGGTGGTCGTTGCTGTGCTTCTGGTCCTTCGGGGCCTCATGGTGGCCTCCTTCGAGGCGGTACCATACACCCAATTTCACACTAGAGTCTTGCAGAAGGAGATATTGGCAAAATGGGACAAATCTGTTATCCCTGGATCGGCAGATTCAGGTGAGCCAGTTAGTCAGGGACTCTTCTCTCATGGCTGAGATCTTCGGTCGGGGAAATCGTTCCTACCTCTTTATTGGACGGTGATCACAACCTGATCGGCTGGGGCAGAGTAATGGGAGTATAATCGACCCAGGGCCTCTGGGCGAGGGAGGAATCCCAGTTGCTAATCAGTGTGCTCGAACTTCAAGCGATCAGGCTATGCCTCTCCACATGGTCGATGGGACTACAAGGGCATCCGGTCAGGATCCAGTCAGACAACGTCATGGCGGTAGCGTATGTCAACCATCAAGGAGGAACAAGAAACTCGGCTGCAGCACGGGAGGTCGCTCCCATCCTTCGGTGGGCAGAGCGGCACGTACCGGCCCTGTTGACCATATACATCCCGGGAGCAGAAAACTGGCAGGCGGACTATCTAAGTCGCCAGATACTGGACCCAGGAGAGTTGTCACTGCATCAGGGGGTGTTCAGGCTTCTTTGCCTGCGGTGGGGCACACCAGATGTGGATCTCCTCAGCTCAATCAAAACGTGCAGAGGTTCTTGTCCAGGACAAGAGATCCTTGGGCGGACACGTCAGACGCGTTGGTGGCTCCATGGGAGCAGTACTGGCTGATTTACGCCTTTCCTCTGCTAAAACTGTTACCACGTCTGCTCCGCAGAGTGGAGGCCGAGGGGATTCCAGTGATACTGATTGCCCCAGATTGGCCTCGGCGTCCTAGGTACGCCTGGTGGCGGACGATTCTTGGCGGTTACCAATGCGAGAAGACCTTCTGTCACAAGCTCTGATACTCCATCCTGCTTTACTGTCACTGGTTTTAACGGCATGGCTGTTGAAAGCCAGGTGCTAAGGAACCGAAGTCTGTCTGACTCAGTGATTTCCACTATGCTGAGGGCACGAAAATCTTCTTCTCTGGAGATATACCATCGTTCCTGGAAGGCTTATATCTCCCTGTGTGCGGAGATGGGGTGGCGTCCACGCACCTATTCCTTTTCCAGGGTCCTGCTGTTCTTGCAGGGAGGAGTGAACCAGAAACTGGCCTTATGGACCATGAAGGGACAGATATCAGCCTTGGCTGTCTTTTTTCCAACGACCCCTGGCATCTCACTCTTTAGTGAGCACCTTTTTGTACAAGGGGTCCAGCATGTAGTACCTCCGGTGCATCCACCTTTGCCCCCGTAGGCTCTGAACCTGGTGCTCTCAGCGCTTCAGAAACCGCCATTTGAGAACATCAGGGAAATTCCTTTGTTAATGTTCTCTCAAAGTGGTCTTTCTAGTGGCCATTACATCAGCCAGGAGGGTTTCAGAACTGGCGGCCTTGTCTTGCAAGTCTAGTTATCCACAAGGATAAGGTGGTGTTGCGTCCGCAACCTTCTTTTGTGCCGAAGGTGGTTTCGGCTTTTCACCTCAATGAAGACGTGTTATCTCTGTGTCCAAAACTGACACACCCTAAGGAGGTGGCCCTCCATTCCCCGGACGCGGTCCGAGCTCGAAGACTATATCTGTCTAAAGCGGCTGCTTTCCGGAAGTCGGATTTTCTGTTCGTTTCGGTGGCTGGTCCGAAATAAGGACTGGTTGTCTCGCCGTTCACCATTTCCAGGTGGATCAGACAGATCGTGGTCCAGGGTTAAGCCTTGACGGGGCAGGTGCCCCCTTTTTCCTGTCACGGCCCATTCCAACAGGGCAATTGGGACCTCTAGAGCCTTTCGACATCAAGCGTCGGTCACTCAGGTGTGTAAGGCGGCGACTTGGTCGTCCGTTCACATTTTTACAAAGTTGATGTGAGCGCATCTTCTGATGCCTTCTTTGGACGCCATATTTTGCAGGCGGCCGTGTAATGTTACCATTTTACACTATTTCTTATTTAAGACCAAGTTACCTTTTTTGAATGTCGGTGCACTCTGTTGCATATGTTGACTGCAAGTTCTGATGCGGTTGGCTCAGATGGTGACTCCCCCGTTGGGAGCACATCTGGTTGTGGGTGAAGTTATGTTGCTGTTCCAACCCCTCGTTATGACACGGCTTGGGGATGACCCTACGGTCAAGATTAATGGAGCTGTGTCCGTCGGTGAACAAAAGAAATTAGGATTTTTGTACTCGCCGTAAAATCCTTTTCTCTGAAGTTTATTGACGGACACAGCTCCCTCCCCTCCTATTTTACGTTATACTGCTTGTTGATGTACTGAGCTGCAGGAAGCAGGCTGAGGGGTTATTACCAGAGGGACCGCCCCCTGGGCGGAGCTGTACAATTCTGTTGTGTTTTACATGTATTCCATGTTCTGCCTAGTCCTCGGCTGAAGGTGGCGTAATAACCCTAAGGTCAAGATCAATGGAGCTGTGTCCGTCAATGAACTTCAGAGAAAAGCATTTTTACAGTGAGTACAAAAATCCTATTTTTTATTTTATTTTTTTTCCACCAACTACTAAGTCATGTTTTGTGAAGGGGATCAAATGCTTTTTACTCACTGAACTGCAACTCCATTTATAACATTTGTATCATGCGTTTTTTTTTTTTTTTTTTTTTTTTTTCTGGATTTTTGGTTGATATTCTCTCTATCATATTAAATACACCTATGATAAGAATTCTAGACCCTTCATTTCTTTGTAAGTGGGAAAACTTATACAATCTGCAGGTGTGAAGTCCGGTGATGGGTAGGTCGTCCTATAGTCTCCTCCAGGTGTGAAGTCCGGTGGTAGGTAGGTCCTCCTATAGTCTCCTCCAGGTGTGAAGTCTGGTGATAGGTAGGTCATCCTATAGTCTCCTCCCAGGTGTGAAGTCTGGTGGTAGGTAGGTCTTTCTATAGTCTCCTCCAGCTGTGAAGTCCGGTGATAGGTCTTTCTGACTCTTCTGATCCTCATTCAATGTCTATTTAAAGGGATGCCCTATAAAGGCTCCTCGGGGGTGGTATCCGGCACATTCTGCTATGCTGACTTTGCCCACAGTGCTAGGATCTCTGCGGTGATAAGATGTCCGTCATCTACACAGCCATGTGTCTACTTACCTGAATCTTCATCGCTTGTATGGGCCTCTTTTTAGACTTGATGGAGGAGGAGCTGACTTGCGCTGTGACTTTTGTTCCCTCTCAGGGTTGGTTATCGTCACGTGGCGTCTTTGGGATCGCAGTAATGTCGTGTCCGAGAGTCCGGCTGGATTTTATTCCGAGTCCATCTGAAGCGTTTTCCGGAAGAAGACCGAGTTCAAGTCAGAAATACTGAAGAAGTGCAGCTGTATGAAAGAAAGGTGCTTGGTATCCAAGTGTTGTGTCTGAGAGAAGCCGGGCCCTTCTATACACAGGTATGTCACCTGCGGGTTCTACTCTGATAGAGAACAGTATCTGCAGCTAGCAGTACACCCCTCCCTATTTGTAGAAAGGTTGGTTGGTATGTTGGATGGTGGGAGTCGGGTCAGTGCAGTTTGGAATATAGACCCCGCCCCTTCTGTATTATTCGCTCCCACATACAGAACACTTAAGTCAGTTGTCCTCCTGCGAAACATGCGATTCTCTGAGAGCGACTCCTCCAATACCCACCCGGCTGCATGGGGGTCCCTGAGTCCCGACTCCTCCAATACACAGTAGCTATGAGTGATCACCACTGCTAGTGCGAAATGTCAGCCTTTTGTCTGCTGTGTTCTTTGGGTTTCTTTTTATATTATGTTTTTTATTTTTTTTCACGAGTGCGGCAGTCCAGAGTCTACTTTCTTTTGTTCCTCCAATACACCGCCAGCTGCATGGGGCTTCCCGAGTCTCGGGATTCACACAGAGAAAGTGACACCTCCCAATAAGTTACTAGGGAGGGGGGGTTGGGTGTAAGAGTATTGCAGCCTAAGCTTTTGTAACCCCGGGAAGGTCCCTTCCAGATGTTTCCATCATGGAACTCTGCTGCTTAGTTGGGGGGGGGGGGGGGTCCTTTTTTCTGACTGCTGGCCTTTTAGTGGTAAGGAAGACACTGAAGAATCTCTTCACCATTGGTGTGGCCCCATCCCGGGGATTGCCAGTGATATCCTACTGAGAGTCTAGCATTGTGAGGAAGGACTTTCAGTCATCAGTTTGTTTTTCACCCACACATTGGATTTGTGGCTTGTTGGCAAATCCCTGTGAGTGCCAAAACCTACCGGACTTATGGTGGGGGGTGTCATGGACTACATGGTGGTGGGGGCTCTTATGGTGGGGTGTCTCGGACTACTTGGGGAACCCTTTTATGGTGGGGGGTGTCTCAGACTACATGGGGAGCTGTTATGGTGGGGGGGGGGGTGTCTCAGACTACATGGGGAGTATTTATGGTGGGGGGGTGGTCTCGGGAATACATGAGGGACTCTTTTATGATGGGGGGTGTCTCAGACTACATGGTGGTGGAGGCTCTTATGGTGGGGGTGTCTCAGGACTACATGGGGAGCTTTTATGGTGGGGGGGGGGGGGGGTTTCTCAGCAGTCATAGTTCTCATGAGACCTCTCCCTGTCTGAAGCTTTGTCCTGTTTTAGAGTGCAAGCTCCCAGGAATAGTGGGACATAGTCATGACTGGAGTCATAGATGACTGTCCTGCCATCTCTATCCCTCTAACTTGTATTGCTGAGGGAATGTTCATCAGTCAGTATGGAAGTCCAGTCCTTATTTATGTTCTCATGAGACTATGGCTACCTAAGGCATGCCTGGGTACAATGGGGGTAACCTCAGTATATTGGGGGGCATATGCCCGGTGTGGCATGGAGGCCATTTCCTCATCTTGCTATTTACTCTGCAATCATTTGTAGGACTTGGGGTGAGAATTTGTTTATTTCTGGACTTCTTCCTGTGTCCAGATAGATCAGATCTGCCAGGCGAAGGCAGAATTGTCGGCTGATCTTCCATCAGTCGGGGGGGGGGGGGGGGGTGACTGACAGCATTGCCATCTCTCATTCCATTGGTTTATCACGTAACCATAGTTGGCACGGAGTCTCTCTTGCTCTTCTAGCAGTGATCCCGACCTTTTTGTCTTTTTCAGGCTTTGTAATATTTTGAGACGCTAAAATGAAGTTGTTGGAAAATTCTCATTTTGAAGCTGTGAATTCCCAGCTGTGTGTGGAGACGGGCGACTCGCACATCATAGGGAGGTAAGTGACCAGAGGGGGACGTTCTTCCTGTGTTCCTTCACTGCCTGCCTGCTGCCTATCACCCAGCAGAGAGGTAAGTGACTGAATCATGATATTAAGCATCTGATTGGTTATGTCTAATAAGTAGCTCAACCAGATATGAGAGCCTCCTCAGGTACTTTGGTAGATCTAAGAAAGTTACTTTTTGGTATTCAAAAGGTCTAATCAGCAGAGTTGTATCTAATAAGGTGGTTTTCTGGGTTTAAAAGGGTCTCTTCGGTAGGATTAGGTGTGTAGAACCAGAAAGGGGGGTTACATCTCATCAGTAGGCCTGGTCCTGTGGATGGAACTTGGAGGCTTCCTGAGTTTCGGAAGGTCTTGGTAGGCATGTGATGGAACACGCAGTGTTAATTTTGTCGACTAAAACTAAAATGGTCTGTAATGCATGTTCATACCTCAATAACCTAAATAGCCTATTTGATTTTTCACTCCAGCAGTATATAATGAGTTTGGAAATTGTAGAGAAATGCTAGATTTTAGATTACTAAAATGAGTTTTGGTCAACTAAAATGTCCTGGCGATTTAGTCGACTAAATACAACTAAAACAATTGCAGAAGACTAAAATGGGACTAAAACTAAAATGCCATTTTAGTCCTAACACCCCTTTCACACCGGGGCATTTTGCAGGCGCTACAGCGTTAGAAATAGCGCCTGCAATCCGCCCTAAAGAAGCTGCACCATTGTGTGTAGTGTGATTCCCCCGAGGGCTTTCACACTGGAGCGGTGCGCTGGCAGGACGTCAGGAAAAAGTCCTGCCAGCAGCTTCTTTGGAGCGGTGAAGGAGCGGTGTGATTACCGCTCCTCCACCGCTGCTCCCCATTGAAATCAATGGGGCAGCGCTGTAATGCCGCCGGCAAAACGCCGGTATTGCCGGCGGTTTTAACCCTTTTGCGGCCACTAGCGGGGGTAAAATTGCCCCGCTAGCGGCCGAAATGCGCCGCAAATCCGGCGGTAAAACGCCGACGCAAAGGGTGTGGTGTGAAAGGGGTCTTAGACTAAAACTAAATCGAAATTTGCTGCCCAAATGAAGACTGGGAACAAGTAGGGATTGAGGGCTTTCATTAGACACCTCTGCGTGTCCCTCACATGAGTTTACTTGGATTTCATGTATGAACGCAGCGTGGCATATGTGGCTCTGGTCTTCAGGACAACCTGTATTCCAGTCTAATTTGTGTCGGGAGGGGGTGGAGGGTGTTGACCTGTAATTGATCTTTTTATTGTTTCAGGATTGAGAGCTACTCGTGTAAAATGGCCGGTGATGACAAGCACATGTTCAAGCAGTTCTGCCAGGAAGGCCAGCCACATGTGCTGGAAGCGTTGTCGCCCCCACAGAGCGGTGGGGTTAGTCCCAGCAGGTATGTTCTCTCTGGGTGCATCCTGTTGGTTGGGGGGGGGGGGGGGGGGTCAAATGGTGGCTTGAAGACTGACAGTTCAGGCTGCATGCTGGTAATTTGTTACATGCAATTGGTTTGATTTGCAGGTTGGGGGGGGTGATATGGGGGGGGTCTGGTTATCTTACATGACAGACTGTTGGTGTCTCTCTTGCAGGTTGGGGAAGAGCCTTGGCGGGGACGAGGACAGCCCTCTGAGTGATAAGTGCAGCCGGAAGACTCTCTTCTATCTTATCGCCACTCTGAATGAATCCTTCCGGCCTGACTACGATTTTAGTGCAGCACGGAGTCATGAATTCAGCCGGGAGCCCAGCCTGAACTGGGTGAGTTGTGTACCGAGCACCGTGTACCCCCCACCGAGCACCGTGTACCCCCGAGCAGCACTGCCAGGTCTGGCATGACTTCTCTCCTCCTAGAAATGCTTCTTACCTGATTGGGTGAGGTTGATCCATTTGCCTTTGTTATATTGGGGCATATGCAGACATTGCCCATCTCCAGTAGATCTGAGATGAGCAGGATGGACCGGTATCGGGGTGTCAGTTATTGATTTTGTATTCTCCTCTATAAGTTGTTTGGGGGAGACGCCCCTATAAAGTTATTTCTGTCACTTCTTGCTCTAACATTTCGCCTGTCTCCCTTCTGCCATCAGGTGGTGAATGCTGTGAATTGCAGTCTTGTGTCTGCTCTGGGGGAAGACTTCACTGCTCTGAAATCTGATTTATGGGATGCTGTGGATGAAGAAATAAACCTGTCTGACTGTGACATCTACAGGTGGGTGTGCAGGGGGTGTGTACAAGGGTACAGGTGGGTGTGCGGGGTGTGTACAAGGGTACAGGTGGGTGTGCGAGGTGTGTACAAGGTTACAGGTAGGTGTTCAGGGGGTGTACAAGGTTACAGGTGGGTGTGCGGGGTGTGTACAAGGTTACAGGTGGGTTGGGGGGGAGGGGTGAGTGTTCGAGGGGGTACAGGTGGGTGTGTGGGATGGTATAAGGGGGTGGGGATCTGGGTTTGGGGGGGGGGGGGGGTACGAGGGTGCTCAGCGTGCTCTCTGTATTGTACGGCTTCTGTTCCCATGTGTGAGATGAGCTCCACCCAGCACACGTTCCTCCTATTGTAGTCTCGGGGGTGTATAGGGATCTGGTACACCGCCTCGCTCTGTGTAAAATATAGCCCTTAACTTAATCATACACCACACAAGGGGTCTTCATAGTCCTCCCCATTGGGTTATGCTGCCACCTCCAGGGGGGATGGATAGTGGCAGGCTTCCCCGCCCCCAGGCATGACCCCCTCAGGTGATGCATGTGCCCGGTGTGGGGGATTGCCTCTTGCTGGGGAGTTCGTTCTGCTACTTCCCTAAGGAGAGAGGAGCTTTATGCAGATTGGTTGCACAGACCCTGCACTGTAAGAATGAACCCCCCGGAACTGACTGCACCTGCCCTGCCTGGTCCTCATTCTGAGCCTCTCCCGGCCCTCGCTCCATTGGCACCACACACTGGTCCCATTGACTGTAGTGGAGGTAGCAGCCGCCGTTCTTCTGATGATTGTCTCCAGTTTGTCTCTCTGCCTTTTCTCAGACCATTCTGCTTCTCCCCCCTCCCCCCCCCCCCCCCCCCCCTTTTTTTTTTTTTTTTTTATTTTTATTTTTTTTCCCAATGAAGGAATTTTCTGCCAAAGTATCCGAATTCATGGCCGGAGGTTTTGGCTTTGTTAGGTTTTAACTGGAATTGCTTTTTAAAGCCTTTGTATAGAATGCTGCTCACATTTCTCCCAGTATCCGGATCTGGTTCTCCTCAGAGGACAACGTTTGAAACTATTTTGGACATTTTATGAATAAATAATTTTGTGCTCGAGTACCACACCGCTCTACTGGGATTTATAAAAAAAAAATATATATACAATGTTTGTTATTCCATTATGTCTATCATTTGTGGCCCATAACTATTGGTTCTATTGGTAGAACATTGTATGGAATTATTTTTATTATGGAGATGGAGTGATGCAATGTCATTTTAGTGGATCATAATATGTATTGCGTGGGGGAGAAGGAGGGGTAGAGTAGGCCACACGGGGTATGGGGGAGGTACAGTAGGTCACGGGGGGTAGAGTAAGCCACACTGGGTATGGGCAGGGGTAGAGTAGGCCACATGGGGTATGGGGGGGTAGAGTAGGCCACATGGGGTATGGGGGGGGGGGTAGAGTAGGCCACATGGGGTATGGGGGGGGGTAGAGTAGGCCACATGGGGTATGGGGGGGTAGAGTAGGCCACATGGGGTATGGGGGGGGTAGAGTAGGCCACATGGGGTATGGGGGGGGGTAGAGTAGGCCACATGGGGTATGGGGGGGGTAGAGTAGGCCACATGGGGTATGGGGGGGGTAGAGTAGGCCACATGGGGTATGGGGGGGGTAGAGTAGGCCACATGGGGTATGGGGGGGGGGTAGAGTAGGCCACACGGGGTATGGGGGGGGGGTAGAGTAGGCCACACGGGGTATGGGGGGGGGTAGAGTAGGCCACACGGGGTATGGGGGGGGTAGAGTAGGCCACACGGGGTATGGGGGGGAAAGAGTAGGCCACACGGGGTATGGGGGGGTAGAGTAGGCCACACGGGGTATGGGGGGGGTACAGTATGTCACGGGGGTGTAGAGTAGACCACACTGGGTATGGGCGGGCGGGGGTAGAGTAGGTCACACTGGGTATGGGGGGGGTAGAGTAGGCCACACGGGGTATGGGGGGGGTAGAGTAGGCCACACGGGGTATGGGGGGGGGTAGAGTAGGCCACACGGGGTATGGGGGGGGTAGAGTAGGCCACACGGGGTATGGGGGGGGTACAGTATGTCACGGGGGTGTAGAGTAGACCACACTGGGTATGGGCGGGCGGGGGTAGAGTAGGTCACACTGGGTATGGGCGGTTGGGGGTAGAGTAGGCCACACTGGGTATGGGAAGTGTCTTTCACATGGTTCGGTCTTTGTCATTGCAGTTATAATCCGGATCTGGACTCGGATCCATTCGGTGAGGATGGAAGTTTGTGGTCCTTTAACTATTTCTTCTATAACAAGAAGCTGAAAAGAATTGTTTTCTTTACCTGCCGCTCCGTCAGGTGAAATCGCTGGATTTCTTCTTTTATACTCCTAGACATATCTGAGTGGTCGCATGCTGATCAATAATCATTTTTCTTCTCCTTTCTCTCCCACCATGTGGTCTGGATTTCCTTGGCTCGCCCTTCCAGTGGATACTCCTATAAGCGGGCTGATGTGGGTTCGGAGTTGGATATGGATCTGGAGGAGGACCTGGAGGATGAGTGCAGCCACCTTAGAGGAGACAGGTAAGAGGTCTTCTTTATCTTTTTATGAGTATTCTGGCCGTTCCTCCCCTGCACCCTTCCACGCTCCCCCTTTGTGGGGTGATGCGCCCCATTGTATGGAGAATAGAGGGCCGATGTTATATATCTAAGAACTGAATACAATTCCCTGTTAATATTCAGACATTGTTCTTTTCTTTGTTTCAGGCTGTCCATGATGTGCACCTAATATGATTGCAGGCTCTGCTCCGCCGTGATGCTCGGGCCCTTCTTGTCATGTGATTTGTTTCCCATTCCCGCTGCTCTGTCCCTGTATACTTCCTTTGCTGTTCTGTGTGCTCCTCCCATGTGCCTTTCTGACCCCCCCCCCTCCCCCCTCCCCCCGCACGGTCTCCTCCAGTGATTTTGGAGATTGGTGTGTGTGTAGGCACTGCGGAGAGAGCAGCCGCTTGTATATAGATAGTGTGATAGGAGTGCAGTACCGGCCCATATAGATCTGTGTGTGTTGTCTGGCCTCCAAACACGTCCCATGCCGGCTTGTGCGCTGATGTACAATTTGTGTGTTTTCTGTATATATTGGATGAGTGTGTGAGCTGTGTACTTATCGCAGCACATTTCATGTGGGTAAAGCCCGGGAAGGTTGCTATGTGTTCAGAGAGATGGATAAACCTTCTAGAAG
The DNA here is from genome assembly GCF_037356315.1 of Lithobates pipiens. Lineage (NCBI taxonomy): Eukaryota > Metazoa > Chordata > Amphibia > Anura > Ranidae > Lithobates > Lithobates pipiens. Next base: position 68,021 of record NW_027507764.1, read on the forward strand.
GCAGAACGCTGAGCTCTGATGGAATCTGGCTGGAAGCACAAGGGCTCCAGCCCTTCTCCGCCCTGGATACATCCTATGTAAAGTTTCTTTTGCAACTTTATACTTTGTTGGTTGCAGAATGTTTGTGTTTTTAGAATTTTTTTATGCAGATTGTAATTTTCTTCAGAAATATTAAAGAATCTTTAAAGAGTTTTTTGTCTTTTTATTCCTCACTATCCCGTACCTGGCACTGGAGGCCAATGGAGAGAGGGCTTCCTTTGAGGCTAAGCTCCAGACTCCCCTGAAGGTGGAACTCCGAGGCACGGGTTGCCTGCTGGAATTGCTTGCAGGGATGTTCTGACTGGAGTATTTTCAGGTGAGACACTGGGAGTGTCTGCAGACAGGTGGTGCCTGTGGGAATTGGCAGGACTCGGGAGAGAAGCCTATTCAAAGCCAGGGTCAGGTACCGGGTGTGGGCAGAAGGAAGCGTGGTCAGGAGGGTAGCCGAGGTCGTACACATAGGAGTGGGATCAGACAGTTTAACAAGCCAGGGTCACATCAGGAGGCAGGCAGAAGTCCCTAACCCTAAGGTCAAAGGGTAAGCCGGGTCATTAAAAGGTATTCACAGATGCAAGGTATCGCAGCAACGAACACACTGGAGAGTCAAAGATCAACCCGTCGGTCACAGAGAAACTGGCTCCCTTTTTATAAAGGACATTTTGCACCAGTCATGCGCATTTGTGCACACACCTGTGCGTGGACGAGGATTCATGTGGCCATGTAAGATACTGGCAGGACTGCTAGTTCTTCGTGAGCTTCTGCTGCGGATAGTGTCCCGACACTTCTGGTTAAACATTGGACAATGAGTGGCATAAAAATTCCCCCCACCTTTTAGATCACTTCCAGCATTACCACCCTCTGGCACCCCCTCCCCCCTCCGTGTACATTCCAAAGCAGTTCACAAGAAAATAACAATATTTCTTTATCGTACATCAGCGCTTACCCCGACTTGTTCATTCCCTGACATAGTTTGGGTAGGCGAAACGCTTTGGGGGTGGGTCAGCTGTGCCTTTTGACCTCTGGGGGCACCCTAACCTTGTTCTTCCAGGGGAGAACCCTAACCCTGAAACAGAGCAGCCATAGTAATTACTGTGTGGGTTATACGCCATCTACCAGTGAATGGACACTGGCACACCCAAAGACAGAAAGTTCCCTTCTATATAACCCCTCCCATACAGGAAGTACCTCAGTTTTTTGACCGTGTCTCAAGGTAATGGTCACGGTGGATTGAAGTGCTCTAATATGGATAGCCCTGTGAGAGAAATCCTTGCCAGGATCAAGGGGCTATGCATTCATCCATTCAAAATGGCAAGGCCAAAATGATGGTACCCGAGCCTCGAGGAAGAAGCAAGGTTTTGCCTGTAATGCTCCTCTTTAGAGGGCTGGACCCTGGGATCCAGGCCCTTGGATACTTGACTATACCAAAGGTTGTCCTGGCAGGGTGCTGTAGAGGTCCAAGGGTGTGCACACCAATATGCAAGGGAGACCCGGTCCTTGAAGGTCTGTTCAAAGACCTGGTCCCCCCCGTGAAGGGTGAAGAATGGGTCTGACTGTGATTCCAGCAATCTCCTGTGGCAGGAATGGTAAGTTTAAAAAAAAAAAAGGAAAAAAAAACGAAAAACCTGGGAAAGGAACACGTTTTTGGTTCACTTCCAGGGTTTTCTTCTGAGTAGCAAAATGCCTTGCTTGTTTTTCATGTTTTCTGTGTCTAGCAACGCTCCTTTGGAGACAGCGTTACCCCTGATCCTGGTCTGCTGAGGCCCTGGATCCGCCAACCTCCTAGCACATGGCACGCAGCTTTCACCCTAGAGGCTGCTTCCGATGACGGGAGTGGGGGCTACCAGTATCCCCCACGGGAACGCAACCCTTCTTCGCCCCCCGAGCGGTCCCATGGTGCCAAAACCGCATGGAGATGTCAGACCCATGCTAGATCTCAATCAAGTCCTAACCATCTCCTTTTGCATTGAGTGAATCCGGTCAGTCGCGTCCTCTGAGGGGAGGAGATTTTCTGGCATCGATAGACATCAAAGAGGAATATCTCCATGTGCCAATCTACCCCGCTCACCAGACATTTCTGAGATTCGAGGTGGAACAGCGGCATTTTCAGTTTGTGACCTTGCCCTTTCGGGTTAGCCATCGCCCCCCGGGTGTTCACAAAGATTTTGGCCCCAGTATTGGCAACATAGGGTATATCAGTAATGGCATAAATAGACAATCTGCTTCTTATAGATCAGTCGGATACATGGCTAGACTACAATGTTTCCAGCATGATCAAGTCTTTGGGGCACCTGGGTCTCAGCCTAGAGAAGTCAGCCTTACGGCCAGTAAGAAGGCTAGAATACTTGGGTTTGGTCATAGACACAGTCCAAGAAAGGGTCTTTTTGCCACAAACGAAGGTCAGCGTTATAAGAGATCTGGTCCATGCAGTCAAGGGAAAGAAGGATCCCTCCATTCACTTTGCATGAGGTTGCTAGGGAAAATGGTGGCTTTGTTCAAAGCTATTCCCTATGCCCAATTTCATTCAAGACTGTTGCAAAATGGTATTCTGTTGGCTTGGAACAAGAGGATCCAAGCCTTGGACTATCCAATGTATCTGTCCCCAAAGGTGCACCAGAGTCTCAATTGGTGATTGATGGCCAGAAATTTGCAGATGGGGAAATCCTTCGTTCTGGAGGATGCCACTGTCCAGGGGAAGAGGTCAGAGACCGAAAGAACCTTGCCCATCCACATTCTAGAGATTCGGGCAGCACTTCTGGCTCTCATATCCTGGACTTTCAGGTTGCAGGGTTGTCCTGTCAGGATACAATCCGACAATGCCACAGCTGTGGCTTACATCAACCACCAAGGAGGTACCAGGAGTCGGGGCGGCCCAAAGGCAGGTGGACCATATTCTGACATGGCCAAAGAGAAAGGAAAGTGGTCTGCGGGACTTTTAAATTTTGGTCAATCACTATATAAAGTAAACATGTAGGATATAGAACAGTGTTGCTTTTATGGGTTCCAACAAAAAACGGGGAATTTGAGTGAGAGATGTATACCAAGAAGCAGTCTTGACAAAGAACATTTTATTATACCATGTAAAATCATGTATAACATCTTGAATACCACAAAAATGCATTTTACATAATCGCATACACGCAGGGTATGCTGAAAACTGCATATAAATATTGACACCATGGTAATGAGCATAACAAAGTAAAAACGGGTCCTGCACAACGTGGGCCATTCAGAAGACACCCCTGGTCATTCAGTGGTCTGGTGCACCAATTGTTGCCACTTGGCATATAAAGGGGAACCAGGGGTACATTTTTATATGCCCCAAGGGCGCACTTATGCCGTGTAGGGATGTCACTATTCCCTCCCTCCACTAATTCCCTGTTTACCATTTTTATATTGTATGTGGGGTACCTCAGACATAGATCTATTGGCGTCCAGGTTCAACAAGAAATCGGACAGCTTTATGTCAAGGACAAAGAATGCGCTCACATTTGACAGATGTGCTAGTGACCCCTTGGGATCAGTTTTCACTGATTTATGCATTTTCTCCCTCCAATTATGGTTGCTCTGTGTCCCATGATGTACAATAAAGAAAAGAGGATTTTTAATACAGCTTACCTGTAAAATCTTTTTTTTTGGAGTAAATCGCGGGACACAAAGGTCCCTCCCCTCTTGCTGGGATATACAGGACATTGCTTTGCTACAAAACAGAGGTACTTCCTGTATGGAAGGGGTTATATAGAGGGACTTTCTGTCTTTGGGTGTGCCACTGTCCATTCACCTATAACCCACATAGTAATTACTATGGCTGCTCTGTGTCTTGTGATGTACTCCAAGAAAAGTATTTTACAGGTAAGCCGTATTAAAAATCCTATTTTAATTGCAGAATACCTTTTAGATTGTCTTCTGGGCAAAATTGTGCTATAAAGACAAATTCAGAAAGTGATTGGTCTAAGGTCATTAGAGCACCCCAAGGTTCAATTTACATATTAATCTGGGTATAAATTATATAGACTAGGGGGCAGGGCTCTGGCTTCATTGCCTGGACTTGCAACAGCTCATCATATTTTGTTTTGGTTGGGTGTTCAATTTCTTAAGCTGAAATTGGAAAGGAGCTGAACTCCCCGGTGTAGAGTGCAGGCGGTACGGATGGAGCCGAGCTCCCCCGGTGTAGAGTGCAGGCGGTACGGATGGAGCCGAGCTCCCCCGGTGTAGAGTGCAGGCGGTACGGATGGAGCCGAGCTCCCCCGCTGTAGAGTGCAGGCGGTACGGATGGAGCCGAGCTCCCCCGCTGTAGAGTGCAGGCGGTACGGATGGAGCCGAGCTCCCCCGCTGTAGAGTGCAGGCGGTACGGATGGAGCCGAGCTCCCCCGCTGTAGAGTGCAGGCGGTACGGATGGAGCCGAGCTCCCCCGCTGTAGAGTGCAGGCGGTACGGATGGAGCCGAGCTCCCCCGCTGTAGAGTGCAGGCGGTACGGATGGAGCCGAGCTCCCCCGCTGTAGAGTGCAGGCGGTACGGATGGAGCCGAGCTCCCCCGCTGTAGAGTGCAGGCGGTACGGATGGAGCCGAGCTCCCGACTCAGAACTACATCAGAGCTAACATTAGAATAGATAAGTACTGGGTAACAAAACTAGATTACAGGAGGACTCTGAAAAACTCAAGCTACTATTGGACTGCATCCTATGCTGATAGTTATATAATACAATTAAAATAAAATATTATATAAAGGAGACAGCCTGACTATTCCTAGACCTTTCCGCCAATAACGGCTCTCTGTTTTGTTTTTTGTTTTTATGGGGGTTTTTTTCGTTCTGCCAGCCGGCTGAAAATTAAAACTGAGCAGATTTCCCGATCCACACATTGAAGATAGATGGGAAAATCCTCCCTTCTGTGTCTTTGTATTCTGACAGCAGGGCTCCCGCCAACATCAGAATACACTGATCAGTGCTGAAGTCCATTGGCTGCATTGCTGATCGAATGCTGGTTTTCCAGGAGGAACATTTGACTTAAATTGGCTTAAGAGCCAGCTGCTGTTGAACAGAGAGGTGGCTACTCGCAGATTGAGATTTGTCCAAGTCCTGCTGAACTAGCCGAATTTTGGTCCATGTATAGCCAGCTTTAGTTATAGGCAGCTACCGTCGGGTGATTGGGCACACTTCCTTAGGCGTACCCCTCTAACCCTACCCGTTTTTTCTATTCTTCATTGAAGGACACAACTTTGCTATCTCATGGATGTGATTCATGCTGCCACCTTCAGGAGCAGGACGCTAGGTGCTACTTGGAAGAAAAGTATGGGAAACCTTTTTATTTTATTTTTTATTGTACTTACCTAGGTGGATGCAGCATCTGACCCACCCACCTTGCCTTATGGCAAGGTGCTCTATGGTGCTGGAAAAGGCATGGTTCATCACCAAAATGTTCTTGAATGGTTGGGAAAAGTTGTTCTTGGAGGATATTTTTCCCCTGTTCGTCTTTCAGGACAGCCACCATAGAGAGACCTTGGCTCCTCCTATCTCAGGAAATGCAGTCTTCTACTGCAAGATTTAAGCCTCACCATCCCATCGGGTCCTCGGTTCTGGTGTTTCCTCTGGCGGGGAGACACCACTAAGGGGCTGAACAGGTGCGGAGACTGAGGCCGATTGTTTCCTGAGGTGTGGCACGACTAGGCTCTCGCTCTCTCGCAGTCTGGTAGGCTAGGGAGCCTGGATGGCTGCATCTTGCATGTGCCCCAGCTTCTCTTGGGGAAGCAGAAAGTCTGGGGATGTCTGCTTTCTTCTGCCCAGGTGGCGGCGTGCAGCGGGGCCACCCGCCACCTTGCTGGCAGAGATGGAGCTCTGGGTCGGATGACAGGCAACGTCCGTTCCGGCGGAGGGGGCACTTCCGCAGGATCTGAAAGTGGGCCGGGCTGGTTCAGCCTTGTTTCTACTTTGGGGGCAGCACACGGAAGCAGGAGGGGCCACTGATCCTCAGTGGGAAAGGTCAGAAGCAGAGGCTTCACGAGCAGCTCCTGGAGACTCCTGCACCAGCCACTCAAAAGTAAGAGGAACCCTGGGGTGGTGTTCCCTTACCCTGTCCTGGAAGCTCGACAGGTGTTTGTCCCCCTTGGTGGTTGGTGGGGGGTGGAATGGGGGCATGTGTCTGGGACCCTGATGATGGTTGGTCATGGGGAGGGCACCCCTGGTGGTCCTCTGTGTTATGCTGGTGGACAGTGTGGGCATTTATGGCTGCTTTCTCTTTTGGGTCTGTGTTTCAGAGCAAGGCCACAGATACAGTCAAGTCTCCCTACAATTCCAGGAAGAAAAGTTCTTTGGGCAGAGACATGATGGGGGAATCTTGGACCAAGGCAACTCTGTAAGGAGTGCATTGAGGTGTTAGTGAGGGAGCAGTCAGCAGAACAACGTGCGGACCTAGCAGCGTCCATCAAGGAGCTTTCTAGCGCCTTCCGGTCTTTTGAGACACTTTTTTATTTTTTTGCTTCCAGATGCCACAGCCCCAGGTTAATCCTCCACCAGCACAGCAGAGCATTGCACCAAGCCCAGCGGATGCTCCCTCGGTGAGCAGAGAGAGGCAAGGGGGCTCCAGAGAGGAAATTGAGAAAGGGGAGTCAGTGGGACAGGGGGTAGATGGGGAATCCACAAGAACCGCTCGCTACAAACTTTCCTTGGAGGAAGTGGAGAAGTTATTCATACCACTTTAGGAATCCAGGAGGAGAAGAGGAAGTTGTCGCTCCATGACCAGATGTACAAGGGCCTTGGAGAGCACAAAAAGTGTTCCCGGTCCACAACGTCTTGCTCGATGCCATCAAGAGGAAGTGGCAAGATCCCGAAAGGAAACCTTTCTTTTCAAGGGCTCTGAAACGCAGGTTTCCCTTTGTGGAAGAGGAGGCGCTGGTCTTTAATAAATCACCTGAGCTAGACGCAGCCTTTGCACAGGTCTCCAGGCATACTGATCTGGCCTTTGAGGACATGGGAGCGCTTTCGGACCCCATAGACAAGAGGACAGACTTCGTCTTGAAAAAATTCTGGGACACGTCACTGGAAAACCACAAGCCCGCCATGGCGGACACAGTGGTGGCCGCAACATGGATTATTGGCTGACACAGATTAGGGTACACATTTAAGCGGGAACGCCAAAAGAAATCATCCTGACTTTTTTCCCCATGATCCTTAAAGGGGTGGCATACCTTGTGGACGCCTCAGCTGAATCGGTGCGCATGTCCACAAAATCTGCAGCCCTGACCAATTCAGCAAGGAGGTCCCTATGGCTTAAGACATGGCAGGGAGATAGCGCATCCAAGGTCAAGCTCTGCAGGATTCTACTCACAGGGGACTTGTTGTTTGGGCCAGGTTTGTAGGCCATCTTGGATCGGACAGCCGACAAGAAAAAGGCCTTTCCCATTAAAAGGAAATATAGAGAGCAGACTAAAAGGAAGCCTCACCCTCCAGAGGAAGTTTGAAGCTCCAAAAGCTGAACAGCAGAGTAAAAGCTTTGAGGGCAGAAGGGCGAGGGGGGGCACGATTTTTCACCCTGCAGAACAGCCCAAAAATACCCAATGATGGAAGGAAGATTCGGGGCCTTCCTTCCACAGCGGGAGATGATCACCTCCAACCAGTTTTAGTTAGGGATCATAAGAGGATACCGACTGGAGTTTCCAAAACCTTCCCCGCTCAGACTTCTTGTCACCGAGCTGCCAAGGAAAAGTCGTCCGCTCTTCTATCATCCCTACAGGAGTTGGAGGAACAGGAGGAGGTGGTATGAGTCCCAACAGGAGAGATCGGCAGAGGCTTCTATTCCCACATCGTTGTGGTCCACAAGCCTTTGGGAAAGTTCAAGCTTATCCTGAACCTGAAGCCTCTGAATGTCTCAGTAAGATACAGGAGGTTCCAAATCTACTCTGTCTACTCAGTGAAGGCACTTCTTCCCCCGAACTGCTTCATGGCATCGACGGATTCGAAAAACGCCTGAAAAAATATTGAAATTAACCCCTTCGGGGGACCTATATGCCAAAATCATTTATTTAAAAAAAAAAACAACCAACCAACCGTGCGGCCGCTCAGTGGTGGTTTTTACTTCTCCTCTGAGAGTTATGCGGCTTGTCAGATTGAGCCGTCAGGGGAGACTGTTGTTGCAGCAGCGCTGGGCACTTCAGTCTCTGAGTATATCACACAGGAGGTTTTCTCTTCTACAACTTGTAAATTGGAAAAGAAGATTGATGCTATGATATCTCTCCACAGTGGGTCTAAACGTAGCAGATCCCCATCTAGTGCTCAGGACCCTCTTATTGAGATTCAGGAGGCTGGGGATCAGGAAGATCTTCCAAAAGATTTGTAAGATACTATTATATCCTCATCTGAGGATCCTAATATAGTGGGAGTAGCATCACAAGACAGCACCAACCAACAAACAGCTTGATCAGATGGACATACTTCATTTCGGGGAAAACGTCTATGGAAACTTTTATACAATGCCTGCTTATCTTGAGTGCACATTTTGTTGCCTATTAAGTTTGTTATTTTAACTACTGCACCCAGAGGCGCCTCTCTACTTGTTTGTTTTTGCAGTCTCTCTGGAACACGGTTTCACTCCTAACTGACGACTGCCCTGTCTGCATACCTTTATACCGTGGACCTGTTCGTGTCCAGATTCAACAACAAAGTCGACAACTTTGTGTCAAGAACGAGGGATCCACTAGCATGTAGAAAAGACGCATTAGTCTTCCGACGGGATCAGTTTTCACTGATCTATGCATTTCCTCCAGTTCTGCTACTTCCGCATCTTCTCCGCAGGATCAAGCAGGAACGAAAGGAGGTGATTCTGGTGCCCCAGAAGATCTTGGTTTGCCGAGATCATAAAGATGGCGGTAGGAGTCCCTAGGACTCTGCCATTATGGCCAGACCTTCTCGTACAAGGTCCGGTATTCCATCCTACCCTACAGACGCTAAATTTAATGGTTTGGCTATTGAAACCCACTTTATAAAGGATCGGGGGTTATCTCCTTCAGTAGTGTCTACTTTGATTAATGCCAGGAAGCCGGCTTCCAGAATAATTTACTATAGAGTCTGGAAGGCATAGGTTTCTTGGTGCGGATCCAGGGGTTGGCACCCCAGGAAGTATGTCATAGGTAGGATCCTTTATTTCCTGCAAATGGGATTAGAAATTAAGCTGGCCCCGAGTACTATCAAGGGCCAGATCTCGGCCTTGTCCATATTTTTTCTTTTCAACAGCCTCTTTCTTCTCACTCTCTGGTGCGTAATTTAATTCAGGGGGTAACACGGATTAATCCACCTATCAAGGCACCTCTAAATCCTTGGGATTCATTTTGGTCTTATCGGCTTTGCAGAATCAGCCTCTTGAGCCTTTATGGGAAATTCCCTTGGTTCTTTTGACAAAAAAGATGATTTTTCTGGTTGCCATTTCTTCTGCTAGAAGAGTATCGGAACTAGCGGCTCTGTCTTGTTAAGAGCCATATCTGACCATGCATAAGGATAAGGTGGTTTTACGTCCTCATCCTGATTTCCTACCAAAGGTGGTGACAGGTTTTCATTTAAACCAAGATATTATTCTTCCTTCTTTCTTCCCAGAGCCTCAATCTAGGGAAGAGAAGGCACTACATTCCCTTGATGTAGTAAGAGTGATCAGTGTCTATTTAAAGGTGTTTTGTTTGTACTGCCAGAGGGTCCAAAATGAGGACAGGCAGCATCAAAATCGACTACTTCCAAATGGATTTGTCAGGTGATTGTTCAAGCTTATGGCTTAAAGAAAATTTCTCCTTTTCATGTTACAGCACTCTCAACCAGGGCGATTAGTGCCTCTTGGGTCGTGCATCATCAGGCCTCTATGGCTCAGATCTGTAAGACCGCAACTTGGTCTTCGGTTCAGGCATTTACCAGATTTTATCAAATCAATGTTAAAGGTCATGAGGATATTGCCTTTGGGCGCAGTGTACTGCAGGCTGCAGTAGGAGTCCTCTGGCCTCCTTTTTTGCCCTACTTTTTTGTTGTGTCTCCCCCCTTCACTTGCCATTGCTATGAGACATCCCACATAGTAACTACTATGGCTCTGTGTCTCCTGATGTATGAAAAGTAAACAGGATTTTTAAGACGACTTACCTGTAAAATCCTTTTCTTTGATGTACATCAGGGGACACAGTGGTCCCTCCATTCTTGGTATACACTTGTATTGCTTGGCTACAAACCTGAGGACTCCCAGTAGTGGGAGGGGTTATATAGGGAGTGCACTTCTATAACCCATATAGTAAGTACTATGGCTCTGTGTCACCTGATGTACATCAAAGAAAAGGATTTTTACAGGTAAACTGTTTTAAAATACTGTTTTTTTTTGTACAACTCTTTATTCTTTATTCCTAAGACTGTGTTCTTAGGATCCCACTCCCTTGGCTGAGAAGCAGACGCACACATGAATGGTCTTGGGATGCATGGCACAGGACTGATTGTAGCGCTCGCCTTTTCATCTCCAGACAAGGTGAAAATGACTCTCCTCCAGTCCTTAGCAGACCAATCCCTGTACCTTTTTATAGAATAACAGTCTGTCCCTGGTGTTTTTCCCGGAGAGAAGCGGCTTCTTTCCTGCCCTTTTTGACACCAGGCCATCCTCCAAAAGTCTTCTCCTCACTACGCGTACAGACGCACTCACACCTGCCTGCTGCCATTCCCAAGCAAGCTCTGCACTGGTGGTTCCCCCCGATCTCACAGTTAAATCGACTGTAGGAAACAGTCCTGGCGCTTGCTGGACTGTCTTGGGTGCCCTGAAGCCTCTTCACAACAATTCAACCTCTCTCCTTGAAATTCTTGATGATCCAATAAATGGTTGATTTAGGGGCCATCTTAGCAGCAGCAACACCTCCCCCTTCCCAAGGAGTCTCTGCTCTGACAACCCAGCCATGTCATCCATTCACGGTGTTCTGTGAATTGAAAAACGACTTTCTCAACCTTTGTGGCTGTCTGCTTGTGGTTCTCAATGGACTACCATTGAGCCCAGTGGTAGTTCATTCGCTCTTCCTGTCAATATCTGCCTGCTTTCCAGGATCCAAGTAAAACAATATAATAAATGGACACTACTTTTTTTTACCAGCAAAAAGATATGCATTTAATATAAAAAAAAAAAAGTTTGAACTTTCCATTTAAAGGACAGTTTCTTCTCTATAATATTACTTTTTTATCTTTGTATTAGGGCTGCAAGGGCTGGGACGGGTAAAATAATGGGGGGGGGGGGGTTTAACTACCCAGAAATTCACTGGGGTAATGGCACTGCTGGGACAGTTAAAGGGCAAACACTTATAAACCTATTACAGGACATTTTTATGGTCCAGTTTATTGAGGCCCCAACTAGGAATGATGCTCTGCTGGACCTGGTAATGTCAAACCATGCAGAGCGTATTACTAATGTTCATATAAAGGAACACCTGGGTAGCAGTGACCATAACATGATTTCATTTGATGTTAGCTGTAAGCAAAAAACACACACGGGAAAGATAAAATCACTTAACTTCAAGAGCGCAATTTTTTCAAGGATGAGGGCCGCTCTCCAGGACTTAGACTGGGAGGGAATATTGGCATCAATGGGCACAGAACAGAAATGGGAATTCATCAAAGTGACTGTTTGTGAACTCACTGCAAAGTATATTCCCATGGGCAATAAGTTTAACCACTTGAGGTCTGGACCATTGCCGAATGACGACTACAGCGCAGACCTCAATTTCTGGGAGGCTGTCATAGGACATCCTCTCATGCGCACACTCCCTGCGTGCGCCCTGACCACCGAGTCATTGAGACTCAGGTGATCACCGATCCGAGTAAGGGGCCGGTCCCGACTCCTTACTATGTGATCAGCTGTCAGCCAATGACAGCTGATCACATGATGTAAACAAAAGTTTGGTAATTGTTTTGTTTTGTTTTTTCTCCTCACGCTGACAGCATAAGAGAAAAAAAAGCCGATCACCGGCTTATGTTAAAGGGACATCGGTCCCGAAGAGGAAGGAACACAGGCACCTCATCTGTGCCAATCAGTACTTCCTGCCAGTGCCACCTATCAATGTCCATAGGCACCACTGGTGAGCATTAATAGGTGACACTTATCAGTGTAAGCAATCAGTGGGCATTATTGCCACCTCTCGGTACCCATCACTGCTGCCTCATCAGCTTACATCAATGAAGGAGAAAAATCACCTGTTTGCAAAATGTTATGACAAAATATATAAAAAAAATTGAATTCAGTCTTTTTCAATTTTTTTAACAAATTAGAACTGCAGAGGTGCTCAAATACCACCAAAACAAAGCTCTATTTGTGGGGGAAAAAAATGATAAAAATTTCATTAAATTGGTCTGGACAGGAGGGGGGTTTAAGTGCCCAGTAAGCAAGTGGTTAAAAGGCTAAAAATAAAACCTATGTGGCTCATGGCCAAAGTTAAAAAAAAGCTATAAACAATAAGAAAAGAGCTTTTAAAAAATATAAAAATGAAGGAACATTAGTGTTGTTTAAATGTTACAAAGAATATAACAGAATATGTAAAAAGGAAATCAAGGACGCAAAAACTCAAAACTAACGACAGATTGCAAAAGATAGCACAAACCCCAAATAATTCTTCAAATATATTTATACTCTGAGTCATTCTGTGGATAGTAAAGGAAAGGAACAAAGAGCAACAGAGAACGAGAGCCTATGACCACAAGGGAGGAGGCAAAGGAGGGCAGGCTTTATGCAGCCTGACTTCTACAAATACAGGCTGACCTGCATTCAGCCTTACACTTCTTCCTGAGAGTCAATCTGTGGATAGTAAAGGAAAGGAACAAAGAGCAACAGAGAACATTGACCTGAGGTGTGCCGGGGTCACGTGGTCAGTATGCCTAAAAGGGGGCAAAAATAAACACAGTAGGATGAAAGCTTAACAGATTTGTTACACACTGAATTAATGTTCAATCTGCCAAATTGACAAATGCTTGTGACATCTCAAAAAGTGGCCCTGGGACATACCCAGAGAAACAAGACAACCTCCACCTACCCAAATTCTAAATAAGGACCAGGACCAGGAGCCCTTGGCCCAGGAGCTCTTGGCGCAAAGCCAAGGAAGCCGCTCCTATCCTGAATGAATGGCCAGAGTGTGCTTAGGGTCCAGACCCCAATTGGCCAAAAGGGGACGGCAATGAAGTATGAATTGAGCTGCGGAGAGGGGAGCACTGGAAAAGGCAGCAGAGGACCATCTCTGGGTTTATCAGATGTAGCACTGATGAGCTGGTCTAACACCAACACCGGGCACCACGCCTTGCCAGGCTCCAATAACCTGATAGTGCCGCGTCCCGATTGCTGCATCTTGCGAGCATGCAGATGTAAACAGAAAAGGCTGAGGTGCCAAACCAGTTGATTGGCCAAAAATTTGCAAGTCCCTGGGCCAGAAGTGTAACTCCCCTGGCCTTAGGAACCATAAAAGGCCAGCTATAGCACTGCCTTGAGCACCGAGCTGGATAACAACCCAAAAGGAGACCTTGAGAGCTTGTCAGATATGTCAGGAAAAATATGACCCGCGATGGGCATTCTGCTGAGCACAGCAGGAGGGCTACTCTTCTGGATCCCTTTGAGGATGGCTTAAATGGGGTGCACAGAAAATAAAGGGCTATCGGGGTCTTCCAAAAACATGAAATGCTGAGTCCCAGCCAGATACGCCCCGATAGTGCTGTGGGCCGATTTGAGTTGGAAATGTCAAAAAACAAATAGGAACTGGATGTTAACCGTCAGGACTAGGAAACCTTGACCGGAAAGCCTGGAAAACGTCCCAAGCAGTGTCATGAGCAATCCTGGTATACAAATATAAAGATTAACCGATCAAGGCAGGCTGCGTCAGCCCAATGGGAACACAAACCGAGGAGAAGTCCTGGCATCTGCATCTGAAAGCTGGACCTACCAGTACTGGCCTAGGTCATGAGGGGGTCTCGGAATCCACTAAAGCCCCTGAGCCAGTAGAAGCTGCTGGAGCTGTATTAGGCTGACTTACCAACAGTTCCATTTATTACACAACTCCTGACAGGACGTAACTTGGGAATTAAGGGAAGTGTGGATTGGGACAGGGAAAACCACAGTCCGCATGGTAACCTGCTCCGCACAAGGGAACAGCAAACTGAATAGCTGGCTTTACGAGCCGAAACTGGGAAAGCAATCCCCCTGCATTGAAAATTCTGCCACCAGATTAAAGAATTGAGGCTGAACAATAAGGCTGGATTCACACCTGTGCTTTTTTTGTGCTTTTTGCAGATTTGTACTGCAGTCCATTTGACATGGTTTCGTTCTGTAGTGCAAATCTGCAAAATGTAAAAAGCACTAAAAATGCATAGGTGTGAATCCAGCCTTAGGCCTTGGGACGGTCCAGGTTCTGAGAGAGGGTGAGCTACCGTTCTCCGACCCCCTAGCCGGAGAAGGAGGGATACAAGTGAATAACCCAAAATAACAACCGCCCCCAAGACTTACCTGCGACACCCCCCCCCCCCCAAAAAGACCAACAACATAGGAACGGGACCGGTGCATGCCAGTCTAGTGCAATTACCAGGCCGAGTTACCTGAGGCATAACAGACAAATAAAAACGTAAACTCGGGCCTAGAAACCTGAAAAAGTGTCTGTGTACTGAAGTAAATGTTAAGATGTAGTTTACGGAACGGAGATGAAATGTATATAACGGATGAAGAGACTTGCCCCTGCACAAACCAAATAAAATGACCAACCCAACCGTACGAAACCTGAAAACGAGACGGGTGACTGCAGAGGAGACGCCATGATATACAGTGTCTTGCAAAAGTATTCGGCCCCCTTGAACTTTTCAACCTTTTGCCACATTTCAGGCTTCAAACATAAAGATATAAAATTTAAATTTTTTGTGAAGATTCACCAACAAGTGGGACACAATTGTGAAGTGGAACGAAATCTATTGGATTTTTGAAACTTTTTTTAACTAATAAAAAAATGAAAAGTGGGGCGTGCAAAATGATTCGGCCCCTTTACTTTCAGTGCAGCAAACTGACTCCAGAAGTTCAGCGAGGATCTCTGAATGATCCAATGTTGTCCTAAATGACTGATGGTGATAAATAGAATCCACCTGTGTGTAATCAAGTCTCTGTATAAATGCACCTGCTCTGTGATAGTCTCAGGGTTCTGTTGAAAGCGCAGAGAGCATCATGAAGACCAAGGAACACACCAGGCAGGTCCGTAATACTGTTGTGGAGAAGTTTAAAGCCGGATTTGGATACAAAAAGATTTCCCAAGCTTTAAACATCCCAAGGAGCACTGTGCAAGCCATCATTTTGAAATGGAAGGAGTATCAGACCACTGCAAATCTACCAAGACCTGGCCGTCCCTCTAAACTTTCAGCTCAGACAAGGAGAAGACTGATCAGAGATGCAGCCAAGAGGCCCATGATCACTCTGGATGAACTGCAGAGAACTACAGCTGAGGTGGGAGAGTCTGTCCATAGGACAACAATCAGTCGTACACTGCACAAATCTGCCCTTTATGGAAGAGTGGCAAGAAGAAAGCCATTTCTCAAAGATATCCATAAAAAGTCTCGTCTAAAGTTTGCCACAAGCCACCTGGGAGACACACCAAACATGTGGAAGAAGGTGCTCTGCTCAGATGAAACCAAAATCCAACTTTTTGCCCACAATGCAAAACGATATGTTTGGCGTAAAAGCAACACAGCTCATCACCCTCAACACACCATCCCCACTGTCACACATGGTGGTGGCAGCATCATGGTTTGGGCCTGCTTTTCTTCAGCAGGGACAGGGAAGATGGTTAAAATTGAGGGGAAGATGGATGCAGCCAAATACAGGACCATTCTGGATGAAAACCTGTTGGAGTCTGCAAAAGACCTGAAACTGGGACGGAGATTTATCTTCCAACAAGACAATGATCCCAAACATACAGCAAAATCTACAAAGGAATGGTTCACAAATAAACGTATCCAGGTGTTAGAATGGCCAAGTCAAAGTCCAGACCTGAATCCAATCGAGAATCTGTGGAAAGAGCTGAAAACTGCTGTTCACAAACGCTCTCCATCCAACCTCACTGAGCTCCAGCTGTTTTGCAAGGAAGAATGGGCAAGAATTTCAGTCTCTCGATGTGCAAAACTGATAGAGACACCCCAAGCGACTTACAGCTGTAATCGCAGCAAAAGGCGGCTCTACAAAGTATTAACGCAAGGGGGCCGAATCATTTTGCACGCCCCACTTTTCATTTTTTTATTAGTTAAAAAAGTTTCAAATATCCAATAGATTTCGTTCCTCTTCACAATTGTGTCCCACTTGTTGGTGATTCTTCACAAAAAATAAACATTTTATATCTTTATGTTTGAAGTCTGAAATGTGGCAAAAGGTTGAAAAGTTCAAGGGGGCCGAATACTTTCGCAAGGCACTGTAACTCTGAAGATGTGAACTCAAAATGGCAAGACATATGAACGGTACCCAGCAAAATGATGAAAATACAACCACAAACCGAGTAAACAGGACACACAGCTGGGTGAGGAACATAACTACAAGAGAAATGACTGAGAAAAGTAACGGGGAACCGCGAGCAGCATGAGAACCGAGGCTGCAAGAAAAAAATGCAAACTGCATGAGAAACGTGAGTCTGTACAAAATACGTGAGCAGCGCAAAAAACTGATGAGGAGACTTGCCGCCGAATAAGCCAATTAAAAACGAACACCTCAATCTGTTAAACCCATAGACATGATGGGTAACCTGCAGTGGGAGAACATGGACAGCTCAGCTGTGTGAAAATGGCCAGAGAAGTTAACAAACAACCAGCCCCTGAAATAACACCTCTTGGTATCTGGCAAGTGTGACGATGTGTGTGCAGAAATGATAAGACCAACAGCACATGAATGTGAACCTAATGACAACACCACCCTAGCGTGTGCAGTAAGTGAGCCCGAGCAACCTGCAACGCCAAGACAAGTAATTAAAAACGAACACTCAGGGCTGAGGCACCCGCAGACCATGGTGGGTGGTAGTAAAATGTGTAATGGTGAACGTGCATGCAGGGGCGTAACTAGAAATCACAGGGCCCCATAGCAAAGTGTTGTATGGGGCCCCCTCACCCTCACCTAGGGGCGGATCTAGAGTCTGGTCCCGGGAGGGGCACTGCCAGAAAATAGTTTTTTTGGGGGCAATTTATTGGGGCAATGGCTGGTGTTAGCGCTTCAATCATCACAGCACCATGGTTGTTATGGTGTCAGGATGATTGAAACATTTATATTATTACATTGTTATAGAAAATTAAATGGTTCAACTCACCATAATGCAGAATCAGTGGGAGCCCCGAGTGTGTCACTTGTCACTGTTGCCTGCCACCAGATGCAGATTGTCACACATTGCAGATTGTCCACTTGCCCCTTCACCTGCCATAAGTTACGGATTGTCACTTGCCACATGTTGCAAATTGTCCATTTGCCATGTCACCTGCCACCCATTGCGGATTGTCCACTTGCCACGTCACCTGCCACAAGTTGCAGATTGTCACTTTCCTGCTAAGGTGGGGAATGAGGAATGTCACTTCTGTTTCCCAGTCTGTCAGGCAGCAGAGAGATGATGTAATCTCTCTGCTGCCTGCAGAGTGAGTAAGGGCGATACTGCCAGGATGCAGGTCGGGCGGTGAAAGATGATGTCATCACTCTGCTCCGCCACCCGCTGATTGGCCACCCACGAGCCTCCCAGCTGGCAGCTCCCCCCCCCCACCGCTGAGCCACCCAGCTGCGTCCACTCATACAATCAGTGTGACTGTATGAGCACTGAGCGGACGGGCAGCTCGGCGGGCCCTCCTCGACTCCGGGCCCCATAGCGCCTGCACGGGGCGCTATGACGGTAGTTCCGCCACTGCGTGCATGTATGATGTATGGTATACAAGCGAGAAGATTGTGGGACGGCAATCAATTAAAAACGAAACCTCAGCCCGTATGGATCTGTAGACATGACAGATCCTAGATGTGAGCACTAGCTAAAGGAAAAACTAGGACATGAAAAAACTAGGACATGAAATGCTGCCCAGCAAAAGTTACAAACGATCGAAAAGCCATGAGTACTGTGAATAATCTAGAGGTTTGAAAAAGCGAAATGTGCCTAAAAACAACCAAACCTCGTAAATGACAGGGAAAGGAGACTAACTAAAGCAAACACTTTCTACTATGAGCAGACAAAGGCCGCGGCCAGAAAGAATGTGGTGTAGCCGTCAGCTCAGTATGTGACAGCGAGCCCTCAGCAAAAACTGGCTGACACTGGGAGACACATCATCGCTGGACGTGGTATACTTGGACAGAGGGATGGCGGTGGACGTGGTATACTTGGACAGAGAGGTGGCGGTGGACGTGGTATACTTGGACAGAGGGGTGGCTGTGGACGGGGTATACTTGGACAGAGGGGTGGCGGTGGACGTGGTATACTTGGACAGAGGGGTGGCTGTGGACGGGGTATACTTGGACAGAGGGGTGGCTGTGGACGGGGTATACTTGGACAGAGGGGTGGCTGTGGACGTGGTATACATGGACAGAGGGGTGGCTGTGGACGGGGTAGACTTGGACAGAGGGGTGGCGGTGGATATAGTATACATGGACAGAGGGGTGGCTGTGGACTTGGTATACATGGACAGAGGGGTGGCTGTGGATGGGGTAGACTTGGACAGAGGGGTGGCGGTGGATGTGGTATACTTGGACAGAGGGGTGGCTGTGGACGGGGTAGACTTGGACAGAGGGTTGGCTGTGGACGTGGTATACATGGACAGAGGGGTGGCTGTGGATGGGGTAGACTTGGACAGAGGGGTGGCGGTGGATATAGTATACATGGACAGCGGGGTGGCTGTGGACTTGGTATACATGGACAGAGGGGTGGCTGTGGACGGGGTAGACTTGGACAGAGGGGTGGCGGTGGATGTGGTATACTTGGACAGAGGGGTGGCTGTGGACGGGGTATACTTGGACAGAGGGGTGGCTGTGGACGTGGTATACTTGGACAGAGGGGCGGCTGTGGATGTGGTATACTTGGACAGAAGGGTGGCGGTGGATGTGGTATACTTGGACAGAGGGGTGGCTGTGGACGGGGTAGACTTGGACAGAGGGGTGGCTGTGGACGGGGTAGACTTGGACAGAGGGGTGGCTGTGGATGTGGTATACTTGGACAGAGGGGTAGCGGTGGATGTGGTATACTTGGACAGAGGGGTGGCTGTGGACGGGGTAGACTTGGACAGAGGGGTGGCTGTGGACGGGGTAGACTTGGACAGAGGGGTGGCGGTGGATGTGGTATACATGAACAGAGGGGTGGCGGTGGACGTGGTATACTTGGACACGGATCCACACACGGCTCATCTGTAAGGTAAAGTCTACAGGTTTGGAAATATCAGTTTGTAGATGGATAGAAAATTGGCTTAAAGACAGAATTCAGAGAGTCGTGGTTAATGATTATTACTCTGAATGGTGGGAGGTTATCAGTGGTGTACCCCGAGGTTCAGTGTTGGGACCCTTACTTTTATAAATGATATGGGGTCTGGGATTTCCGTGTTTGCAGATGACACTGAGCTATGCAGGGGAATAACCTCCTTCCAGAATGTCTCCAATTTACAAGCCGACATCAATGCTCTGTCTAATTGGGTGACTATGTGGCAGATGAGGTTTAATGTTGAGAAATGTAAATTTCTGCTCTTGGGGGCTAAGAATATACATCATACATACTAGGGGGAGTACAACTGGGGGATCCATAGTGGAGAGGGATCTGGGGGTTTTGGTAGATCTCCATGTATAAATACATAAGGGGGATATGATCTCCATATATAAATACATAAGGGGGGGATATGATCTCCATGTATAAATACATAAGGGGGGGATATGATCTCCATGTATAAATACATAAGGGGGGATATGATCTCCATGTATAAATACATAGGGGGGGGTATGATCTCCATGTATAAATACATAAGGGGGGATATGATCTCCATGTATAAATACATAAGGGGGGGATATGATCTCCATGTATAAATACATAAGGGGGGATATGATCTCCATGTATAAATACATAAGGGGGGATATGATCTCCATGTATAAATACATAAGGGGGGGTATGATCTCCATGTATAAATACATAAGGGGGATATGATCTCCATGTATAAATACATAAGGGGGGATATGATCTCCATGTATAAATACATAAGGGGGGGATATGATCTCCATGTATAAATACATAAGGGGGGGGGGGATATGATCTCCATGTATAAATACATAAGGGGGGATATGATCTCCATGTATAAATACATAAGGGGGGATATGATCTCCATGTATAAATACATAAGGGGGGGATATGATCTCCATGTATAAATACATAAGGGGGGGATATGATCTCCATGTATAAATACATAAGGGGGGATATGATCTCCATGTATAAATACATAAGGGGGGATATGATCTCCATGTATAAATACATAGGGGGGGGGGGTATGAGCTCCATGTATAAATACATAAGGGGGGATATGATCTCCATGTATAAATACATAAGGGGGGGATATGATCTCCATGTATAAATACATAAGGGGGGATATGATCTCCATGTATAAATACATAAGGGGGGATATGATCTCCATGTATAAATACATAAGGGGGGGTATGATCTCCATGTATAAATACATAAGGGGGATATGATCTCCATGTATAAATACATAAGGGGGGATATGATCTCCATGTATAAATACATAAGGGGGGGATATGATCTCCATGTATAAATACATAAGGGGGGGATATGATCTCCATGTTAAATACATAAGGGGGGATATGATCTCCATGTATAAATACATAAGGGGGGGATATGATCTCCATGTATAAATACATAAGGGGGGGATATGATCTCCATGTATAAATACATAAGGGGGGATATGATCTCCATGTATAAATACATAAGGGGGGATATGATCTCCGTGTTAAATACATAAGGGTGATATGATCTCCATGTATAAATACATAAGGGGGGGATATGATCTCCGTGTTAAATACATAAGGGTGATATGATCTCCATGTATAAATACATAAGGGTGGGTATGATCACTATGTATAAATACATAAGGGGGATATGATCTCCATGTATAAATACATAAGGGGGGATATGATCTCCATGTATAAATACATAAGGGGGATATGATCTCCATGTTAAATACATAAGGGGGATATGATCTCCATGTATAAATACATAAGGGGGGATATGATCTCCATGTATAAATACATAAGGGGGGGATATGATCTCCATGTATAAATACATAAGGGGGATATGATCTCCATGTATAAATACATAAGGGGGGATATGATCTCCATGTATAAATACATAAGGGGGATATGATCTCCGTGTTAAACACATAAGGAGGATATGATCTCCGTGTATAAATACATAAGGGGGGGTATGATCACTATGTATAAATACATAAGGGGGGATATGATCTCCATGTATAAATACATAAGGGGGGATATGATCTCCATGTATAAGTACATAAGGGGGGATATGATCTCCATGTATAAATACATAAGGGGGGGATATGATCTCCATGTATAAATACATAAGGGGGGATATGATCTCCATGTTAAATACATAAGGGGGATATGATCTCCGTGTATAAATACATAAGGGGGGGTATGATCACTATGTATAAATACATAAGGGGGGATATGATCTCCATGTATAAATACATAAGGGGGGGATATGATCTCCATGTATAAATACATAAGGGGGGATATGATCTCCATGTATAAATACATAAGGGGGATATGATCTCCATGTATAAATACATAAGGGGGGGATATGATCTCCATGTATAAATACATAAGGGGGGATATGATCTCCATGTATAAATACATAAGGGGGATATGATCTCCATGTATAAATACATAAGGGGGGGGGGGTATGATCTCCATGTATAAATACATAAGGGAGGATATGATCTCCATGTATAAATACATAAGGGGGGATATGATCTCCATGTATAAATACATAAGGGGGGGGGTATGATCTCCATGTATAAATACATAAGGGGGGGTATGATCACTATGTATAAATACATAAGGGGGGATATGATCTCCATGTATAAATACATAAGGGGGGGATATGATCTCCATGTATAAATGCATAAGGGGGGGGATATGATCTCCATGTATAAATACATAAGGGGGGATATGATCTCCATGTATAAATACATAAGGGGGGATATGATCTCCATGTATAAATACATAAGGGGGGGATATGATCTCCATGTATAAATACATAAGGGGGGGATATGATCTCCATGTATAAATACATAAGGGGGGATATGATCTCCATGTATAAATACATAAGGGGGGGATATGATCTCCGTGTTAAATACATAAGGGTGATATGATCTCCATGTATAAATACATAAGGGTGGGTATGATCACTATGTATAAATACATAAGGGGGGATATGATCTCCATGTATAAATACATAAGGGGGGGATATGATCTCCATGTATAAATACATAAGGGGGGGATATGATCTCCATGTATAAATACATAAGGGGGGATATGATCTCCATGTATAAATACATAAGGGGGATATGATCTCCATGTTAAATACATAAGGGGGATATGATCTCCATGTATAAATACATAAGGGGGGATATGATCTCCATGTATAAATACATAAGGGGGGGATATGATCTCCATGTATAAATACATAAGGGGGATATGATCTCCATGTATAAATACATAAGGGGGGATATGATCTCCATGTATAAATACATAAGGGGGATATGATCTCCGTGTATAAATACATAAGGGGGGATATGATCTCCATGTATAAATACATAAGGGGGGGATATGATCTCCATGTATAAATACATAAGGGGGATATGATCTCCATGTATAAATACATAAGGGGGGATATGATCTCCATGTATAAATACATAAGGGGGATATGATCTCCGTGTTAAATACATAAGGGGGGGATATGATCTCCATGTATAAATACATAAGGGGGGATATGATCTCCATGTATAAGTACATAAGGGGGGATATGATCTCCATGTATAAATACATAAGGGGGGGATATGATCTCCATGTATAAATACATAAGGGGGGATATGATCTCCATGTTAAATACATAAGGGGGATATGATCTCCGTGTATAAATACATAAGGGGGGGTATGATCACTATGTATAAATACATAAGGGGGGATATGATCTCCATGTATAAATACATAAGGGGGGGATATGATCTCCATGTATAAATACATAAGGGGGGATATGATCTCCATGTATAAATACATAAGGGGGATATGATCTCCATGTATAAATACATAAGGGGGGGATATGATCTCCATGTATAAATACATAAGGGGGGATATGATCTCCATGTATAAATACATAAGGGGGATATGATCTCCATGTATAAATACATAAGGGGGGGGGTATGATCTCCATGTATAAATACATAAGGGGGGATATGATCTCCATGTATAAATACATAAGGGGGGATATGATCTCCATGTATAAATACATAAGGGGGGGGGTATGATCTCCATGTATAAATACATAAGGGGGGGTATGATCACTATGTATAAATACATAAGGGGGGGATATGATCTCCATGTATAAATACATAAGGGGGATATGATCTCCATGTTAAATACATAAGGGGGATATGATCTCCATGTATAAATACATAAGGGGGGATATGATCTCCATGTATAAATACATAAGGGGGGGATATGATCTCCATGTATAAATACATAAGGGGGATATGATCTCCATGTATAAATACATAAGGGGGGATATGATCTCCATGTATAAATACATAAGGGGGATATGATCTCCGTGTTAAATACATAAGGGGGATATGATCTCAATGTATAAATACATAAGGGGGGTATGATCTCCATGTATAAATACATAAGGGGGGATATGATCTCCATGTATAAATACATAAGGGGGATATGATCTCCGTGTATAAATACATAAGGGGGGGATATGATCTCCATGTATAAATACATAAGGGGGGGTATGATCTCCATGTATAAATACATAAGGGGGGATATGATCTCCATGTATAAATACATAAGGGGGATATGATCTCCGTGTATAAATACATAAGGGGGGGTATGATCTCCATGTATAAATACATAAGGGGGGGTATGATCTCCATGTATAAATACATAAGGGGGGGTATGATCACTATGTATAAATACATAAGGGGGGATATGATCTCCATGTATAAATACATAAGGGGTCCATATAGTGAATTTGGTGTTGAGTTATTCTCTTTACGGTCATCACAGAGGACAAGGGGGACTCTTTACGTCTAGAGGAAAAGAGATTTCATCTCCAAATACGGAAAGGTTTCTTCACAGTAAGAGCTGTGAGGATGTGGAATGGACCCCCCCCCCCCCCCAGGGGTGGATCTCTCCGGCTCAGTGGATTGCTATAAGAAAGGTCGGGATTCTTTCCTAAGTGTACAGAATATAACGGGGGATGGACATTTATAGGTAAAGTTGATCCGGGGAAAATCCGATCGACTCTCTGGGATCAGGAAGGAATTGTTTCCCCTGCTGTAGCAAATTGGAACAGCTTTTCTGTTGTTTTTTGTCGCCTTCCTCAGGATCAACTGTAGGTATAGGATTGTGTATATGGGATTGTATGATATCTTTTTATTTTATTTTATTTTATTTTTATTTTTTTTATGGTTGAACTAGATGGACTTGTGTCTTTTTTCAACCTGACTAACTATGTAACTATTTAGCCACCCAGGTTTAAAGAGGAACTGCAGTCTGCTTACATAATTTGCAACAAGAACAGCTTTGCCATTCTGAAGCTTCCATCCAACCAATTTGCATATCATTTTATATATACTATAATTCTGTACTTTCCAAAATATGCTGCAGAAATCTCCCTCCACTGAATCTGGCTGCAGCCATTTTAACTGTGGGCAGCTGAAGCTGCTCCCTGTTCACTTCCTGGATTTACACAGAGGCACAACCCAAGCTCTGCAGCTCTCACTCTCATTGGCTCTCTAATTGCTCACCCCCCCCCCACCTATTCCTGGCCAACGCTCACAAGATTGAGAGGGCTGTGCATTAAAGTGGTTGTATACCCTCCCCCACAACTTTGTCCCATGTCAATCAGCATAAAAATCCCTAGTGAACACGGCTTCTAGATATCTCCTTACTTGCTTAGTATTGTTGTATTCCTGGTTGTTCTGTAGAATGAAGTCACTGAACGTGCCCAGATCTCCCCTGATTTACGGCACACTCTCTATGTCTTATCTATCTGTTATCAGGACTTCCTACGACACTGAACTCTGCTAATCACTCAGAGCTTCCTCCTACACACCATGTGACCTCACATACAGTCTAAACTTGGCCATTACTGAAGTCTTATCAGCTGAAGCTGATAAGTCTGACAAAGGGAAACATTAGACATCTGCACAAGTAAATACTATGAAATAAAACAAGTAAGCTATGAATAGGGAAGCAGGGTTGCCATAGAAACGGACTGAGAAGGAGGCTTGGTTAACAGTACAGGAAGTGCTCAATGTAAGGGTGGAAATACACTCCACTGTGGACTCAGTGGCTATAGTCTGATAACGACTTATTATAATGGACTAAATGAAAAGAAGCATCAGAGTGGGAGAGTTTACTTCCTCTTTAAGTCACAAGTCGCGGTCTTTTTACCAGACAGGAAACAGGAAGTGGGCTGTATAAGGGATTTACTGGCAGAAAAAAATGTTTTACTATCCAAAGTTATAACAACAACAAAGGCAGAAGATCTTCGTGGGAAGAGTGTGATTCTATTTAGTGGCACGTAGTATGGATCACCGCTTAGAAATGTAGTGTTCTTCTCCCACCCTCGTGTCTCCTTTACTCATCATTTATGGTGTTCTTCTCCCACCCTCGTGTCTCCTTTACTCATCATTTATGGTGTTCTTCTCCCACCCTCGTGTCTCCTTTACTAATCATTTGTGGTGTTCTTCTCCCACCCTCGTGTCTCCTTTACTTACCATTTATGGTGTTCTTCTCCCACCCTCGTGTCTCCTTTACTCATCATTTATGGTGTTCTTCTCCCACCCTCGTGTCTCCTTTACTAATCATTTGTGGTGTTCTTCTCCCACCCTCGTGTCTCCTTTACTCATCATTTATGGTGTTCTTCTCCCACCCTCGTGTCTCCTTTACTAATCATTTGTGGTGTTCTTCTCCCACCCTCGTGTCTCCTTTACTTATCATTTATGGTGTTCTTCTCCCACCCTCGTGTCTCCTTTACTTACCATTTATGGTGTTCTTCTCCCACCCTCGTGTCTCCTTTACTTACCATTTATGGTGTTCTTCTCCCACCCTCGTGTCTCCTTTACTCATCATTTATGGTGTTCTTCTCCCACCCTCGTGTCTCCTTTACTAATCATTTGTGGTGTTCTTCTCCCACCCTCGTGTCTCCTTTACTTACCATTTATGGTGTTCTTCTCCCACCCTCGTGTCTCCTTTACTTACCATTTATGGTGTTCTTCTCCCACCCTCGTGTCTCCTTTACTCATCATTTATGGTGTTCTTCTCCCACCCTCGTGTCTCCTTTACTGATCATTTGTGGTGTTCTTCTCCCACCCTCGTGTCTCCTTTACTTATCATTTATGGTGTTCTTCTCCCACCCTCGTGTCTCCTTTACTTATCATTTATGATGTTCTTCTCCCACCCTCGTGTCTCCTTTACTCATCATTTATGGTGTTCTTCTCCCACCCTCGTGTCTCCTTTACTAATCATTTGTGGTGTTCTTCTCCCACCCTCGTGTCTCCTTTACTTATCATTTATGGTGTTCTTCTCCCACCCTCGTGTCTCCTTTACTAATCATTTGTGGTGTTCTTCTCCCACCCTCGTGTCTCCTTTACTCATCATTAGTGGTGTTCTTCTCCCACCCTTGTGTCTCCTTTACTTATAATTTATGGTGTTCTTCTCACACCCTCGTGTCTCCTTTACTCATCATTTGTGGTGTTCTTCTCCCACCCTCGTGTCTCCTTTACTTATCATTTGTGGTGTTCTTCTCCCACCCTTGTGTCTCCTTTACTCATCATTTATGGTTTCTTCTCCCACCCTCGTGTCTCCTTTACTCATCATTTGTGGTGTTCTTCTCCCACCCTCGTGTCTCCTTTACTTATCATTTGTGGTGTTCTTCTCCCACCCTTGTGTCTCCTTTACTCATCATTTATGGTTTCTTCTCCCACCCTCGTGTCTCCTTTACTTATCATTAGTGGTGTTCTTCTCCCACCCTCGTGTCTCCTTTACTCATCATTTATGGTGTTCTTCTCCCACCCTCGTGTCTCCTTTACTCATCATTTGTGGTGTTCTTCTCCCACCCTCGTGTCTCCTTTACTCATCATTTATGGTGTTCTTCTCCCACCCTCGTGTCTCCTTTACTCATCATTTGTGTTGTTCTTCTCCCACCCTTGTGTCTCCTTTACTCATCATTTGTGGTGTTCTTCTCCCACCCTCGTGTCTCCTTTACTCATCATTTGTGGTGTTCTTCTCCCACCCTCGTGTCTCCTTTACTAATCATTTATGATGTTCTTCTCCCACCCTCGTGTCTCCTTTACTTATCATTAGTGGTGTTCTTCTCCCACCCTCGTGTCTCCTTTACTCATCATTTATGGTGTTCTTCTCCCACCCTCGTGTCTCCTTTACTTATCATTAGTGGTGTTCTTCTCCCACCCTCGTGTCTCCTTTACTCATCATTTGTGGTGTTCTTCTCCCACCCTCGTGTCTCCTTTACTCATCATTTGTGGTGTTCTTCTCCCACCCTCGTGTCTCCTTTACTTATCATTTATGATGTTCTTCTCCCACCCTCGTGTCTCCTTTACTTATCATTAGTGGTGTTCTTCTCCCACCCTCGTGTCTCCTTTACTCATCATTTATGGTGTTCTTCTCCCACCCTTGTGTCTCCTTTACTTATCATTAGTGGTGTTCTTCTCCCACCCTCGTGTCTCCTTTACTCATCATTTGTGGTGTTCTTCTCCCACCCTCGTGTCTCCTTTACTCATTATTTGAGGTGTTCTTCTCCCACCCTCGTGTCTCCTTTACTGATCATTTATGGTGTTCTTCTCCCACCCTCGTGTCTCCTTTACTCATCATTTATGGTGTTCTTCTCCCACCCTCGTGTCTCCTTTACTAATCATTTATGGTGTTCTTCTCCCACCCTCGTGTCTCCTTTACTAATCATTTATGGTGTTCTTCTCCCACCCTCGTGTCTCCTTTACTCATCATTTATGATGTTCTTCTCCCACCCTCGTGTCTCCTTTACTCATCATTTATGGTGTTCTTCTCCCACCCTCGTGTCTCCTTTACTCATCATTTATGGTGTTCTTCTCCCACCCTCGTGTCTCCTTTACTTATCATTTATGATGTTCTTCTCCCACCCTCGTGTCTCCTTTACTCATCATTTATGGTGTTCTTTTCCCACCCTCGTGTCTCCTTTACTCATCATTTATGGTGTTCTTCTCCCACCCTCGTGTCTCCTTTACTCATCATTTATGGTGTTCTTCTCCCACCCTCGTGTCTCCTTTACTTACCATTTATGATGTTCTTCTCCCACCCTCGTGTCTCCTTTACTCATCATTTATGGTGTTCTTCTCCCACCCTCGTGTCTCCTTTACTTATCATTTATGGTTTCTTCTCCCACCCTCGTGTCTCCTTTACTCATCATTTGTGGTGTTCTTCTCCCACCCTCGTGTCTCCTTTACTTATCATTTGTGGTGTTCTTCTCCCACCCTTGTGTCTCCTTTACTCATCATTTATGGTTTCTTCTCCCACCCTCGTGTCTCCTTTACTTATCATTAGTGGTGTTCTTCTCCCACCCTCGTGTCTCCTTTACTCATCATTTGTGGTGTTCTTCTACCACCCTCGTGTCTCCTTTACTCATCATTAGTGGTGTTCTTCTCCCACCCTCGTGTCTCCTTTACTCATCATTTATGGTGTTCTTCTCCCACCCTCGTGTCTCCTTTACTGATCATTTATGGTGTTCTTCTCCCACCCTCGTGTCTCCTTTACTAATCATTTGTGGTGTTCTTCTCCCACCCTCGTGTCTCCTTTACTCATCATTTATGGTGTTCTTCTCCCACCCTCGTGTCTCCTTTACTCATCATTTATGGTGTTCTTCTCCCACCCTCATGTCTCCTTTACTTATCATTTATGGTTTCTTCTCCCACCCTCGTGTCTCCTTTACTTATCATTTATGGTGTTCTTCTCCCACCCTCGTGTCTCCTTTACTTACCATTTATGGTGTTCTTCTCCCACCCTCGTGTCTCCTTTACTCATCATTTATGGTGTTCTTCTCCCACCCTCGTGTCTCCTTTACTAATCATTTATGGTGTTCTTCTCCCACCCTCGTGTCTCCTTTACTAATCATTTATGGTGTTCTTCTCCCACCCTCGTGTCTCCTTTACTCATCATTTATGATGTTCTTCTCCCACCCTCGTGTCTCCTTTACTCATCATTTATGGTGTTCTTCTCCCACCCTCGTGTCTCCTTTACTTATCATTTATGATGTTCTTCTCCCACCCTCGTGTCTCCTTTACTCATCATTTATGGTGTTCTTTTCCCACCCTCGTGTCTCCTTTACTCATCATTTATGGTGTTCTTCTCCCACCCTCGTGTCTCCTTTACTCATCATTTATGGTGTTCTTCTCCCACCCTCGTGTCTCCTTTACTTACCATTTATGATGTTCTTCTCCCACCCTCGTGTCTCCTTTACTCATCATTTATGGTGTTCTTCTCCCACCCTCGTGTCTCCTTTACTTATCATTTATGGTTTCTTCTCCCACCCTCGTGTCTCCTTTACTCATCATTTGTGGTGTTCTTCTCCCACCCTCGTGTCTCCTTTACTTATCATTTGTGGTGTTCTTCTCCCACCCTTGTGTCTCCTTTACTCATCATTTATGGTTTCTTCTCCCACCCTCGTGTCTCCTTTACTTATCATTAGTGGTGTTCTTCTCCCACCCTCGTGTCTCCTTTACTCATCATTTGTGGTGTTCTTCTACCACCCTCGTGTCTCCTTTACTCATCATTAGTGGTGTTCTTCTCCCACCCTCGTGTCTCCTTTACTCATCATTTATGGTGTTCTTCTCCCACCCTCGTGTCTCCTTTACTGATCATTTATGGTGTTCTTCTCCCACCCTCGTGTCTCCTTTACTAATCATTTGTGGTGTTCTTCTCCCACCCTCGTGTCTCCTTTACTCATCATTTATGGTGTTCTTCTCCCACCCTCGTGTCTCCTTTACTCATCATTTATGGTGTTCTTCTCCCACCCTCATGTCTCCTTTACTTATCATTTATGGTTTCTTCTCCCACCCTCGTGTCTCCTTTACTTATCATTTATGGTGTTCTTCTCCCACCCTCGTGTCTCCTTTACTTACCATTTATGGTGTTCTTCTCCCACCCTCGTGTCTCCTTTACTTACCATTTATGGTGTTCTTCTCCCACCCTCGTGTCTCCTTTACTTACCATTTATGGTTTCTTCTCCCACCCTCGTGTCTCCTTTACTCATCATTTATGGTGTTCTTCTCCCACCCTCGTGTCTCCTTTACTAATCATTTATGGTGTTCTTCTCCCACCCTCGTGTCTCCTTTACTAATCATTTATGGTGTTCTTCTCCCACCCTCGTGTCTCCTTTACTAATCATTTATGGTGTTCTTCTCCCACCCTCGTGTCTCCTTTACTCATCATTTATGATGTTCTTCTCCCACCCTCGTGTCTCCTTTACTCATCATTTATGGTGTTCTTCTCCCACCCTCGTGTCTCCTTTACTTATCATTTATGGTGTTCTTCTCCCACCCTCGTGTCTCCTTTACTTATCATTTATGGTGTTCTTCTCCCACCCTCGTGTCTCCTTTACTTATCATTTATGGTGTTCTTCTCCCACCCTCGTGTCTCCTTTACTTATCATTTATGATGTTCTTCTCCCACCCTCGTGTCTCCTTTACTAATCATTTATGGTGTTCTTCTCCCACCCTCGTGTCTCCTTTACTCATCATTTATGGTGTTCTTTTCCCACCCTCGTGTCTCCTTTACTGATCATTTATGGTGTTCTTCTCCCACCCTCGTGTCTCCTTTACTCATCATTTATGGTGTTCTTTTCCCACCCTCGTGTCTCCTTTACTCATCATTTATGGTGTTCTTCTCCCACCCTCGTGTCTCCTTTACTCATCATTTATGGTGTTCTTCTCCCACCCTCGTGTCTCCTTTACTGATCATTTATGATGTTCTTCTCCCACCCTCGTGTCTCCTTTACTGATCATTTATGATGTTCTTCTCCCACCCTCGTGTCTCCTTTACTCATCATTTATGGTGTTCTTCTCCCACCCTCGTGTCTCCTTTACTCATCATTTATGGTGTTCTTCTCCCACCCTCGTGTCTCCTTTACTCATCATTTATGGCAAATTTCTCTGTGACCACTTTTCTCTTACACATCAGCTCAGTGCTGATTGTAATGAGGTCCAGCAGAGCATCATTTCCGGTTGGGGCTTCCACCATTTGACTCATGAGATTGTTCAAGAAATGATGAGCCTTAGTGGACGGTGCATTTCCATCTGTCCAATCAGTGTCAGGATAGTTAATGTCCCCCATGATTATAACGTTGCCCTGCCAAATATGAAAGGAGATGGGTCTCCTCCTTAAAGTGGTATTAAAATCTTGTTTTTTGTTTTTTTTAAATAACAAACATGTTATACTTCCTGGCTCTGTAATGGTTTTTGCACAGTGCAGCCCTGATCCTTCTCTTCTTGGGCCCCACACCACTGCTCCTGGTCCCTCCCCCCTGCCAGGTGCCCCCACAGCAAGCAGCTTGCTATGGGGCACCCAAGCAGGCGCGCTCCCGACCCATGGTTCTGTGTGTTTATTCACACATGGAGCCCTGGTTTGGCCCCGCCCCTCCTCCTGACTGGCTCACTGGCTTGATTAGCAGCAGCAGGAGCCAATGGCTTCCACTGCTGCCAAATGACAATCAGGAGTGCGAGTCTCCGGAGAGCCAAGGCCTTTGTGCATAGGATGTACCTTCTGCCTTTACAACCACTTTAACCACTTCAATACCGGGGGCACTCCCCCCCCCTTCCGGTCCAGGCCAGCTTTTGTGTCACACTTTGACAATTGTGCGGTCATACAATACTGTACCCAAATAACATTTTTATAATTCTCTTCCCACAAATAGCTTTCTTTTGGTGCCATTTAATCACCGCTGGATTTTTTATATTTTTTGCTTAAAAAAAAAATAAAAAAAAAAAAAGCAGAGAGTTTTGAAAAAAAAAAAAGTTTTTCTTGGTTCCTGTCAGAAAATGCTGTAAATAAGTCATTTTTCTCCTTCACTGATGTGTGCTGATGAGGCTGCACTGATAGGTGGCACTGATAAGGCAGTACTGAAGGGCACTGATAAGGTGGCACTTATATGCATCACTGGTGGGCACTGTTGGGGCTGCATTGTATTCAGTGCCCTGATTACCTATATAAAACTCCCCTGTGAGGAGAAGAAGCTGATTGGCTCTCCTCTCTTCATACTCTGTCATAGTAAGAACTAGTAGAGCCCATAAACGGCATCTCTGTGTTTACATGTCATCAGCTGTGATTGGACACAGCCGATCACCTGGGTAAAGAGTCGCTGCCGCGGGTGCGCGGTCGTGGCAAGACTGGGTGCTGTCATGACAGCGTCCCGGATTGTGTCACGGTTGGGCTCCGCCCTTCCTTCTCTGAGCTGGCCGCTCAGCTGTCGACTAATTGCCAGCTCCCATCTCTCTCCACAGTTACTCAGCTGTTGATGATCCTGCTCGTCAGTCCTGCCTACTTAAAGCGGGAGTCCACCGGGACTCCGCGTTTTTTTTTTTTTTTTAAAAGCCAGCAGCTACAAATACTGCAGCTGCTGACTTTTAAAATAGTGACACTTACCTGTCCAGCGTGCCCGCGATGTCGGCACCCGAAGCCGATCGCTAGGTCGTCTGTCGGGTCCTGCCGCCGCCATCTTGGGTATGGGAATCAGGAAATGGAGCCTTTCAGCTTAATTTCCCGGTTCCCTACTGCGCATGCGCGAGCCGCGCGGCGCAATCCGGACGGTCCCCGCTGCCTCTGGGAACTGTGTGTTTCCCAGCAGGCAGCGGGGCACTTGCGCAAAGGGGCGGGCAGTTGCGGAAAGGGGCGTAATCTACGCCCCTTTCCGCAGACAGCTATCCCGGAAGTGGGTGCAGTTACCTGGATTATCCAGGTAACTGCACCCCCCTCCCCCCTGAAAGGTGCCAATTGTGGCGCCGGAGGGGGGGGGATTCCGATGAGCGGAGGTCCATTTTAGGGTGGACCTCCGCTTTAAGCCGTCCAGTCCAGAGGAGCTCTGCCTTTGCCTTGGTCACATCACAAGAAACTCCTGCGTTCCTGTTTAAGGAGTTGCTTTGCTGACATCCCTTCTGGCTCAAGATCCTGCTTGCTGTTCCACTACTTTGATCCCTGACTTCTGAGTCGGCTGAATATCAATTCCGGTTACTGAACTTTGGCTATGTATTGACTATGTTTGTTCTTTTTACTTTTATTATTAAACAAGTGTACTAGTACTTCTGCCTCGGTCTGATTCATGGTTCCTGACAGTAGGCGAAGGCCATGAATTCAGAAGATGCAGTCAATCCACTTCTCAGTAATATTTTTTCCAGATTGGATGAATTGGATCACCGCTTGGATCAGTTCGCCATGGTGTTACAGACGCTCCTGAGTCGCACGGCTCACCTGGACCCTCCCACTGTGGCTGTGCCAATACAGCCTATGTTGCAGGCCGTCCCTGCTGCTGCTCCAGTCTCTGTGCAGGCACCCGCCTCCAGTATTACCTCTATAAGAGGTATTTCTTGTTTTGCTCTGCTTCCCCGGCGATTTGGAGGCGATCCAGTCCAATGCAGAGGGTTTCTCACCCAGGTTGAGATATACTTTGAGATGCTGCCCCAGGCGTTTCCAACTGACAGAAGCAAAGTCGGTTTTGTGATATCTTTGATTTCTGAGAGAGCCTTGGCCTGGGCAAACCCTCTATGGGAGACACAAAAACCTGTTGTCTTGAGTTACCCTCAGTTTGTGGCTTTGTTTAAAAGGGTATTTGACGTTCCCGCACACTCCGCTTCTGCTGCCAAGTGCCTCATGTCCATCAAAGTACGAGAACTGTTGCTGATTACGCCATTAAATTTCATACTCTGGTAGCAGAGGTTGGAACAATGAGGCCCTCGTGGCTGCTTTTTCTCATGGTCTCTCGGATTCCATCAAGGATGAGATAGCAGCCCGAGATATACCCACTGAGCTGGAGAGCTTGATCTCGTTTGCCATCCTCATTGACTCCAGACTCAGAGAAAGACTTTCTCTTAAGGAGCGCTTGCGGAAGCCTCCTGTACGTTTGCCTCCGAGCTTTGTAGTCCCACCCATGCCTCCCTCACCTCCCATGCCTCCCTCACCTCCCATGCCTCCCTCACCACCCATGCCTCCCTCACCTCCCATGCCTCCCTCACCTCCCATGCCTCCCTCACCTCCCATGCCTCCCTCACCACCCATGCCTCCCTCACCTCCCATGCCTCCCTCACCACCCATGCCTCCCTCACCTCCCATGCCTCCCCTCACCTCCCATGCCTCCCTCACCTCCCATGCCTCCCTCACCACCCATGCCTCCCTCACCTCCCATGCCTCCCCTCACCTCCCATGCCTCCCTCACCTCCCATGCCTCCCTCGCCTCCCTCATCTCCTGGTACGGAGTTGGTCAGTGAAGATGAGCCCATGCACCTGGGCTTCACTCGTCTCTCTGCGGATGAGAGAGCCTTTAGGAGGAGGGAGAAATTGTGCCTTTATTGTGGCCAGGCAGGTCACTTATTGAAGTCTTGTCCTACCCGTCCAGGGAACGCCCGTACCTTGAGGTCCTGTCATGGACAGACCTTAGGTGCCGTTGTTTCGTCCCCAGTTATCCAGGATAAGCCCCTGGTTTTGGTCACCCTTTCTTGGGCTGAGTCGTCTGTCGAGATACAGGCTCTAATCCACTCTGGGGCTGCAGGCCTGTTCATTGATGCTGCATTTGTTTTTCGCAGCACTCGATTCCACTGCAGCTGCGTGAGGCTCTTGACGGGAGACCTTTACAGCCTGCCCATGTGACTCATGAGACGGTTCCGTTGTCAATGGCCGTAGGGGTTCTTCACCATGAGATAATCCAATTCCAAGTTATTTCCTCACCTAAGTATCCGCTGGTTATTGGTTATCCTTGGTTACAGAGGCACAACCCCTCTTTGGTTGGCTCCATGCTGAGGTTCTCTCCTGGTCACCACAATGCAGTGAGACATGCTTCCTGAAGGTAGCCAAGGTCCTGTGCACCGCTTCACTCCCCTCCCTGCCGCAATTTTTTTTTTTTTTTTTATCAAAATAAAAGTTTATTGAGCATAAAAATCAATACAGGATATTACACACTGAATGCAGGGTGCAACAAGCACCAACGTATACAGAGTTTGTCTAACAAAACATACTAAGATCTCGAGTATTTCCAGCCTTATTTCCCTGGAATGAAGACATAGGTGAACATGTTCCTTACTATCATAAACAATAAGGGTGATTGCAGGTTAATTTTAGGGTCTTAATCTGCCCAAGTAGAGGAGTCTTCTACCCATCCATCTCATATTTTCTTAAATTTGCCCGGACATCCTCGATGAGAGTAGAGGACTTTTTTATAAAGTAGCGTGAGATTCACAGCCCTCGTCCACTGCTGGATCGTGGGACAGGTGGGTCTGAGCCATAGTTGAGCTATTTGCATTCTGGCCGTGAAAAGGGTTTCCTGCAAGAATATTGTAAGGTACTCTTCTTCAGTTAGGGGGAGGAGGCCGAGTATACATTGGCGTGGGCATAGTGTTAAGGGGAATCCCATATGGTCATGGAGGAATTTGATAACCTGTGACCAGTATTGTTGAATGGGTGGGCAAGACCATATGAGGTGATAGAAAGTACTGTTAGTATCGCCACATCTGGGGCATGTCGGGTCAGCATGTCGGGTCAGCATCTGGTTTGTATTTGGACAGAAGAGCGGGAGTGATATACGACTTGTGGAGGATGTAAAGGTGAGTAAGTCGGTCTGACAATTCGGGTGACACTTTCTTGGATGTTTCTAATATTTCCCCCCACTGCTCATCCTCAATCTCCCCGAGGTCCGCCTCCCATTCAGTCTTTAGTTGATATGCCCGAGCTGTGGCTCTGGGAGTAAGGAGGTGATTGTATAAGAGGGATATCAATTTTTTAGGGTCGTCACCGAATACCATATCCACCAAGGTCAATGGTCCCTAAATTGAGACTGAATGGCATGCAAGTAGCGGAAGAATGCGTGGTTGGGGAGATCAAATTCTTCTTCAAGGGTTTGGAACGTCTTAACAGTATTTCCATTAATAGGTTGAGACAGTTATATGACTCTCTTAGCTATCCATATCTTGTGATCTGGGATGGTCAGTTCTGGGAGAAGGATTTTCCCATAGTGGTGTGTGGGCATGTAGGGGGGGGGGGGGGGGGGCAGTGATGGTTTGCGCTATGTGCCAGATTTTACTGTGGTGTGCTAGCATGTCGTTTGCTGCCTAGGTGTGACAAGCCTCGATGTTTGCAAAAAAGTATCTGGAAAGGATGGGCCACTGCATCCATAGCCGCCATACACACTAGTGTGGAGTATCGGGTCTTATCATGCCTGTTGGGATAGTAAGTGGCAGGCAAAGTAGTATAGTGTCAAATCGGGGAGGGCAGTACCACCCAGATGGACAGGGCGCTTTAGAGTTTGCCATGCCAGTTTGTGCCTAGAGGAGCCCCATATAAATGTGTTGAGAATAGATTTCATGCTTCTAAACATATGGGCTGGGACGTAGAGTGGGGCATACCAGAAAAAGAAGAGTAGTTTAGGGAGGAGAATCCTTTTTACTAGGTTGATGCGGCCCATGACCCCGAGAGGAATTCTGTACCAAACTTGTGTTTTGTGTTTAAGGAGTTCAAAAAGTGGTTCTAAATTTATTTGTATATAGTCTGAAGGGAGTGAGAGCACTGTACACCTAGATACTTGATTTGGCTGGTTCGCACCAGGGGTAAAGCTGCCTGTGTGTCCGTAGGAGCAGTAAAGTCTATAGGGAGGATTTGGGATTTAGACCAATTTATCTGCAGTCCAGAGAAAGCGTCAAAGTGTTGGATTAGGTGCAGGGCCGCTGTCAAGGATGGGCCTGCATGTTCCAAATAGGGAAGCATATCGTCCGCATAGAGGTTGACCACCTCAGTCAGCTGGCCCATGCGGAGGCCCCGTATATCAGGGTGCGCCCTTATAGCTGTAGCACCGGCTGCTGATGAGCATGCGCTATATGTTTTTGAAAATTAATATTCCTGAAACCACAGTTGGGTTTTAGGGCTAATTTTGCTAAATTATGGTTTCAGTACCAGTTTGACTGGATTGCACTGAGTTCTCCTTGGCCACAGGTGTCGCTGTCACCGCCGGCAAGTGGTAGAACGCAGTTTAGCTGGGTGTATTGAGTGCCACATTCTCTCGGGACCAGCCAAGTGGGAATGTTCTCCTGCTGTGAACTCTGGGAGGTGGTAGTTAAGGTACTGACATCACGTGCTTCGGGGTTCCCGTCCAAAATATATTTTCTGTCTGTTTGGTCCTGGTCCTCCTGACCAGCCCTGGCCTGGGGTGTGGATCCATGCAATTCCAAGTCTCGGGGCTGGATAGCCCAAGGCGAAGTAACTGCAGGGACAGGCCTGAATGGATGTCGAGGCCTGAGGATTCAAAGGTGGTCCGGTGCCATCTCATCTAAGGAGAGGCCCAGCAACTGGAGAAGCACCCAGGGAAGGACTCTTCGGGTGAAGGCCATGCGAAAGGCTGGTTTCTCTGAAGGAGCCTGGAGGCTCAGTTGAAGGACACTTCATGGACTTAAATTCATGCGGTATCGCCGGACCGGCTGAGAGATACTGGTACCGTATGATAGTTCTCTAAATTTGTCTATCTCCCTCGGTTACACTCAAGTATTTTACATTCAAGTCTGTGGCAGAGACTTTGCTTTACTTAACACCCTACCGGCTGCTAGGCCTAGTGAGAGGATGTCTATCTGGAGGTTGTGAGAATCCAGCTGTGAAACGGTTATCCTCTGGATTTCTTCTATAAGAGACTTTCTATTTTTGCAGTCCAAAACTACCTGAACTTCCTCCTAACCCTCTACCCTC
The DNA here is from genome assembly GCF_037356315.1 of Lithobates pipiens. Taxonomy (NCBI): domain Eukaryota; kingdom Metazoa; phylum Chordata; class Amphibia; order Anura; family Ranidae; genus Lithobates; species Lithobates pipiens. The sequence continues at coordinate 106,283 of NW_027507764.1, forward strand.
CATTAAGAGACGGTGTTATCTTCTAAATAAACAACCCAAAAGAAGATCCAGTGTCATTTTCTGCATTTCTTTGGGCCATCTACCACGGGAAACCCTAGACAGAGTCGAGGACAAGAAGGTAACGGTAAGCCCAATAAACCCAGCAGCTCCTTCGGGGATCAGTGCTACATAGCAATAGCCAGCGGTTCTACGGCCAGTGCGTACAGCATAGGAGAGATGGGACAGCCTTGGCAGGTTCCTCAGGACAGAGAGAAGTAGCTAGATGTCTTTCCATTTACTTGTATGCGGCCAGTAGGGGCTTGATAAAGGAGTTGGAGCCACTTAACAAATCTGGGGCCGAAGCCAAATCTATGAAGACACTCCCAATAGTAGCTCCACTCCACTGAATCAAATGCCCTGAGGGCATCAAGGCTAACCACAACCCTCGTGTCGGCATTGTCATGAGGGCCTTGGAGATTCATGAATAACCTTCTAAGGTTAAATGTCGTGTTCTTGTTGGGCATGAAGCCTGTTTGGTTGGCATGTATGAGGTTAAGTATTACTTTGTTTAGTCTTAGGGCAAGAATTTTGGCCAATATTTTGAAGTCTAATTGCAAGAGGGAGATAGGGCGGTAAGACTCGGGATGGAAAGGGTCCTTTCCTGGCTTCGGGATGAGGAAGATCAGGGCCTCACTCATGGTGTGTGGAGGTGTTCCGGTTTCATATATGTGAGAGTACAGTGCGTGTAGCTTGGGGAGTAGAGTTTTTTTAAATTGGGAGTAGAACTCTAGGGGGAGGCCGTCAGAGCCAGGAGCCAAAGATGGCGGTAAACATGCTATTACCTCCGTGATGCACTTCTCTGTTATGGGGGCCTCAAGGAGCTCTACTTGGGGACCCGTGAGGGAGGGGAATTCTATGCTTTGCAGGAGAGCATGTAGCTCACTCGGTGGGCGATTGGCTCTGCAAGTGTAAAAATCAGCATAAAAGCCCCTGAACTCCTGGGTTACCTGTGCTGGGTCTGTAAGGGTGGTCTCAGTTTTGGATAAGAGCTGGACCACTACTGGGGGACTATGTTCTAAGTGAGCCATGTATGCTGGGAGTTTCCCCGCCCGCTCTCCATATTCATATATTTTTTGTTTACTAAAAAAAATTCCAATAGAGGGATAGATAGAGATAGATAGATAGATAGATAGATAGATAGATAGATAGATAGATAGATAGATAGATAGATAGATATGTAGCACTAACCCCCAAAGGAGCTTCTGGTTTTATTCTGGCTTACCGTTACTTCACCTGCTCGCCTCCTCATCTTAGGGGGGGTCCCGTGGAAAGTAGCCTAAATGATGATAAATCCGACACTTAGTCCCTTTTGAAGATTTATTTAGGGATAACACCAAAGAAAGACACAAGACACAGTCCTTCAATAGAGGGTTATGGGATAAGGGGGAGTTCAGGCACCTGGTAATTACGGGTTAGAGGTATTAGTCAGATCCAGAGGACAAACATCTCCACAGACTGGATCCAGCAGTCACCGGATAGGCCGCTCTCACTTGATCTAGCAGCTGATGAAATGCTAACCAAAGTCTCTGCCACAGACTTGTCAATTGAACTTAGTGGTTTTGAGAGTTTTAGGAAGAACTACAATACAGTACCAGATTCTTTCAGCCGACCTGGCGATACTGTAAGGATATTGATCCGAGTTGCGTCCTTCAACTGAGTTTCCTGGCTCCTCCAGAGACACCAGCCTTGCACTTGTTCCTCTACCTGAGAAGTCTTCCCCTGGATTCTCCAGTCTCTTGGCTTCTCCCCGCAGGCGAGACAGCACAGGACCACCCCTGGATCAGTAGGCCCCAAGACATTCCTGGGCCTACACTCTCAGTTGCGAGGCCTCGGGCCAGCGGGGCCCCGAGGCACAAATCCATGCGGCACAGGCCCCAGGCCAGGAAGGCTATGGGGTTGGGATAGCGGACCCCAAGACGGGGACCCAGGAACAGCCAGACAGGCAGGCCCAGAAAAATGGTGTTGGTACCTTAAATACCCTCTTTCAGAATGCACAGCAGGGAAACCACACCCACTGAACTATTTCCAAGCAAGAGGTGACATTCAATGCATCCAGCCTGCTACTGTTCCACACCCACCAACGATGACACCGACACGTACGGTCAAGTGGGAATCAGTGCAACCCAACTGGACTGGTACAGAAACCAGAACTTTTAGATAAATTAGTCTCAGCCAAACTACAGCTTCAGACAATTAAATTTGAAAAAGAACAATAGCGTCTGCCCATCAGGAGCAGGGCACGATAGATAGATAGATAGATAGATAGATAGATAGATAGATAGATAGATAGATAGATAGATAGATAGATAGATAGATAGATAGATAGATAGATAGATAGATAGATAGACATTGGGTGGGAGGGGGAGAATGAGAGATAGATAGATAAATGGATAGACAGATAAGAGAGGGATTTAGTGGTGAATGGAAGCATTTGCTCCGATCAGCAGTCCCCACATCCCTCTCCCCCCTCCCCTCCACTCTCCTCCCCTCCCCTCCCCTCCCCTCCACTCTCCTCCCCTCTCCTCCCCTCTCCTCCCCTCCTCTTCTCTCCACTCTCCTCTCCTCCACTCTCCTCCCCTCCTCTCTCCTCCCATCTCCTCTCCCTCTCTCCTCCCATCTCCTCTACCTCTCTCCTCCCATCTCCTCTCCCTCTCTCCTCCTCTTCTCCTCCTCTCCTGTCAGGTACATGTATCTGTCTTATCCAGCAGATTATGAGTGAATAGCTGGGGCAGAGGTGAAGCAGGACGCTCCCCTCCACATTTAGTCCAATCACACGTGTGTTGTAATAAGAAACAGCTACTGGAAAACTTAATATAACGATATCTTAGAGCACTCCAAGACAAGTCCACCAAATCTTGGGGTGTTAGGAAGCAAAACACTAGTCTAAGCGCAAAGTGAACCAAATATCCCTCATACGCTGCGTGGTGCCCTCTCTCTTACCTTCCAGCTCCTCTCGGGCCATACAAAGAATAGCGCTGCCAACTTCACTTCCAGTTTTCGTCTATTCCACGAAACCCGGAAGTAACCTCTAAATTTAAACAACAATGCTCCCGCCTGTAATGATTCTGCGGGCGGAAGCTAATCAGTGCTTTGGATTGAGCCTCAAGGCGGGTTAAAAGCACACAAATGAAGTGCCATGTCTGCAATCTCATGATTGTATTGGCGTGGTGCCCAAACACAGTGCACTTAGTTAAAGGACTTTTTTTGGATTTTTTTTCCTTAAAAGGGCCTTTTAAAAAATGCTTTTTTTTTTGTTGGTGACTACAGTGGGGGGGGGGGGGGGTGGTGGTGCCCAGGTGCCCCCTATGGACGGGCCGCCACTGGTATTAGGTATTCAAATTAGAGTTGAAATGTATGTCCCCAGAACACCTGATGGTGCTCTGTGCATGATGGGCCTCTATGTGACCAGGCTGTGGAAAAGTCTCACAATTGACAACTTTGTGTAAAAAAGAAAATGCATTTTCATTTTATTTCCACATTTTCCCCAAACTTGTGGAAAAAAATGACATGTTCAAAAACCTCATTATGCCTCATAGATTATATGTTGGGGTGTTTGGTCATTTTTTGGGCGTTTCCATTGTCCTGGTGCTCCAGGACCTTCAAAAATTTAATTTATGCTCCTAGAACATCTGAAGGTGCTCCCTGCATGTTGGGCCTCTATGTGGCCAGGCTGTGTAAAAGTCTCACACATGTTATATCGCCATACTCATGAGGAGTAGCAGAATGTATTTTGGGGTGTAATTGGAAGTAAGTATATGCCGTGTGTGAGAAATAACTTATTATGACAATTTTGTGTTTAAAAATAAACTAAAACTAAAAATGTATTTCTTAATATTCCAAAGAATTGTGGGAAAAATTACAACTTTAAAAAACTCACCAATGAGATTGTCCATCAATACATAATAATTGGAACCATAGCTTGTAGACTCTATAACTTTCACACAAACCCAATAATATCCACTGATTTGGATTATTTTTACCAAAGATATGTAGCAGTATAAATTTTGGCCAAAATGTATCAAGAAAAATTACTAATTTGCTAAATTTTATAACAAGCAAAGAGAAATGCATTTTTTACAACATTTTCGGTCTTTTTTCATTTATAGCGCAAAAAATAAAAACCCGGAGGTGTTTAACCACTAGGCGTCCGCGCTATAGCCAAAAGACGGCTGCAGCCCGGACGCCAGTTGCCGGGAGGCTGTCCCTGGACGTCCTCCTGTTTACTTCCGCGTTACATGCTCCCGCGAGCGCACATCAGGGAAGTTCTGTGCTGATCACAGATCGCTGTAAACGGCCAATCACAGCGGCCATTTATAGCGCGATCGACGTGCCCAATGTAAACATATGAGATCATCTCTTATTGCCGGATTTCCCTCCTCACACAGACAGCGTGTGAGGAGGGAGAGGTGAACAGCTGAAGCGGCCGTTAGTAAAAAAATAAAAAAATAAATCAAATAAAGGTCCCACAATGTCACTGCAATCTGTCCCCACTGCCACCTGTCCCCTCTGCCAATTGTTCCCAGTGCCACCTGTCAGTGCCACCTGTCCCCAGTGCCAGCTGTCAGTGCCATTTGCCCCAGGGCCATCTGTCCCCAGTGCCACGTGTCATCAGTGCCACATAGTGCCATCTGTCATCAGTGTCACATGTCATCAGTGCCACATATTAGTGCCACGTATCAGTGCCATCTGTCATCAGTGCCACCTGTCAGTGTCACGTGCCATCTGTTATCAGTGTCACTTGTCATCAATGCCTCGTATCAGTGCCATCTGTCATCAGTGTCATGTGTCAGTGCCACGTATTAGTGCCATCTGTCATCAGTGCCACGTATTAGTGCCACGTGTCATCAGTGCCACATATTAGTGCCATCTGTCATCAGTGTCATCAGTGCCATGTATTAGTGGCATCTGTCATCAGTGTCACGTGTCATCAGTGCCATCTGTCATCCCTGCCACGTATCAGTGCCATCTGTCATCAGTGTCACGTGTCATTATCCTGGTGCTCCAGGGCCTTCAAAAGTGTACTAGTTAGTCAACAAGTTAGATGCGTAATTTATGCTCCTAGAACACGTGACGGCGCTCCCTGCATGTTGGGCCTCTCTGAGTGGCTAGGCTGTGGAAAAGTCCCACACATGTGGTATTGTAATACTCAGGAGGAGTAGCAGAATTTTTTGGGGGGTGTCATTTGTGGTATACACATGCCACGTGAGAAAAATAACCTATTACAATGACAATTTTGTGAAAAAAAATCTTAATTTTGCAAAGAATTGTGGGAAAAAATTACAACATCAAAAACCTCACCCTGCCTCTTACTAAATACCTTGGAATGTCTACTTTCAAAAAAGGGGTCATTTGGGGGGTATTTGTACTTTCCTGACTTGTTCGGGTGGCAAGAAATGAGATCGGCCACCTAACTCTCTAACTTTCACAAAGACCAAATAATATCCACTAATTTGGGTTATTTTTACCAAAGATATGTAGCGGTATAAATTGTGGCCAAAATTTATGAAGACAAATTAATAATTTGCTACATTTTATCACAGAAACAAAGAAATGTGCGTTTTTTTCCCCAAATTTTCGGTCTTTTTTTATTTATACCGTAAAAAATAAAAAACCCAGAGGTGATCAAATACCACCAAAAGAAAGCTCTATTTGTGGGGGAAAAAAGGACAAAAAAATATTGGGTACAGTGTTACATGACTGAGTAATTGTCATTCAAAGTCAGTATTACATTGTATATCCTGTATGTTGCAGTCGTTCAGGTGATTATCTAATAGTTCCTTGAAACTATTGATGCCCCCCGCTGAGACCACCGCCTGTGGAAGGGAATTCCACATCCTTGCTCCTCTTACAGTAAAGAACCCTCTACATAGTTTAGGGTTAAACCTCTTTTCTTCTAGTTTTAATGAGTGGCCACGAGTCTTGTTAAACTCTCTTCTGCGAAAAAGTTTTATTCCCTATTGTGGGGTCACCAGTCCGGTATTTGTATATTGTGGGGTCACCAGTCCAGTATTTATATATTGTGGGGTCACCAGTCCGGTATTTATATATTGTGGGGTCACCAGTCCGGTATTTATATATTGTGGGGTCACCAGTCCGGTATTTATATATTGTGGGGTCACTAGTCCGGTATTTATATATTGTGGGGTCACCAGTCCAGTATTTATATATTGTGGGGTCACCAGTCCGGTATTTATATATTGTGGGGTCACCAGTCCGGTATTTATATAATGAAATCATATCCCCTCTCAGGCGTCTCTTCTCCCGAGAGAATAAGTTCAGAGCTCACAACCTTTCCTCATATCTAATATCCTCCAGACCCTTTATTAGCTTTGTTGCCCTTCTTTGTAGTCGCTCCATTTCCAGTACATCCTTCCTGAGGACTGGAGCCCAGAACTGGACAGTATACTCCAGGTGCGGCCGGACCAGAGTCTTGTAGAGGGGAGAATTATCCTTTTATCTCTGGAGTTGATCCCTTTTTAATGCCAATATTCTGTTTGCTTTGTTAGCAGCAGCTTGGCATTGTTGAGCCCATCATCTACTAGGACCCCCAGGTCCTTCTCCATCCTAGATCCCCCCCAGAGGTTCCCCTCCCCCCAGGTCCTTCTCCATCCTAGATCCCCCCAGAGGTTCTCCCCCCAGTCTATAGATTGCATTCACATTTTTACCTCTCAAATGCATTATTTTACATTTTTTCACATTGAACCTCATTTGCCATGTAGTTGCCCCTCCCCCCATTCATTTGTTCAGATTTTCATGCAAGGTTTCCACATCCTGCAGAGAAGTTATTTACCTGCTTAGCTTAGTATCCTCCGCAAATACAGAGATTGAACTGTTTCCCCCATCCCCCTCCTCCAGGTCATTTATGAACAAATTAAATAGGATTGGTCCCAGCACAGAACCCTGGGGGACCCCACTACCCTCCCCCGACCATTCCGAGTACTCCCCATTTATCACCACCCTCTGAACTCGCCCTTGTAGCCAGTTTTCAATCCATGTCCTCACCCCTATGGTGCATGCCAACCAACCTTACTTTGTACACTAAACGTTTATGGGGAACTGTGTCAAATGCTTTTACTACGGGCCTTCTTTTATCTAGATACACCACATCTATGGGCCTTCCTTTATCTAGATACACCACGTCTACGGGCCTTCCTTTATCTAGATACACCACGTCTACGTGCCTTCCTTTATCTAGATACACCACGTCTACGGGCCTTCCTTTATCTAGATACACCACGTCTACGGGCCTTCCTTTATCTAGATACACCACGTCTACGGGCCTTCCTTTATCTAGATACACCACGTCTATGGGCCTCCCTTTATCTAGATACACCACGTCTACGGACCTTCCTTTATCTAGATACACCACGTCTACGGGCCTTCCTTTATATAGATACACCATGTCTACGGGCCTTCCTTTATCTAGATACACCACATCTACGGATCTTCCTTTATCTAGATGGCAGCTCACCTCCTCATAGAAGGTTAGTAGATTGGTTTGGTAAGAACGATTCTTCATAAATCCAGGCTGATTACTGCTAATGATACCGTTCTCATTACTAAAATCTTGTATATAGTCCCTTATCATCCCCTCCAAGAGTTTACATACTATTGATGTTGGGCTGACTGGTCTGTAATTCCCAGGGATGTATTTTGGGCCCTTTTTAAATATTGGTGCTCCATTGGCTTTTCTCCAATCAGCTGGTACCATTCCAGTCAGTAGACTGTCAGTAAAAATTAGGAAAAATGGTCTGGCAATTACTTGACTGAGTTCCTTAAGTACCCTCGGGTGCAAGCCATCCGGTCTCGGTGATTTATTAATGTTAAGTTTCCCAAGTCTAATTGTAATTCTGTCCTCTGTTAACCATGGAGGGGCTTCCTGTGATTTCATGAGGATAAACACTGCAGTTTTGGTTACTGAAGCCCCCCGATTCCCTTGTGAAGACTGAGAAGAATAAATTCAATACCTTCACCATCCCCCCATCCTTTGTAACCAGATGTCCTTCCTCATTCTTTATAAGGCTAATATGGTCTGTCCTCCCTTTTCTACTGTTTACATAATTTACCACTTAACAACTGGCCCATAGCCGAATGACAGTTACAGGGCGATTGCTTAACTCTGGGAGGCCGTACAGTGATGTTCCTCCCTCCCCTCTCTGTACAGATCGGTACAGTGTGAGAGGGGAGAGATCGGTGGCAGCATCGCTGTGGGCTAGATCTGTAGTGCCCGCAGCACTGCTCAGTGACAAATGACTCTGCAATACCCTGCCAATACTTTGCCGTACCCTGCCACACCCAGCAATACTCTGACATACCCTGCAATACCCAGCCATACTCGGCCATGCTTAGCCATAATCGGCCATGCTCAGCCTTTCTCAGCCATGCTCTGCAATACTTGGTGATACCCAGCCATACAGCCATACTCGGCCATGCTTGGCTGTACTCGGCCTCTGTATGTGGCCAGGCTGTGGAAGACTCACACATGTGGTGTCGCCGTACTCAGGAGGAGTAGGAGAATCAATTTTGGGGTGTCATTTTTGCTATGTACATGTTATGTGTTAGAAATATTGTATAAATGGACAACTTTGTGTTAAAAAAAATGCATTTTACCCACTTCCCGCCCGCCGGCTGTCATATGACGTCCTTGACTTTGTGCAGATATCTGAATGATGGGGGCAGCTACAGGCATCATTCAGATATCAGCTTTTTCAACCAGCGATTCCCTACACCATACGAATGATCATAATGGCTGTTCCACTGCTTGATCGTTCTTACGGGAGTCAAGAGGTGACATCCCCCCCCCTCCCGCCGCCCACCGGTGCTTCTACCGACTCACTGCTACGATCGAAGCCAGGATCGTTTTTTAATTTTTATTATTTCAGGCTTCCCAGCCTAGGGGTGAGATGTGGGGTCTTATTATGTAAAGAGGACCTGTCATGCCATATTCCTATTACAAGGGATACTTTCATTCCTTGTAATAGTAATAAAAGTGATCAAAAAATGTATTTGTGGGAAAAAGTGTCAAACTAAAATAAAGTAAAATTAACAAAAAAATTAAATATTTAAAGTGCCCCTGTCCCCATGAGCTCGCATGCAGAAGCAAATGCATCAAACCACACGTGAGGTATCGCTGTGAACGTTAGAGCGAGAGCAATAATTTTGGTCCTAGACCTCCTCTGTAGCTCAAAACATGTAACCAGTAAAAAAGAATCTCCTACTAGACATGGCCGCCGTCCAAATTTTTTTTTTGTTTCTTTCCGTTTTGTTTCGTATGAAAAAAAAAATCGTATTTCGTAATTAGTGTATGAAATTTAATTCGGATTCATAGGAAATACAAATTTTCGTTAGATTCGTAAACTTGTCGTTAAAATAACGAAAGTTGGTTCTGATGAATTTATCATTATGAGGGGTTCCCAACATCCCTGTGCTGTGCTGACTTCCTGTGTTTTTAACTTTTAGGTTTGTTAACTTTTCATAACAATTACGAATGTTCGTTATGATGAATTTATCATTACGTCCCTGTGCTGAGTTCCCACTTCCCGGGTCTGTACACCAGCTGTGTGTCCATTATGAGGGGTTCCCATCATCCCTGTGCTGTGCTGACTTCCTCTGATTGGTGAACAAAACACCAGTCATGTTTCTGTTAATTTGGATCCGAAATTCATTAACGAAATTTCATATTTCGTATGAAATTCGTAAGCATAAAAATTTGTATTTCGGATTCGTATGAATGTACGAATTTTCGGAAATTCGTACGAATTTTCGGTTCATACGAAACTAATCGCACATGTCTCATCTCTCCTATGGGGATTTTTGAGTAGCCAAGTTTGGCGCCATTCCACGAGTGTGTGCAATTTTGAAGGGTGACATGTTGGGTATTTATTTACTCGGCATAACTTCATCTTTCACATTATGCAAAACCATTGGACTAACTTTAACTGTTTTGTTTTTTTTAAAGCACAAAAATTTTATTTTCCAAAAAAATGCGTTTGAAAAATTGCTGAGCAAATACCGTGCGAGATAAAAAAGTTGCAACGACCACCATTGTATTCTCCAGGGTCTTTGCTAAAAAAACATATATAATCTTTTGGGGTTCTATGTAATTTTCTAGCAAATACATTATGATTTTTACATGTAGGAGAGAAATGTCAGAATTGTCCTGGGTGCTCCAGAACGCCTGATGGCGCTCCCTGCATGTTGGGCCTCTGTATGTGGCCACACTGTGTAAAAGTCTCACACATGTGGTATCGCCGTACTCGGGAGTAATAGCAGAATGTGTTTTGGGGTGTAATTTGTGGTATGCATATGCTGTGTGTGAGAAATAACCTGATAATATGACAAATTTGTGAAAAAAAGACAAAATAAATCTTGATTTTGCAAAGTATTGTGGGAAAAAATGACAACTTCAAAAAACTCATCATGCCTCTTACTAAATACCTTGGAATGTCTTCTTTCCAAAAAGGGGTCATTTGGGGGATATTTGTACTTTTCTGGCATGTTAGGGTCTCAAGAATTGAAATAGGCCGTCAGTACTTCAGGTGTGATCAATTTTTAGATATTGGCACCACAGCTTGTGGACTCTATAACTTTCACAAAGACCAAATGATATCCACCAATTTGTACTTATTTTTACCAAAGATATGTAGTGGTATAAATTGTGGCCAAAATTTATGAAGAAAAAAATTACTAATCTGCTAAAGTTTATAACAGAAACAAAGAAAAATTCATTTTTTTTTACACAATTTTCTGTCTTTTTTTTCTTTTATAGTGCAAAAAATAAAAAGTCCAGCTGTGATTAAATACCACCAAAAGAAAGCTCTATTTGTGTGAAAAAACAAACATTTCATATGGGTACAGTGTTGCATGACTGAGTAATTGTCATTCAAAATCTGAGAGCACCGAAAGCTGAAAATTGGTCTGGTTAGGAAGGGGGCCCGGTGGTCAAGTGGTTAAAGAATTTCTTGTTTTTTTTTTTGCTCTCCTCCGCTATGTGTCTTTCATGTTCTATCTCAGCCATCCTTATTGCACCATTACATTTCTTGTTGTATTCTTTATAAAGTCTGAATGCTGATGATGATCCCTCACCCTATTTTTTGAAGGCCTTCTCCTTTGCTTTTATATGCATTTTTACATTGAAGTTAAGCCATCCAGGACTTTTGTTTGCTCTTTTAAATGTATTACCCAATGGGATGCATTGGCTAATGCCCTTATTTAATATGCTCTTAAAGCAAACCCATCTCTCCTTCGTGTTCTTTGTTCCTAAGATTTTATCCCAATTTGTATCTTCTAGTAAGGTTCGTAGTCATAGTTAGGTTGAATAAATACACAAGTCCATCCAGTTCATCCTGCGTGAGTGTCTTCAATGGTCCCCATCCCTGTACATCGTGCTCCCATCACACACACGTAATGTAGACCGGTCACATACTGTCCTCTTATTGGGTGTTCTGAGATTGCAACTAGGACTTGTTACTATACTTACCTTGGGCTTATGTACTTTGGTCAACCTACCACTAATGCCCCCAATACTACCCTCTGGAATATGTTCCGCACTATCTCTATCTCTGGACCCTCCCCCCATCGCCTAGTTTAAAAACCCCTTCAACTTTTTCAGCAATCTTCACTCCCAGCAGATCTGCACCCTCCTCATTTAGGTGCAGTCCGTCCCGTCTATAGAACTGGTGACCGACTGAGAAGAACCCACAAGGACTGCCAAATATTACCATGTACCTAGTCCTAAGCTCCTCCCACTGTTAGCATGGTTTAGCCACGCCCACATTTTGCTGTTCATGGTGCCCACGGCTGGCCCTGCCCAAATATAAATAAATGAATGAGGACCAATAATCGTTAGAACTGTTGCTATGGAAACAGGAGTACGCCAATGTAGTACACGACTCGGCCAATCCAACCGAATTTCCCCCGGCACTTGGTTTGTCCCGAGAGAAGAAGTCATCGGATTCCAGGAGAGTATTTGTTCAATGAAGTCCACCGAGTCCTTCTAGAGAGACGCCACACAGTGCTGGGCAAACGTTCTAGGCAGGGGTGATGTTGTGAATGAAGAACGCCTTCAGACATCGAAGTGTTAATTGTTTATTTTAATTGAAAAAGAATTTGAATCAGTGACAGCGAAGTCAGGCCAGTCTGGGGGGGGGGGGGGGTCAGTGACAGCGAAGTCAGGCCAGTCTGAGGGGGGGGGTCAGTGACAGCGAAGTCAGGCCAGTCTGAGGAGGGGTCAGTGACAGCGAAGTCAGGCCAGTCTGAGGGAGGTCAGTGACAGCGAAGTCAGGCCAGTCTGAGAGGGGGGTCAGTGACAGCGAAGTCAGGCCAGTCTGACGGGGGGTCAGTGACAGCGAAGTCAGGCCAGTCTGAGGGAGGTCAGTGACAGTGAAGTCAGGCCGGTCTGAGGGGGGGTCAGTGACAGCGAAGTCAGGCCAGTCTGACGGGGGGTCAGTGACAGCGAAGTCAGGCCAGTCTGAGGGCGGGTCAGTGACAACGAAGTCAGGCCAGTCTGAGGGGGGGGGGTCAGTGACAGCGAAATCAGGCCATTGGGGGGGGGGAAATCAGTGACAGCGAAGTCAGGCCGGTCTGACTTCTGTCCCCCCAGACTGGCCTGACTTCACTGTCACTGACCTCCTCTCAGGTGCACTGTGCAGGGCTCAGTCAGACAGCTCCAGGTTGGTGGCTCTGGTTTTATCCTATAGTCTCCTCTCCACAGTCTGACTCCTCTCATGATCCCCCAATCTGGCGGCGCCCCTACTCTTGACTCCTCTCCAGGCCCCCCCTCAGGAATGACGACGTTGTCTTAATGGGCGGGGCTCGCCTCATGGTAGCAAATATCAGGTGCACCGTCCACCTGCACAGCCTTTGTCAGACCCACCCCCTGGCAGCCGAGCACCGCCCACCCACGCCGGTCGAATGGAGGGTCAGCTCAGGATCGTATTGTCTTGGGGATCTTTGGAACAGCACATGTGCAGTTCTGACCCGCCATTTTTACTGCCACTTTTCTCTTGCTACGGGCATTTACAGGCAGGAGAAAAGTAACCTGTTTTTACGGGCAGTTGGCAACACTGGTTCCAAGCCTGCCTGAGCTTCTCTTAAGGGTCACAGGAGTGCAATTCGTTTTGCACTCCTGTGACCCGTTTTCAGCAGAGTGGTCTGAAGTCCTCTGCTGACATCACAGATATCAGTCCTGGCACTGCGTCCCCCCCCCCCCCCCCCCGACAATGGAAGTCTGTATCCATCAGGTGCCCCTCTCAGCCTCTCCTCGCCCCTCCACAGCTCAGCACTCCAATGAGCGTGGAGGAGCAGAAAGGCGAGTTGCTGATTGACAGGCAGCAGCTCTCTGCTCTGGGAGCTGAGAGGACCGATCCATCGGCGATGTTCGATCGCTCGGTTCTCAGTGCAGAGACACCGGGGGACAGGTACAGCATCCACCCAGGTAAGTATGATGGGTAAATAACAAAACACCCTTCTCTTTTAAGGGCTCTCCAGCCCTTCCCCCAACAAACTTCCTCCTGCTACAGCCAAATATTTCACATTTTGACTCCTCAGTCCAGAGGGCCGGCTGCCATTTTCCTGCACCCCACTTCCTATATATTTCCCTGCACCCCACTTCCTATATATTTTCCTGCACCCCGGTTCCTATGTTTTCCTGCATTGGACATGGAAACAAGGCTAAACTACTCCACTATGCAGGAAAACCATTGGAACTGGGCTGCAGGGGCTCTGGACTGAAGAGTCCAAATTTTCTAAAAACCTTCCTAATGTACAACATTTTTTCACACCTGCCTAAAAGTTCCCACCTCTGTCCCTGTCCTCCTCCCATCCCTAGCGTCCCACCTCTGTCCTCGTCCCGTCCCTAGAGTCACCTCTGTCCTAGTCCCGTCCCTAGCGTCCCACCTCTGTCCTCGTCCCTAGCGTCCACCTCTGTCCTCATCCCATCCCTAGCGTCCCACCTCTGTCCTAGTCCCGTCCCTAGAGTCCCACCTCTGTCCTCGTCCCGTCCCTAGAGTCCCACCTCTGTCCTCGTCCCGTCCCTAGCGTCCCACCTCTGTCCCTCGTCCCGTCCCTAGCGTCCCACCTCTGTCCTCATCCCATCCCTAGAGTCCCACCTCTGTCCTAGTCCCGTCCCTAGCGTCCCACCTCTGTCCTCATCCCATCCCTAGAGTCCCACCTCTGTCCTAGTCCCGTCCTAGCGTCCCACCTCTGTCCTCGTCCCGTCCCTAGCGTCCCACCTCTGTCCTCGTCCCGTCCCTAGCGTCCCACCTCTGTCCTCATCCCGTTATCCAGATCTCCATTCTATCCACACCTAGATCCTTGTCCTGTGGTCCCCACCCCAATTTTCACAGCCACTCGTTTCCCATCTCCATCCTAGTCCCAGCGTCCATCTCTTCCTTCTAATACGTCAATTTATACAGTGATACACATATATGTTATTATAGTGTAAGTGCTGAATAAAATGTATCAAATTAATTCACTGCCCTTGGAGATGTATTGATATGAATATGGGACAATGAATGGACTTTGTTTGGGGCATTTTAATTTGAGCTCTAGATCTTATGTTTTATATGAATTGATACATTTTATTCAGCACTTGAATGACGTTTAATATTTATCACCTTATGAATTGATGTATTTGTAGATTTTTATTTATTGTTTGAGTGCTTGCACTTTGTTTATTTGGTGGTGGTGGGAGGATTTGGATCCTCCCACCACCACCTGCCATCATCCTCCCACAACCACCACCCTGCCATCATCCTCCCACAACCACCACCATC
>NW_027507764.1:121295-220231 GCF_037356315.1 Lithobates pipiens
CCTGAGCTCCACCCTACTGGAGATCTCCCCAACGTGTCCAGGACCGAGCCAGGGGGCTGCATTACCCCCCACAAGAGGGTGAGAGGCGAACCACTATGACCTCCCAGAGATGGTGAATAATGAAGGCCCATCGTCCTCCGAGACGTCCCACCACATCCGACCTTCTCTGATGGAGGAATATGAAGAGTCTGGTCTAGAAGGATGGTGGAGAATGTGCCGAGGCGGGGAGCAAACAGTCTCCTCCCACTCTGAAGAGGCGAGACAGTCTCCTCCCACATTGCGGGACATCCCCAGGTCAGGTCACATGGCGCTCTCTTGCTGGAGTTCTCGCTCCTCCTCTTCATCCAGACGCTTCAGTTTTTCCTGAACTTCCGGGGGGACCGACACTTCCAGAAGATTCTCCAGACCGGCTTCCGGCTCGTCACCAATCAGACCTGAGAGAGGAAAACATCCATGTCACCGACATCACTACGGGGGCCAATGAGAGCCACAGAACCGCACCGGTATATGTGTGTCATTCCCCCGCCGGGGCCACGGTAACGGAGCGGTATATGTGTGTCATTCCCCCGCCGGGGCCACGGTAACGGAGCGGTATATGTGTGTCTTTCCCCCGCCGGGGCCACGGTAACGGAGCGGTATATGTGTGTCATTCCCCCGCCGGGGCCACGGTAACGGAGCGGTATATGTGTGTCATTCCCCCGCCGGGGCCACGGTAACGGAGCGGTATATGTGTCATTCCCCCCCCGGGGGGGGGGGGGGGGGGAGCGGTATATGTGTGTCATTCTCCCGCCGGGGCCCAGGAGGGGAGCGGTATATGTGTGTTATTCCCCCACCAGGGCCCCAGGAGGGGAGCGGTATATGTGTGTCATTCCCCCACCAGGGCCCCGGTAACGGAGCGGTATATGCGTGTCATTCCCCGCCGGGGCCCCAGGAGGGGAGTGGTATATGTGTGTCATTCCCCCGCCGGGGCCCCGGGAGCAGAGTGGTATATGTGTGTCATTCCCCCGCCGGGGCCCCGGGAGCAGAGTGGTATATGTGTGTCATTCCCCACCGGGGCCACGGTAACGGGAGCGGTATATGCGTGTCATTCCCCTGCCGGGGCCCCGGGAGCAGAGTGGTATATGTGTGTCTTTCCCCCGCCGGGGCCACGGTAACGGAGCGGTATATGTGTGTCTTTCCCCCGCCGGGGCCACGGGGGGGGGGGTGGGGGGAGCGGTATATGTGTCATTCCCCCGCCGGGAGCAGAGCGGTATATGTGTGTCTTTCCCCGCCGGGGCCACGGTAACGGAGCGGTATATGTGTGTCTTTCCCCCGCCGGGGCCACGGTAACGGAGCGGTATTGCGCGTCATTCCCCCGCCGGGGCACGGAAACGGAGCGGTATATGTGTGTCTTTCCCCCGCCGGGGCCCCAGGAGGGGAGCGGTATATGTGTGTCTTTCCCCCGCCGGGGCCCCAGGAGGGGAGCGGTATATGTGTGTCATTCCCCCACCAGGGCCCCGGTAACGGAGCGGTATATGCGTGTCATTCCCCCGCCGGGACCCCGGGAGCGGAGCGTTATGCGTGTCATTCCCCCGCCGGACCCCGGGAGCGGAGCGTTATGCGTGTCATCCCCCGCCGGGGCCCCGGGAGCGGAGCGTTATGCGTGTCATTCCCCCGCCGGGGGCCCCGGGAGCGGAGCGTTATGCGTGTCATTCCCCGCCGGGGCCACGGAAACGGAGCGGTATATGTGTGTCTTTCCCCCGCCGGGGCCACGGAACGGAGCGGTATATGTGTGTCTTTCCCCCGCCGGGGCCCCAGGAGGGGAGCGGTATATGTGTGTCTTTCCCCCGCCGGGGCCACGGAAACGGAGCGGTATATGTGTGTCTTTCCCCCGCCGGGGCCACGGTAACGGAGCGGTATATGCGCGTCATTCCCCCGCCGGGGCCACGGAAACGGAGCGGTATATGTGTGTCTTTCCCCCGCCGGGGCCCCAGGAGGGAGCGGTATATGTGTGTCTTTCCCCCCGCCGGGGCCCCAGGAGGGGAGCGGTATATGTGTGTCATTCCCCCACCAGGGCCCCGGTAACGGAGCGGTATATGCGTGTCATTCCCCCGCCGGGACCCCGGGAGCGGAGCGTTATGCGTGTCATTCCCCCGCCGGGGCCCCGGGAGCGGAGCGTTATGCGTGTCATTCCCCGCCGGGGCCCCGGGAGCGGAGCGTTATGCGTGTCATTCCCCCGCCGGGGCCACGGAAACGGAGCGGTATATGTGTGTCTTTCCCCCGCCGGGGCCCCAGGAGGGGAGCGGTATATGTGTGTCTTTCCCCCGCCGGGGCCACGGAAACGGAGCGGTATATGTGTGTCTTCCCCCCGCCGGGGCCACGGTAACGGAGCGGTATATGCGCGTCATTCCCCCGCCGGGGCCACGGAAACGGAGCGGTATATGTGTGTCTTTCCCCCGCCGGGGCCCCAGGAGGGGAGCGGTATATGTGTGTCTTTCCCCCGCCGGGGCCCCAGGAGGGGAGCGGTATATGTGTGTCTTTCCCCCGCCGGGGCCCCAGGAGGGGAGCGGTATATGTGTGTCATTCCCCACCAGGGCCCCGGTAACGGAGCGGTATATGCGTGTCATTCCCCCGCCGGGGCCCCGGGGGGGGGGAGCGGTATACGTGTCATTCCCCCGCCGGGACCCCGGGAGCGGAGCGTTATGCGTGTCATTCCCCCGCCGGGGCCCCCGGGAGCAGAGCGTTATGCGTGTCATTCCCCCGCCGGGGCCCCGGGAGCGGAGCGTTATGCGTGTCATTCCCCCGCCGGGGCCCCGGGAGCGGAGCGTTATGCGTGTCATTCCCCCGCCGGGGCCCCGGGAGCGGAGCGTTATGCATGTCATTCGACCATATTACTGACCTGGTGACTTTCTCGCAGGTCCTCCTCAGGGCGGGTTCCGTCTCCCAGCAGTGGAGCGATCGGAGGATCAGGTAGGTTCCTCGTTCTCTCAGGGTGCAGCGTCCTTCCCGGGTGGCGCAGAGCTGGGGGGGGAAGAACATTAGGACTCAACATGTTCCACCATTATCCTCCTTCCCCACAGAGCACCACCCTGCCCCCACCCCCCAGGCTCCTCATGGCGTCACCACATGTACACCCCAGCCTGGATTCTGATTGGTCACACAAAGTCGGACTAGGAGCTGATTGGACGACCGATATCCAATAAACTGATGAAAACATGCTTGTGCCGCTCCCTTTCTTGAAGCCCCTCCCCCCGTAGAGCTACTCCCCCTACCAAAGCCAAATTTATGGGCGTAACCAATGTTAGGGAAAAGTGGGCAGGACAGTCAGAGGGTTCCCGCCCAGTTCCACCCCCTCGGTCTTTGTTTCCAGGATGCATCTCATTGTAACCAATAAAAAGACAGCGGGGGAGGGGAAGGGGTCTTATCCAGGTGGCAGGAAACACCTGAAAGTTCCACAACTGCCGACTCCCCCCTCAGGAGGTGGCGGCTCCCCCCTCCCCCTGTTCTAGAAGGCCGGGGCGTACCATTCTGTGTCCACAAAAAGCTCCTCCCCCTATCAGAGATGGATTATTCCCTCCAAGGAAAGTGACCAATGGGTGAGGATTGTTTGGGACCCCTCCCCACTCGAGGGGTTAATTCTGCTCCCATTGGCCGCTCTGCTGAATATGAACCCGATAATCACCTTCCCGAGGAGCCCCAACAGACAAGCCAACTTCCTTCTGATAGGTGGATGGCTGTTGTACAATAACCCCACCCCCACCCTGTGTGCAGAACACGCCCCTGAGGTCCCTCACCAGCTGCAGGCACTCAATCAGCATCCGGCGTATATCGGGGTCCGGCTCCCTCTGCTTCTCCTCCGGGAGATACTGGAGATCCGGGGGGAGTGCTGGGAATGGAGAGATGGGGGTCAGTGACAGGTAAACACCCCTCCCCCACAGCCCCCCAAGTCTACAGACAGGAAGTCATGAAAGAATACTGACAGGAAGTGATGTCATTACACCAAATCCCCCGAAAAATTACAAAACAATTCCAAAGTGACAGAAAACCCGACTATGGAGACACAGGAGTCCAACAGAGGGCCTCCACCCCCCCCCCCCCCCAACAACAGCCCCACCATCCCAACACCGAGGGGGCCCCCCACCCCAAACACCCACCAAGAGCTCTATCGCCCCAACACCCACCATCAACAGCCCCCACCATCCCACCACCAAGAGCCTCCATCACCCCAACACCCACCACCAAGAGCCTCCATCACCCCGACACCCACCATCAACAGCCCCCCCATCCCACCACCAAGAGCCTCCATCACCCCAACACCCACCACCAAGAGCCTCCATCACCCCAACACCCACCACCAAGAGCCTCCATCACCCCAACACCCACCACCAAGAGCCTCCATCACCCCAACACCCACCACCAAGAGCCTCCATCACCCCAACACCCCCACCAAGAGCCTCCATCACCCCAACACCCCACCATCAACAGCCCCCACCATCCCAACACCCACCATCAACAGCCCCCACCATCCACCACCAAGAGCCTCCATCACCCCAACACCCACCACCAAGGAGCCTCCATCACCCCAACACCCACCACCAAGAGCCTCCACCACCCCAACACCCACCATCAACAGCCCCCACCATCCCACCACCAAGAGCCTCCATCACCCCAACACCCACCACCAAGAGCCTCCATCACCCCAACACCCACCACCACCCCCATCATCAACGCCCACATCAACAGCCACATCAACAGCCCCCACCATGCAAACATTGGCCATCACCCCCAACACCCACCACCACCCCCATCATCAGCACCCACCACCTCCCCCATCCCAGCACCACCCTCATACCCATCAACACCAACACCCACCCCCATCCCAACACCTATCATCAACATCAACATCCACCACCACCCCCATCCCTAACACCCACCACCACCCCCATCATTAACACCCACCACCACCCCCATCATTAACACCCACCACCATCAACACCAACCACCACCCCCTCCAAACACCCAAAATCAACACCAACACCCATCACCACCCCCATCCCAACACCGAGCGCCCCCCCCCCCCCCCCCAACCCGCAAACACCCACCACCAAGAGCCTCTATCACCCCAACACCTACTATCAACAGCCCCCATCATCCCAACAACCGCTCATCATCCACCCCATCCCACTGAGAGCGTCCACCATCCCAACATTGGCCATCATCCCCAACATCAACACCACCACACAACCCCAATAGCCTCCCCCATCCCAATATCCTCTCTATGGTTGTCCTTACTCTCCATCTCTCCTCTGTATATTCTTCTCCACCGGCCAATGGCAGCAACAGGAATGGCAACAAATCCACCTCCTCCCCCAGAAGCCAGCCGTGATCTCCTGGAATACAAGCAAAACCAGATGTGACCCTTCCTGTCAGAGAACATCAGATACCCCACTTCTCCTTCCCACCAACCCCCCCCCCCCCCGCCCCCCCATCTACTGACCCTTCCACCAACTGCCCCTCTAACCAACCGCCCCATCCACTGGCACTCCTCTATACCCCTCCCCTGGAGATGAAGGCTGTCCTGCGACTGGAGGAATAGAAAGTCTAGGATCCCCTTCCTCTGTACAGACGCCCCCTACTGGAGACACCCTGCTATCACAATTCCAGAGGTGGAGGAGTCTACGGACCTGGGACAGGGGATAGGTCACAGTAGAGGGGAGGGTCTTTGGGGGTGGGGCGTTCAGAGTCCAGTGATGTGGACTGTATATGGGTATTGACAATTCAGGAAGCACAAGATCTGGCCACACCCACTGGGGAGGAGTCACTTACTGTGATTGAAGCAGCAATTTCTCAACGTTCCCACAATTCCTCCTCTGCGGATCACAGAACCCGGAGCGTGAGAGTGGGGGAGGAGCCTCTGGAGGGCGCACCTAGGAGAGGAGGGGAGAGTCACCGCAAATCCTAGAGCCCTCACCCCCAAACTGCCCCCCCCCCCCCCGAGTCCAGTAATATGGGGGTGTATGTAGGGGGTGCTCCATGATCTAGGAATATGGGGGTGTATGTGAGGAAAGCTCCATGCTGGGGGACTATGGGGTGTGTGAGTAGCGCTCCATGATGGAGGTCCATGGTGGTGTGAGGGGCGCTCCATGCTGAAGGACTATGGGGGGTGTATGTGAGGGGCGCTCCATGCTAAAGGATTATGGGGGTGTATGTGAGGAGAGCTCCATGCTGAAGGATTATGGGGGTGTGAGGGGAGCTCAATGCTAAAGGATTATGGGGGTGTGAGGGGAGCTCCATGCTGAAGGACTATGGATTGTATGTGAGGGGTGCTCCATGCTAAAGGTCCATGGGGGTGTGAGGGGCGCTCCATGGGGTGTATGTGAGGGGAGCTCCATGCTGGAGGTCCCATGGGGGTGTGAGGGGCGCTCCATGCTGAAGGAGCATGGGGAGTGAAGGGCGCTCCATGCTGAAGGACTATGGGGGTGTGAGGGGGGCTCCATGCTGAAGGACTATGGGGGTAGTATGAGGGGAGCTCCATGCTGAAGGACTATGGGGGTGTATGAGGGGCGCATGTGAGGGGCGCTCCATGCTGAAGGTCCATGGGGCTGTATGAGGGGCGCTCCATGCTGGAGGTCCATGGGGGTGTATTTCAGGGTAGTTCCATGCTGTAGGTCCATGGGGGTGTATTTCAAGGGCGTTCCATGCTGGAGGTCCATGGGGGTGTATTTCAGGGGCGTTCCATGCTGGAGGTCCATGGGGGTGTATGTCAGGGGCGCTCTGTGGTGAAGGTCCATTGGGGTTGTATTAGGAACGCTCTATGGTGGAGAACTATGGGGGTGTATACGAAGAGCGCTGTAGGAGAGTATTATGTATTAGGGTGTTATACTGTTCTCCGTCCAGTAGGGGGAGGCATTGTAAATCTATAAATCAGTGAAGTGCAGAAAAGATCAACATTAAATCAAAAGCAAATAAAATCTAATAAAGAAATTCTTCTGCGAAAAGTTAATCAAAAACAATATCTCCTCCCCCCCATCCCGATCAATCTCCTCCAATATCTCCTCCTCCTCCCATCCCGATCAATCTCCTCCTCCCATCCCGATCAATCTATTTCTTTATCTATGTTTCCTATGAATGTCCATCAGAATGTGTGGCGCCATCTTGGTACACCCCGCAGTCCTCCACACTAAGGATGCACTGAGAAGGCGGCAAGCGGACATCTTTGTACACCCATTGGAGTTCTTACATCTCACACTTAATATTACCAATAAACTGATCTTATATTGTGAAATTCGACATCTGTCGACCTTGCGGGTTTTCCGACCTCACCTGACCTCGTGGGTTTTCCGACCTCACCTGACCTCGTGGGTTTTCCGACCTCACCTGCTGCTTTTAGAATTCAACATGTAAACAGCGAGACGGATTTCTAGATCAGATAATCTCGGATTACTGGTAATAAGTGTGAGATTTAAAACTCTGGTGGGTGTACAAAGATGTCCGCTTGCCACCTTCTCAGTGTATCCTTTCTGTGGAGGTGTACCAAGATGGCGCGAGGGAACGTCTCTCCATGTCTATGGCCTGAAATTCATTGTAAATACACTAAAGAAGATTATGGGGGAACTCCGCCCATAGCGGCGCCTCACCTGCTCCTGTCCAGTAGGAAGTCCCTCCCCTCAGCCAGCTGGGTGAGGTTGCAGAGGAGGGGCCCCAGGTACTGTAGGGGGGTGTTGGGGTTGTATTGGGGACCGCAGATCATGTCCACAATCTGTGCCAGTCCTGTGGCGGGAAGGGCGGTCAGGATGGCGCGGCATGGCTCCTCCTCCCGGCTCAGGTTACAGAGGGCGGAGCAGACAGAATCGGCGTATTCGTATTTTGGGTGGAAAAGACGACCAATCAGGGTGGGGAGGAGGGCAGGAACGTCCAGCAGGGGGCGGTGAGAGGCGGGGTCAGAGGTCAGGTTGACAAGGATGTGGTAGGACTCCCGGGTCACCGAAGGGTCAGAGGTAAGATCAAAGATGGCAGCCACCACTCCTGGGAGCTGACACAGGCTCCGCCTCCCCTCGGGGGTCCCACTCACCCCCAACACACATTGTACCGCCCCCATCTTCACATCCAACCGAGTCCCTGCCCCCAGCAACCCCAGGAGATCCGCCCCCAAATCCATCACCTACAGGGGGGAGGGGAGATCACACTACACACGGGGGGAGAGGGGAATCACACTACACACGGGGGGGAGAGGGGAGCGGAAGGGGGGGTCACACTACACACGGGGGGAGGGGAGATCACATTACACACAGGGGGGAGGGGGGCGGAAGGGTGGTCACACTACACACGGGGGGGAGGGGGGGCGGTCACACTACACACGGGGGCGGGAGGGGGGGTCACACTACACACGGGGGAGGGGGGGCGGTCACACTACACACGGGGGCGGGAGGGGGGGTCACACTACACACGGGGGCGGGAGGGGGGGTCACACTACACACGGGGGGAGGGGGGGCGGTCACACTACACACGGGGGGAGGGGGGCGGTCACACTACACACGGGGGCGGGAGGGGGGGTCACACTACACACGGGGGCGGGAGGGGGGGTCACACTACACACGGGGGGAGGGGGGGCGGTCACACTACACACGGGGGGAGGGGGGGCGGGAGGGGGGTCACACTACACACGGGGGGAGGGGGGCGGGAGGGGGGGTCACACTACACACGGGGGGAGGGGGGTCACACTACACACGGGGGGAGGGGGGGCGGTCACACTACACACGGGGGGGAGGGGGGGTCACACTACACACGGGGGGGAGGGGGGGTCACACTACACACGGGGGGAGGGGGGGCGGTCACACTACACACGGGGGGAGGGGGGGTCACACTACACACGGGGGGAGGGGGGGCGGTCACACTACACACGGGGGCGGGAGGGGGGGCGGTCACACTACACACGGGGGGAGGGGGGGCGGTCACACTACACACGGGGGGAGGGGGGGCGGGAGGGGGGTCACACTACACACGGGGGGAGGGGGGAGGGGGGCGGGAGGGGGGGTCACACTACACACGGGGGGGAGGGGGGGCGGGAGGGGGGGTCACACTACACACGGGGGGAGGGGGGCGGGAGGGGGGGTCACACTACACACGGGGGGAGGGGGGCGGGAGGGGGGGGGTCACACTACACACGGGGGGAGGGGGGGCGGAAGGGGGGTCGCACTACACACAGGGGGAGGGGGGGCGGAAGGGGGGTCACACTACACACGGGGGGGTGGTAAGAATAGCGGTAACATAGATCAGAGCAGAGTGGAAAGGGTGGGGGATGGAGATCGGTGGACCAGTAAAACGTGGGAATCCTTTCCGGCGCTGACTGGTGACGTCATTGTCGCACAGTTGGATAGTCGAGGTGTATGGGGCGGGGTATGGGAGGAGTCGGGGGAGGGTCGTTCCGGTGTGGGACGGGCTAGGGGAGAGATGTCGGCGTCATATTTGATAAGATTTGTTTCGCTCCGCCCCGCGATGCTCTGAATGGTCGCTTCTCTTGTGTCACGTGGTTTTACTTGTCGGCATATGACCCGCCTTATTCTTTATTGTACCAATCACCTGGTCCCGCTGCTCCTTCTCTCTTTATAGATTGGAGGGTGTTGGGTGAGTGACAGCTGTGTGCACCAATCAGATCAGTGCGGGGCTTCGCGGAGGCCAATCAGGAGTTGCGGAGGGCGGAGTGTGATACAAGTGAGAGCGGGAGAGGATCGGAGATGAGCGATCGGGAGATCCGCCGTGAGTACCGGAGATCGTACAGAGGGGGAGGGGAAATCCGGTCACTTCCTGTTCTGGTGACACGGGGGAGGGGATCTCCTCATCTCCATCTCTCTCTATATATATATATATATCTATATCTCATGGGGGAGGGGCAAATATATGGCCCTGGACTTCATCATGACCGGCCCACTTTAATATTGATCGTCCCCTTCACATCAATGTGTCCCCATCACCAGCAGCCCCTTCACATCAGTGTGTCCCCATCACCAGCAGCCCCTTCACATCAGTGTGTCCCCATCACCAGCAGCCCCGTCACATCAGTGTGTCCCCATCACCAGCAGCCCCGTCACATCAGTGTGTCCCCATCACCCCCTTCACATCAGTGTGTCCCCCATCACCAGCAGCCCCGTCACATCAGTGTGTCCCCATCACCAGCAGCCCCGTCACATCAGTGTGTCCCCATCACCCCCTTCACATCAGTGTGTCCCCATCACCAGCAGCCCCGTCACATCAGTGTGTCCCCCATCACCAGCAGCCCCTTCACATCAGTGTGTCCCCCATCACCAGCAGCCCCTTCACATCAGTGTGTCCACATCACCCCCGTCACATCAGTGTGTCCCCATCACCAGCAGCCCCCTCACATCAGTGTGTCCCCATCACCCGCAGCCCCGTCACATCAATGTGTCCCCATCACCAGCAGCCCCGTCACATCAATGTGTCCCCATCACCAGCAGCCCCGTCACATCAATGTGTCCCCCATCACCAGCAGCCCCTTCACATCAGTGTGTCCCCATCACCAGCAGCCCCGTCACATCAGTGTGTCCCCCATCACCAGCAGCCCCGTCACATCAGTGTGTCCCCCATCACCAGCAGCCCCCTCACATCAGTGTGTCCCCCATCACCAGCAGCCCCGTCACATCAGTGTGTCCCCATCACCAGCAGCCCCTTCACATCAGTGTGTCCACATCACCCCCGTCACATCAGTGTGTCCCCATCACCAGCAGCCCCCTCACATCAGTGTGTCCCCCATCACCAGCAGCCCCGTCACATCAGTGTGTCCCCATCACCAGCAGCCCCTTCACATCAGTGTGTCCACATCACCCGCAGCCCCGTCACATCAGTGTGTCCCCATCACCAGCAGCCCCCTCACATCAGTGTGTCTCCATCACCCGCAGCCCCGTCACATCAATGTGTCCCCATCACCAGCAGCCCCTTCACATCAGTGTGTCCACATCACCTGCAGCCCCGTCACATCAATGTGTCCCCATCACCAGCAGCCCCGTCACATCAGTGTGTCCCCATCACCCCCGTCACATCAGTGTGTCCCCATCACCAGCAGCCCCCTCACATCAGTGTGTCCCCATCACCAGCAGCCCCGTCACATCAGTGTGTCCCCCATCACCAGCAGCCCCGTCACATCAGTGTGTCCCCCATCACCAGCAGCCCCGTCACATCAGTGTGTCCCCCATCACCAGCAGCCCCCTCACATCAGTGTGTCCCCATCACCAGCAGCCCCCTCACATCAGTGTGTCCCCATCACCAGCAGCCCCCTCACATCAGTGTGTCCCCATCACCAGCAGCCCCCTCACATCAGTGTGTCCCCATCACCAGCAGCCCCGTCACATCAGTGTGTCCCCCATCACCAGCAGCCCCATCACATCAGTGTGTCCCCATCACCCGCAGCCCCGTCACATCAGTGTGTCCCCCATCACCAGCATCCCCGTCACATCAGTGTGTCCCCCATCACCAGCAGCCCCGTCACATCAGTGTGTCCCCCATCACCAGCAGCCCCGTCACATCAGTGTGTCCCCCATCACCAGCAGCCCCTTCACATCAGTGTGTCCACATCACCCCCGTCACATCAGTGTGTCCCCATCACCAGCAGCCCCCTCACATCAGTGTGTCCCCCATCACCAGCAGCCCCGTCACATCAGTGTGTCCCCATCACCAGCAGCCCCTTCACATCAGTGTGTCCACATCACCCGCAGCCCCGTCACATCAGTGTGTCCCCATCACCAGCAGCCCCCTCACATCAGTGTGTCCCCATCACCCGCAGCCCCGTCACATCAATGTGTCCCCATCACCAGCAGCCCCTTCACATCAGTGTGTCCACATCACCTGCAGCCCCGTCACATCAATGTGTCCCCATCACCAGCAGCCCCGTCACATCAGTGTGTCCCCATCACCCCCGTCACATCAGTGTGTCCCCATCACCAGCAGCCCCCTCACATCAGTGTGTCCCCATCACCAGCAGCCCCCTCACATCAGTGTGTCCCCATCACCAGCAGCCCCGTCACATCAGTGTGTCCCCCATCACCAGCAGCCCCGTCACATCAGTGTGTCCCCCATCACCAGCAGCCCCGTCACATCAGTGTGTCCCCCATCACCAGCAGCCCCCTCACATCAGTGTGTCCCCATCACCAGCAGCCCCCTCACATCAGTGTGTCCCCATCACCAGCAGCCCCCTCACATCAGTGTGTCCCCATCACCAGCAGCCCCCTCACATCAGTGTGTCCCCATCACCAGCAGCCCCGTCACATCAGTGTGTCCCCCATCACCAGCAGCCCCATCACATCAGTGTGTCCCCATCACCCGCAGCCCCGTCACATCAGTGTGTCCCCCATCACCAGCATCCCCGTCACATCAGTGTGTCCCCCATCACCAGCAGCCCCGTCACATCAGTGTGTCCCCATCACCAGCAGCCCCGTCACATCAGTGTGTCCCCCATCACCAGCAGCCACGTCACATCAGTGTGTCCCCATCACCAGCAGCCCCGTCACATCAGTGTGTCCCCCATCACCAGCAGCCCCGTCACATCAGTGTTCCCCATCACCAGCAGCCCCCGTCACATCAGTGTGTCCCCATCACCAGCAGCCCCGTCACATCAGTGTGTCCCCCATCACCAGCAGCCACGTCACATCAGTGTGTCCCCATCACCAGCAGCCCCGTCACATCAATGTGTCCCCATCACCAGCAGCCCCCGTCACATCAGTGTGTCCCCCATCACCAGCAGCCCCTTCACATCAGTGTGTCCCTCATCACCAGCAGCCCCGTCACATCAGTGTGTCCCCATCACCAGCAGCCCCGTCACATCAGTGTGTCCCCCATCACCAGCAGCCCCATCACATCAGTGTGTCCCCATCACCCGCAGCCCCGTCACATCAGTGTGTCCCCCATCACCAGCATCCCCGTCACATCAGTGTGTCCCCCATCACCAGCAGCCCCGTCACATCAGTGTGTCCCCATCACCAGCAGCCCCGTCACATCAGTGTGTCCCCCATCACCAGCAGCCACGTCACATCAGTGTGTCCCCATCACCAGCAGCCCCGTCACATCAGTGTGTCCCCCATCACCAGCAGCCCCGTCACATCAGTGTCCCCCATCACCAGCAGCCCCCGTCACATCAGTGTGTCCCCATCACCAGCAGCCCCGTCACATCAGTGTGTCCCCATCACCAGCAGCCCCCTTCACATCAGTGTGTCCCCATCACCAGCAGCCCCCGTCACATCAGTGTGTCCCCATCACCCCCTTCACATCAGTGTGTCCCCATCACCCCCTTCACATCAGTGTGTCCCCATCACCCCCTTCACATCAGTGTGTCCCCATCACCAGCAGCCCCGTCACATCAGTGTGTCCCCCATCACCAGCAGCCCCGTCATATCAGTGTGTCCCCATCACCCGCAGCCCCGTCACATCAGTGTGTCCCCATCACCCGCAGCCCCGTCACATCAGTGTGTCCCCCATCACCAGCAGCCCCTTTCACATCAGTGTGTCCCCATCACCAGCAGCCCCCGTCACATCAGTGTGTCCCCATCACCAGCAGCCCCCTTCACATCAGTGTGTCCCCCATCACCAGCAGCCTCCGTCACATCAGTGTGTCCCCCATCACCAGCAGCCCCGTCACATCAGTGTGTCCCCCATCACCAGCAGCCCCCTCACATCAGTGTGTCCCCATCACCAGCATCGTCCCCCGTCACATCAGTGTGTCCCCATCACCAGCAGCCCCGTCACATCAATGTGTCCCCATCACCAGCAGCCCCCGTCACATCAGTGTGTCCCCATCACCAGCAGCCCCGTCACATCAGTGTGTCCCCATCACCAGCAGCCCCTTCACATCAGTGTGTCCACATCACCAGCAGCCCCGTCACATCAGTGTGTCCCCCATCACCCGCAGCCCCGTCACATCAGTGTGTCCCCCATCACCAGCAGCCCCCGTCACATCAGTGTGTCCCCATCACCAGCAGCCCCCGTCACATCAGTGTGTCCCCATCACCAGCAGCCCCCTTCACATCAGTGTGTCCCCCATCACCAGCAGCCTCCGTCACATCAATGTGTCCCCCATCACCAGCAGCCCCGTCACATCAGTGTGTCCCCCATCACCAGCAGCCCCCTCACATCAGTGTGTCCCCATCACCAGCATCGTCCCCCGTCACATCAGTGTGTCCCCATCACCAGCAGCCCCGTCACATCAATGTGTCCCCATCACCAGCAGCCCCCGTCACATCAGTGTGTCCCCATCACCAGCAGCCCCGTCACATCAGTGTGTCCCCCATCACCAGCAGCCCCTTCACATCAGTGTGTCCACATCACCCGCAGCCCCGTCACATCAATGTGTCCCCATCACCAGCAGCCCCCGTCACATCAGTGTGTCCCCATCACCAGCAGCCCCGTCACATCAGTGTGTCCCCATCACCAGCAGCCCCGTCACATCAGTGTGTCCACATCACCCGCAGCCCCGTCACATCAGTGTGTCCCCCATCACCTGCAGCCCCTTCACATCAGTGTGTCCACATCACCCGCAGCCCCGTCACATCAGTGTGTCCCCATCACCAGCAGCCCCCTTCACATCAGTGTGTCCCCATCACCAGCAGCCCCTTCACATCAGTGTGTCCCCATCACCAGCAGCCCCGTCACATCAATGTGTCCCCATCACCAGCAGCCCCGTCACATCAATG
The DNA here is from genome assembly GCF_037356315.1 of Lithobates pipiens. Taxonomy (NCBI): domain Eukaryota; kingdom Metazoa; phylum Chordata; class Amphibia; order Anura; family Ranidae; genus Lithobates; species Lithobates pipiens. The sequence goes on from NW_027507764.1 coordinate 135,968, forward strand.
TGTCCCCATCACCAGCAGCCCCGTCACATCAATGTGTCCCCCATCACCAGCAGCCCCGTCACATCAATGTGTCCCCATCACCAGCAGCCCCGTCACATCAATGTGTCCCCATCACCAGCAGCCCCGTCACATCAGTGTGTCCCCATCACCAGCAGCCCCCTTCACATCAGTGTGTCCCCATCACCAGCAGCCCCCTTCACATCAGTGTGTCCCCATCACCAGCAGCCCCCGTCACATCAGTGTGTCCCCATCACCAGCAGCCCCGTCACATCAGTGTGTCCCCATCACCAGCAGCCCCGTCACATCAGTGTGTCCACATCACCCGCAGCCCCGTCACATCAGTGTGTCCCCATCACCAGCAGCCCCCGTCACATCAGTGTGTCCCCATCACCAGCAGCCCCGTCACATCAATGTGTCCCCATCACCAGCAGCCCCGTCACATCAGTGTGTCCCCATCACCAGCAGCCCCGTCACATCAATGTGTCCCCATCACCAGCAGCCCCGTCACATCAATGTGTCCCCATCACCAGCAGCCCCGTCACATCAGTGTGTCCCCCATCACCCGCAGCCCCTTCACATCAGTGTGTCCACATCACCTGCAGCCCCGTCACATCAATGTGTCCCCATCACCAGCAGCCCTGTCACATCAGTGTGTCCCCATCACCAGCAGCCCCCGTCACATCAGTGTGTCCCCATCACCAGCAGCCCCCTTCACATCAGTGTGTCCCCATCACCAGCAGCCCCGTCACATCAATGTGTCCCCATCACCAGCAGCCCCGTCACATCAGTGTGTCCCCATCACCCGCAGCCCCGTCACATCAATGTGTCCCCATCACCAGCAGCCCCCGTCACATCAGTGTGTCCCCATCACCAGCAGCCCCGTCACATCAGTGTGTCCCCATCACCAGCAGCCCCGTCACATCAATGTGTCCCCATCACCAGCAGCCCCGTCACATCAGTGTGTCCACATCACCAGCAGCCCCGTCACATCAGTGTGTCCACATCACCCGCAGCCCCGTCACATCAATGTGTCCCCATCACCAGCAGCCCCGTCACATCAGTGTGTCCCCATCACCAGCAGCCCCCTTCACATCAGTGTGTCCCCATCACCAGCAGCCCCGTCACATCAGTGTGTCCCCCATCACCAGCAGCCCCGTCACATCAGTGTGTCCCCATCACCAGCAGCCCCGTCACATCAATGTGTCCCCATCACCAGCAGCCCTGTCACATCAGTGTGTCCCCATCACCAGCCGCCCCGTCACATCAGTGTGTCCCCATCACCAGCAGCCCCCTTCACATCAGTGTGTCCCCATCACCAGCAGCCCCCTTCACATCAGTGTGTCCCCATCACCAGCAGCCCCCTTCACATCAGTGTGTCCCCCATCACCAGCAGCCCCTTCACATCAGTGTGTCCCCCATCACCAGCAGCCCCCTTCACATCAGTGTGTCCACATCACCCGCAGCCCCGTCACATCAATGTGTCCCCATCACCACACAGCCCCGTCACATCAGTGTGTCCACATCACCCGCAGCCCCGTCACATCAATGTGTCCCCATCACCAGCAGCCCCGTCACATCAATGTGTCCCCATCACCAGCAGCCCCGTCACATCAGTGTGTCCCCATCACCAGCAGCCCCCATCACATCAGTGTGTCCCCATCACCAGCAGCCCCCGTCACATCAGTGTGTCCCCATCACCAGCAGCCCCGTCACATCAGTGTGTCCCCATCACCAGCAGCCCCGTCACATCAGTGTGTCCCCATCACCAGCAGCCTCCATCACATCAGTGTGTCCCCATCACCAGCAGCCCCCGTCACATCAGTGTGTCCCCATCACCAGCAGCCCCCGTCACATCAGTGTGTCCCCATCACCAGCAGCCCCCGTCACATCAGTGTGTCCCCATCACCAGCAGCCCCCGTCACATCAGTGTGTCCCCATCACCAGCAGCCCCCGTCACATCAGTGTGTCCCCATCACCAGCAGCCCCCGTCACATCAGTGTGTCCCCATCACCAGCAGCCCCCGTCACATCAGTGTGTCCCCATCACCAGCAGCCCCGTCACATCAGTGTGTCCCCCATCACCAGCAGCCCCCTTCACATCAGTGTGTCCCCATCACCAGCAGCCCCGTCACATCAGTGTGTCCCCATCACCAGCAGCCTCCGTCACATCAGTGTGTCCCCATCACCAGCAGCCTCCGTCACATCAGTGTGTCCCCATCACCAGCAGCCCCCGTCACATCAGTGTGTCCCCATCACCAGCAGCCCCGTCACATCAGTGTGTCCCCATCACCAGCAGCCCCGTCACATCAGTGTGTCCCCCATCACCAGCAGCCCCGTCACATCAGTGTGTCCCCCATCACCAGCAGCCCCGTCACATCAGTGTGTCCCCCATCACCAGCAGCCCCCGTCACATCAGTGTGTCCCCCATCACCAGCAGCCCCGTCACATCAGTGTGTCCCCCATCACCAGCAGCCCCCTTCACATCAGTGTCCCCCATCACCAGCAGCCCCGTCACATCAGTGTGTCCCCCATCACCAGCAGCCCCGTCACATCAGTGTGTCCCCATCACCAGCAGCCCCCGTCACATCAGTGTGTCCCCCATCACCCGCAGCCCTGTCACATCAGTGTGTCCCCCATCACCAGCAGCCCCGTCACATCAGCGTGTCCCCCATCACCAGCAGCCCCTTCACATCAGTGTGTCCCCCATCACCAGCAGCCCCTTCACATCAGTGTGTCCCCCATCACCAGCAGCCCCTTCACATCAGTGTGTCCCCCATCACCAGCAGCCCCTTCACATCAGTGTGTCCCCCATCACCAGCAGCCCCTTCACATCAGTGTGTCCCCCATCACCAGCAGCCCCTTCACATCAGTGTGTCCCCATCACCAGCAGCCCCGTCACATCAGTGTGTCCCCATCACCAGCAGCCCCGTCACATCAGTGTGTCCCCCATCACCAGCAGCCCCGTCACATCAGTGTGTCCCCATCACCAGCAGCCCCGTCACATCAATGTGTCCCCCATCACCAGCAGCCCCCTTCACATCAGTGTGTCCCCCATCACCAGCAGCCTCCGTCACATCACCAGCATGGACTGGCCCACTGAGCCATAGGCTCACCTGGAAACTCCTGGTAGTCCCGATGGCCAGTACATACTTGTTTGTGAGTGTGTGTGTATATATATATTCTCTCTCTCTTTATATATATATATATATATATATATATATATATATATATATATATATATATATATATATATATATATATATATATATATATAATTTATTTTATCCAATTTTTTTTTTCTCTATACACTCATGGGGGAAGATGTGGGTGTACATCAGGGAACTTCCAATCCAATGTCCTCCCTCACCCACTGACATTCACTCTATCACAGATCCCCCCCCCCCCCACCCCTGTCCTTTTACAACCTGGGGGTGCCACCGGGAGCCCCGCCCACTCACGTCATGGCTGGAGGGGGAGCAGAGACTAGAGTCAGCTGATTGAGGAGGAGTGTGATCTCATGATGTGGACGTGGTATACTTTGACAGAGGGGTGGATGTGGTATACTTTGACAGAGGGGTGGACGTGGTATACTTTGACAGAGGGGTGGACGTGGTATACTTTGACAGAGGGGTGGACGTGGTATACTTTGACAGAGGGGTGGACGTGGTATACTTTGACAGAGGGGTGGACGTGGTATACTTTGACAGAGGGGTGGACGTGGTATACTTTGACAGAGGGGTGGACGTGGTATACTTTGACAGAGGGGTGGACGTGGTATACTTTGACAGAGGGGTGGACGTGGTATACTTTGACAGAGGGGTGGACGTGGTATACTTTGCCAGAGGGGTGGACGTGGTATACTTTGACAGAGGGGTGGACGTGGTATACTTTGACAGAGGGGTGGACGTGGTATACTTTGACAGAGGGGTGGACGTGGTATACTTTGACAGGGGGGTGGACGTGGTATACTTTGACAGGGGGGTGGACGTGGTATACTTTGACAGGGGGGTGGACGTGGTATACTTGGACAGAGGGGTGGCGGTGGACGGGGTATACTTGGACAGAGGGGTGGCTGTGGACGGGGTATACTTGGACAGAGGGGTGGCGGTGGACGGGGTGTACTTGGACAGAGGCGTGGCTGTGGACGGGGTGTACTTGGACAGAGGCGTGGCTGTGGATGGGGTGTATTTGGACAGAGGGGTGGCTGTGGACGGGGTGTACCTGGACAGAGGGGTGGCTGTGGACGGGGTATACTTGGGCAGAGGGGTGGCTGTGGATGGGGTATACTTGGGCAGAGGGGTGGCGGTGGACGTGGTATACTTGGACAGAGGGGTGGCTGTGGACGTGGTATACTTGGACAGAGGGGTGGCTGTGGACGTGGTATACTTGGACAGAGGGGTGGCGGTGGACGTGGTATACTTGGACAGAGGGGTGGCTGTGGACGTGGAATACTTGGACAGAGGGGTGGCTGTGGACGTGGAATTCTTGGACAGAGGGGTGGCTGTGGACGTGGTATACTTGGACAGAGGGGTGGCGGTGGACGTAATATACTTGGACAGAGGGGTGGCGGTGGACGTAATATACTTGGACAGAGGGGTGGCGGTGGACGTGGTATACTTGGACAGAGGGGTGGCTGTGGCTGTGGACGTGGTATACTTGGACAGAGGGGTGGCTGTGGACGTGGTATACTTGGACAGAGGGGTGGCGGTGGACGTGGTATACTTGGACAGAGGGGTGGCGGTGGACGTGGTATACTTGGACAGAGGGGTGGCGGTGGACGTGGTATACTTGGACAGAGGGGTGGCGGTGGACGTGGTATACTTGGACAGAGGGGTGGCTGTGGACGTGGTATACTTGGACAGAGGGGTGACGGTGGAAGGGGTATACTTGGACAGAGGGGTGGCGGTGGAAGGGGTATACTTGGACAGAGGGGTGGCTGTGGACGTGGTATACTTGGACAGAGGGGTGGCGGTGGACGTGGTATACTTGGACAGAGGGGTGGCGGTGGACGTGTTATACTTGGACACAGATCCACACACACTCATGTGTAAGGTAAAGTCTACAGGTTTGGAAATATCAGTTTGTAAATGGATAGAAAACCGACTAAAGGACAGAATTCTGAGAGTCGTGGTTAATGGTTCTTATTCTGAATGGTCTAAGGTTATCAGTGGTGTACCCCGAAGTTCTGTATCAGTGGTGTACCCCGAGGTTCTGTATCAGTGGTGTACCCCAAGGTTCAGTGGTGGGACCCTTACTTTTTAATATCTTTATACATGATATGGGGTCTGCGATTAAAAATAACATTTCTGTCCTTGCAGGTGACCCTAGGACCTCTTTCACTCGGAGGCAATTTGCAGGCGTTATAACATTAGAAATAGCGCCTGCATAGTGGCTCCATTAACTCCATGGTGGACCCCCCGGGGCTCTCACACTGGAGCGGTGCTCTGGCAGGGCGTCAGAAAAAGTCCCGCTAGCAGCTTCTTTGGAGCGGGTAACTCACCGCTGCTCCCCATTGAAATCAATGGGGCAACGCTGCGATACCGGTGGCCAAACGCCGATCCAGCGGCCTTTTGAGGGCGGATTTAACCCATTTTCGGCTGCTAAAAACTATGACAAAGTGGCGTCACAGTGTGACTGAGCTCTAAACTATGCGGTGGAATAACCTCCTTCCAGGATGTCTCCAATTTACAATCTAACCTCAATGCTCTGTCTAATTGGGCGACTATGTGGCAGATGAGGTTTAATGTTGATAAATGTAAAGTTCTGCACTTGGGGCCTAAGAATATGCATCATACATACTAGGGGGGTACAACTGGGGAGAATCCATAGTGGAGAAGGATCTGGGGGGATCCGTAGTGGAGAGGGATCTGTGGGGGATCCATGGCGGAGAAGGATCTGTGGGGGATCCATGGCGGAGAAGGATCTGTGGGGGATCCATGGCGGAGAAGGATCTGTGGGGGATCCATGGCGGAGAAGGATCTGGGGGGAGTCCATGGCGGAGAAGGATCTGGGGGAGTCCATGGCGGAGAAGGATCTGGGGGGGGAGTCCATGGTGGAGAAGGTTTTGGGGGGGGAGTCCATGGTGGAGAGGATCTGGGGGGGGTCCATGGTGGAGAGGATCTGGGGGGGGTCCATGGCGGAGAAGGATCTGGGGGGGAGTCCATGGCGGAGAAGGATCTGTGGGGGATCCATGGCGGAGAAGGATCTGTGGGGATCCATGGCGGAGAAGGATCTGGGGGGGGAGTCCATGGTGGAGAAGGATCTGGGGGGGGGGAGTCCATGGTGGAGAAGGATCTGGGGGGGGGTCCATGGTGGAGAAGGATCTGGGGGGGAGTCCATGGTGGAGAAGGATCTGGGGGGGGAGTCCATGGTGGAGAAGGATCTGGGGGGGAGTCCATGGTGGAGAAGGATCTGGGGGGGGAGTCCATGGTGGAGAAGGATCTGGGGGGGGAGTCCATGGTGGAGAAGGATCTGGGGGGGGAGTCCATGGTGGAGAAGGATCTGGGGGGGGAGTCCATGGTGGAGAAGGATCTGGGGGGGAGTCCATGGTGGAGAAGGATCTGGGGGGGGAGTCCATGGTGGAGAAGGATCTGGGGGGGGAGTCCATGGTGGAGAAGGATCTGGGGGGGAGTCCATGGTGGAGAAGGATCTGGGGGGGGGGGGTCCATGGTGGAGAAGGATCTGGGGGGGGGGTCCATGGTGGAGAAGGATCTGGGGGGGGAGTCCATGGTGGAGAAGGATCTGGGGGGGGTCCATGGTGGAGAAGGATCTGGGGGGGGGTCCATGGTGGAGAAGGATCTGGGGGGAAGTCCATGGTGGAGAAGGATCTGGGGGGGGAGTCCATGGTGGAGAAGGATCTGGGGGGAAGTCCATGGTGGAGAAGGATCTGGGGGGGAGTCCATGGTGGAGAAGGATCTGGGGGGGGAGTCCATGGTGGAGAGGATCTGGGGGGAGTCCATGGTGGAGAGGATCTGGGGGGAGTCCATGATGGAGAAGGATCTGGGGGAGATATGATCAACATGTACAAATATATAAGGGGGTATGTGATCTCCATGTATAAATACATAAGGGGGGGGGGGATATGATCTCCATGTATAAATACATAAGGGGGGGGGGATATGATCTCCATGTATAAATACATAAGGGGGGGGATATGATCTCCATGTATAAATACATAAGGGGGGGATATGATCTCCATGTATAAATACATAAAGGGGGGATATGATCTCCATGTATAAATACATAAGGGGGGGATGTGATCTCCATGTATAAATACATAAGGGGGGGGGATATGATCTCCATGTATAAATACATAAGGGGGGGATATGATCTCCATGTATAAATACATAAGGGGGGGGGATATGATCTCCATGTATAAATACATAAGGGGGGGGATATGATCACCATGTATAAATACATAAGGGGGGATATGATCTCCATGTATAAATACATAAGGGGGATATGATCTCCATGTATAAATGCATAAGGGGGGATATGATCTCCATGTATAAATACATAAGGGGGGATATGATCTCCATGTATAAATACATAAGGGGGGGGGGGATATGATCTCCATGTATAAATACATAAGGGGGGATATGATCTCCATGTATAAATACATAAGGGGGGGATATGATCTCCATGTATAAATACATAAGGGGGGATATGATCTCCATGTATAAATACATAAGGGGGGATATGATCTCCATGTTTACATATATAGGGGGATATGATATGGTCATCAGAGGACAAGGGGGCTCTTTACAAATACATCTCCAAATACGGAAAGGTTTCTTCACAGTAAGAGCTGTAAGGATGTGGAATGGACCCCCCCCCCCCCCGGAGGTGGATCCGGTCGGGATTCTTTCCTAAGTGTACAGAATATAACGGGGGACTGACTAGAGCGACACACTTCTGGCCAAAATGAGAATCACAATTGCTTAGAATGAAGATCACGATTCTCACAACATAAAATCTTTCACACTATAAAAAAAAAATTGGGCTATTTTTACAGTTTTTTTTATTTTTAAATTGCATTTGAAAGAGCGCTGCACAAATACCATGTGACATAAATATTGCAACAACCACCATTTTATTCTCTAGGTTCTCTACTAAATATATATAATGTTTGGGGGTTCCAAGTAATTTTCTAGCAAATAAAATGATTTTAACTTGAAACCAACAAATGTCAGAAAAAGGTTTAGTGTCTCGGGTGGGTGCGGCAGGCGTGTCTCGGCGGGTGCGGCGGGCGTGACTCGGGTGGGTGCGGCGGGCGTGTCTCGGGTGGGTGCGGCGGGCGTGTCTCGGGTGGGTGCGGCGGGCGTGTCTCGGGTGGGTGCGGCGGGCGTGTCTCGGGTGGGTGCAGCGGGTTGTGTCTCGGGTGGGTGCAGCGGGCGTGTCTCGGGTGGGTGCAGCGGGCGTGTCTCGGGTGGGTGCAGCAGGCGTGTCTCGGGTGGGTGCGGCGTGCGAGTCTTGGGTGGGTGCAGCGGACGTGTCTTGGGTGGGCGTGTCTCGGTGGGTGCAGCGGGCGTGTCTCGGGCGGGCGTGTCTTGGGTGGGTGCGGCGGGCGTGTCTTGGGTGGGTGCAGCGGGCGTGCCTCGGGTGGGTGCAGCGGGCGTGCCTCGGGTGGGTGCGGCGGGCGAGCCTTGGGTGGGTGCAGCGGACGTGTCTCAGGTGGGCGTGTCTCGGGTGGGTGCAGCGGGCGTGTCTCGGGTGGGTGCGGCGGCGTGTCTCGGGTGGGTGCAGCGGGTGTGTCTCACCTCTTTTTCTCTCTCTTGCAGAGTTGGAGAAGGCGAAATGTCGCGCTCAGAAAAGCCGAAACCTGAAGGAAGAATCCGCCATCTGCAATCAGCTGGGGGAGCTCCTCGCCAAGAGTGGTCAGTACATCCGTACCTCATATACATCACATGACAGGGGAGGAGCCTATACCATCCAATCACAGGCTGTGACCTGACTGCTGTGTAAATCTCACCACCCAGATATGGAGCTTTAATTTGTGTTCAGATTTTATCCCCCCCCCCCCAGACAGGTGTACCTCTCCCATCCCCTGGAACTCTCTATCCCAGTCTGTCCTCCTTTAGGAGATTCCTGAAATTCCTCCCCTCCCCCTCCTCCACACCGGGTGCTAAACCCACTGATCTGGACATTTCTCTTCGGGAGCAAAAAAATGCCGAACGCAGATAAAGGTGAGTACCGCACGTGGAGAGGTAGGGGAGAAGAGTACTTACCTGCACCAGGTGGTCAGGGGGGTTTATTCCAGGGTGGATGTAATTTAAATCATAATTTTTAAAGAGCACCTGTCATCTTTGCCCCGCTGTGGGCCCCTCCTCTGCCCCGCTGTCGGCTCCTCCATTGTTTGCCCCTCCTCTGCCCCACTGTCGGCCCCTCTGTTGTTGGCCCCGCTGTCGGCCCCTCCTCTGCCCCGCTGTCGGCCCCTGTCATTGAATGAGTTTACCATAAACCATATTGTAGAATATACTGCCTCGCGCTCCATTTCATGGATCTTCTATAGAGAAATATCTGTAGAAACATTTTTACTGCATTTGATTAAAATAAATGAAAAGAAACCAAAATCGATTTTTATCTTTTCTGGTTTATTCATTTTATTGGTCAGAATATGAACGACGTCCGGCGGGCGCCATGCCTGAAAGACGGTTGGCGTGTGGTCTTGCCCTTTGGCGTTCTCCATGCATGCGCAGCCTGTGTGTCCCTGCGGGTCGCTCTGCGATCACTCAGACTATGCCGAACCCTTACCATGTGATCAGCCAATGACAGCTGATCATGTGATGATCCCTCACACAGAGACCCGCAGCTCCTCTGTGCCCATCAGTGGAGAAAAAGGACCTGGGAAGTGCCTGGTATTGATGGGGAGGGGAGTGTCCGGTATTGATGGGGAGGGGAGTGTCCGGTATTGATGGGGAGGGGAGTGTCCGGTATTGATGGGGAGGGGAGTGTCCGGTATTGATGGGGAGGGGAGTGTCCGGTCTTGGAGGGGGAGGGGAGTGTCCGGTCTTGGAGGGGGAGGAGAGTGTCCGGTATTGGAGGGGTGGCATGTCCTGTATTTGAGGGGTATGTTTCTGGTATTTGACGGGGAGGGGCGTGTCCTGTATTTGATGGGGAGGGGCGTGTCCTGTATTTGATGGGGAGGGGGCGTGTCCGGTATTTGGAGGGGGCGTGTCCGGTATTGGAGGGGGAGGGGCATGTCCGGTATTGGAGGGGGAGTGTCCGGTATTGGAGGGGCGTGTCCGGCATTGGATGGAGAGGGGCGTGTCCTGTGTTGGAGGGGGAGGGGCGTGTCCTGTGTTGGAGGGGGGAGGGGCGTGTCCTGTGTTGGAGGGGGAGGGGCGTGTCCTGTGTTGGAGAGGGAAGTGTCCGGTATTGGAGGGGGGTGTCCGGTATTGGAGGGGAGGCGCGTGTCCTGTATTGGAGGGGGGTGTCCGGTATTAGAGGGGAGGGGCGTGTCCGGTATTGGAGGGGGGGCGTGTCCGGTATTGGAGGGCGTGTCCGGTATTGGTGGGGGAGGGGCGTGTCCGGTATTGGTGGGGGAGGGCGTGTCCGGTATTGGAGGGGGAGGGGCGTGTCCGGTATTGGAGGGGGAGGGGCGTGTCCGGTATTGGAGGGGGGTGTCCGGTGTTGGAGGGGGTTGTCCTGTATTGGAGGGGGGTTTCCGGTATTGAAGGGGAAGGTGGTTGTCCTGTATTGGAGGGGGGTGTCTGGTATTGGAGGGGGAGGGGGTGTCTGGTATTGGAGGGGGAGGGGATGTCTGGTATTGGAGGGGGAGGGAGTGTCTGGTATTGGAGGGGGGTGTCTGGTATTGGAGGGGGAGGGGGGTGTTCGGTAATGGAGGGGGAGGGGGGTGTCTGGCATTGGAGGGGGAAGGGGGTGTCTGGTATTGGAGGGGGAGGGGGGTGTCTGGTATTGGAGCGGGGGGGTGTCCTGTATTGGAGGGGGAGGTGGGTGTCCGGTATTGGAGGGGCGTGTCCTGTATTGGAGGGGGAAAGTCCCAGGACCGCGAGGAGGACTCCGGGTCAGCGCAGGAAAAGGCGCTTGTAGGCGCGCTGATCACAGCGGCGGGGGATTCCCTAAAGATGGAGGATAAGGCGGGGGCATCTACAGAGGTGTCGGCCCCTTTCGGGTCCCACAAGCCGGACCGCACCCCTCAGGTGTTTCCGTACCCAACTTATTCTGATACGTTTATTTACAAGGAGTGGGGGAAACCGCAGCGGCCTTTTCAGTCCCGAAACGCATGGCGGAGCGTTACCCCTTTGCGGAGAGTCTCCTGAAGAAATGGACGTCTCCTCCGGTCGTGGACTCCCCCTCCCCCCCGGTATCCAGGTGAAATAAAGTAACCACGATTCCGGTGGAAGGGACTCTTTCTGCTTTCATGGACCCTGCCGACAGACGGGCCGAGGCGGCGGCCATGTTTGCGGTGGTGGGGTCAGCATTGTGGCCGGTGTTGGCCCCGGTGTCACAGACACTGACTGAATGGGCTAAAGTGTTGCACCGAGAGTTGGAGAAGGAACAGTCTCCCCCCGGGTCTCTGGAGCTGGAGGACCAGGGGGTGCCGGGCCTGAAGTGTGTCGGTGATGCGGCCTTAGATACACCCCCTGCTCTCTAGAGCCTCAGTATCGGCTGTGGTGCTACGGCCCCTGATTTGGCTGAAATTCTGGTCTGCGGACCGGACATCTAAGAAAGCTCTGGCGGACTTGCCCTTCCAGGGAGAGAGGATATTTGGGGCCTCGCTGGGCGACGTTATTAAGAATGTTACTGGGGGTAAGAGGACGTTACTCCCACTGTCCAGGAAGGGTGAGGAGCCATGCCGTAGGCAAGGACCCTCCTTTTCCCCTCAGAAGCGGATCGTCCGCCCGGGTCGGCAGGTAAGTGTTCCCAGCCCCACAAGGTGCCCGCTGAGGGACAAAAGCCGAACAAGCCTGCGAGCAAATCTGTTACCTCGTGAAGGTTTGCCCCCGGCCGACTCTCGGGTGGGGGGGTCACCTTCGGGAGTTTGCGACCCGCTGGACCTCCCTACTTTCTGACCAGCGGGTCTGTGAACTGGTTTCATTTCATCAGGAGACCACATAGAGTTCCTTTCTTGTCCACCAAACTGATTTTTTTCCCTCCAACCTTCATCTTCCGGCTCCTCGGGAGACCCTGTTTGGGGCAGTACAGGACCCGCTGCTGCTGGGCGGGGTGATAGTACCTGTACCGACACCGGAAAGGTTTCAGGGATTCTACTCCAAACTGTAGTCCCAAAGAAGGAAGGGGTCCGTCCGGTCCTCGACCTCGAGGCCCTCAACAGCTTTGTGAAGGTACAAAGGTTCGGGATGGAATCCGTTGGCTCCGTGGTCTCTGCACTTCATCAGGGGGATTTTCTGGCGTCCCTGGACATCGAGGACGCACACTTGCATGTCCCCATATACATCGAGCATCGGAGGTTTCTGCGATTAGCGGTCGGGGACGAGCATTACCTATTTGTAGCTTTCCCTTTTGGCCTGGAGTCGGCACAGAGGGTCTTCACCAAGGTGCCAGCCCCAATTTTGGCTTTGCTAAGACAGCGAGGGATCGCAATCGTGGGTTACCTGGATGACCTCCTCCTGAGGGCAGCTTCCGCCTCGGAGTTGAGGGAGGATGTGGCAATCACCATGCAAACTCTTCGGGCGTTTGGTTGGGTATTGAACCTACAGAAGTCGGTGTTGGTGCCGACTCAAGGCCTAGAGTACCCGGGCCGGCTTCTGGACTCCTCCGAGGCAAAAGTCTTTCTCCCTTCGGACAAGCTGCAGACTCTTCAAGCTGCGGTGAAGTAGTTGGTGTCCCGCAGGTGGTCGTCGCTGCGTTTTTTGCATGCGAGTCCTTCGTCTCATGGTAGCCACTTTCGAAGCGGTACCGTGCGCTCAATTCAACACTCGAGTCCTGCAAAAGGAGATCCTGTCCAAATCTCTGTTGTCCCTGGATTGTCAAATTCGGGTGAGCCAGCTAGTCGGGGATTCCCTGCTCTGGTGGCTGAGGTCTCCGGCCCTTCGGTCCGGGAAGTCGTTCCTTTCACTTCATTGGATGGTGATCACAACGGACGCCAGGCTGACCGGCTGGGGGAGAGTTTGGGTGTACAGTCAGCCCAGGGTCGATGGACCCAGGAAGAATCCTGTCTGCCGATCAATGTGCTGGAACTTCAGGCGATCAGGCGGTGCCTCTCCACATGGTCACCGAGGCTGCAGGGGCACCGGTCAGGATCCAGTTTGTGGCGTATGTCAATCATCAAGGAGCTCAGCTGCAGCACGGGAGGTCGCTCACATCCTGCTGTGGGCAGAGCGGCACATGCAGGCTCTGTCGGCCGTGTACATTCCAGGTATAGAAAACTGGCAAGCGGACTATCTAAGTCGTCAGATGTGGACCCAGGGGAAGGGGGCGCTACATCCACATGTATTTCGGCTCCGTTGCTTAAGGTGGGGCACGCCAGATGTGGATCTCCTGGTTTCTCGACTCAATCGGAAGGTACAGAGGTTTGTGACCAGGTCAAAGGATCCCTGGGCAGACGCGTTGGTGGCTCCATGGGGGCATTATAGGCTGATTTAGGCTGAGGGGATTCCGGTAATTCTGATTGCCCCAAATTGGCCTCGATGTCCTTGGAACGCCAACATAGTACGAATGGTGGCGGATGTTCCTTGGCGACTGCCGATGCAAAAGAACTTTCTGTCGCAAGGTCCAATACTTCATCCTGCTTTGCCGTCACTGGCTTTAATGGCTTGGCTGTTGGAAGCCCTAAGGGACTGAGGTCTGTCGGATTTGGTAATCTCCACTATGTTGAGGGCACGGAAGTCATCTTCTCGTACGTGGAAGGCTCACATCTCTATGGGAGGAGATGGGGTGGCGTCCGCGCACATACTCGATTTCCAGGATCCGGCTGTTTTTGCAGAGAGGAGTGGATCAGAAACTTGCCTTAAGCACCATCAAGGGGCAGATATCAGCTTTGGCTGTCTCTTTTTCAGCGACCCTTGGCGACTCATTCATTGGTGAGTACGTTTGTTCAGGGGGTTCGAGATGTGGCCCCTCCGGTTCGGCCCCCGCTGCCTCCGTGGGATTTGAATCTGGTGCTCTCGGTGCTTGAGAACCCGCCATTTGAACACATTAGGGAGATCCCCTTCAGAACTGGTCATTCTAGTGGCCCTTACATCTGCCTTGTCATGCAAGTCTCCCTACTTGATCCTCCACAAGGATAATGCGGTGCTGCGCCCACAGCCTTCGTTTCTACCAAAGGTTGTTTTGGCTTTTCATCTAAATGAGGACATAGTGCTTCCGTCCTTCTGTCCTCGGCCGTCACACCCCCAAAGAGGTGGCTTTGCATTCATTGGTCCGGCCTCTGCGGGTGTATCTGTCTGCTACGGCTCCTTTCCGGAAGTCGGACTCGCTGTTTGTATCGGTTAGGGATGCGCCGAATGGGTTTTTTGGTGCTGAAACCGATACCGAAAATAAATCTTCCTTGATCTCGAAAACCGATACTGAAAGTGACTGTTTTTTAAAAATATTTTTATACAGGAGATGATCAGAGACTGCAGACGTAATAGGGGAGATGATCAGAGACTGCAGACATGATAGGGGGCCCTTCTCCACGTGTCTCTGGATAGCCCTGTCACCATTCAGATATCAGATATGATCAGAGACTGAAGACATGATAGGGGAGATGATCAGAGACTGCAGACGTGATAGGGGAGATGATCAGAGACTGCAGACATGATAGGGGAGATGATCAGAGACTGCAGACGTGATAGGGGAGATGATCAGAGACTGCAGACATGATAGGGGAGATGATCAGAGACTGCAGACATGATAGGGGAGATGATCAGAGACTGCAGACATGATAGGGGAGATGATCAGAGACTGCAGACGTGATAGGGGAGATGATCAGAGACTGCAGACGTGATAGGGGAGATGATCAGAGACTGCAGACGTGATAGGGGAGATGATCAGAGACTGCAGACGTGATAGGGGAGATGATAGCCCTGTCACCATTCAGATATCGGACCAATCACTCAACTCTACAGACCCCTCATAAAATGAGGTCAGATACACATTTAATACACCTGGGGCTGGGAACTCGCAATAAAATCCTATCTGGTGTCAAGGATGGGGGGGGGGGTTCTGACAATGACCAGGTTCATGCCCCTCCCCCATGGCTTGGAAGGGAAGTGTAGAGAGATCTCCATGAAGATGGACAATGGAGGGATTTTCCCCTCCCACCTTCTACAGTGAGGTCTCCGCCCTCTGGTCATTGGTCTCCGCCCTCCGGTCATTGGCCTCCGCCCCCCAAACTGATGGGAAGGGCCATGATGTGCCAAGTCCATTTCCATAGGCAGCTTCTTTATTCTTCTTGAACTGACACCCCCCCCACAGGGATCCTGTAGGGAGCTGCAGAAGTCTTCTGGGAACATCTGGAAGGGTGTGGAGGAATCTGTGTGTTCCAATGGAGAATGGCGTCCTCTACCGGGACATGGACTTCTAATATAAGGGATTGAAAAGGCAGTGGGACGGACCAGGAGTGCCGACAGGGGACCTCAGAAGAGGAGGATCGCGAGGCCGCTCTGCAAAACCATTACAGAGAGGAGGCATGTTTAACATGTTTGTTATTTTGCCTTTAACAGAGAAGTATGGGGGGGGGGGTTATACTTCCCTCAGTGGATGCTGCATCAGTCCCCCGCCGTCTCTGAGAACTGAGCAATCGAACACCACCGATGGTTCGGTTCTCACAGATCCCCGAGCAGAGAGCTGCTGACTGTCAGTCATCATCTCTCCTCTCTGCTCCTCTTCCCCCCCCCCCCCCCCCAGTCATCAGAGCGGCTCGTTGAGAGGCCGAGACGGGTGTCAGACCAGGTGGATCCAGACTTTATTGTCGGGATGATTCCTGTTATGTCAGCAGAGAGCGGACTTCAGACCTGAGAACGGGTCTCAGGAGTGCCAAACAAATGTGATCCAGAGGAGAAGCCCAGCGGAATGAGCTCAGGCTGGACTTTTCCATTCAATATCACTAACCCCTCCCTGACCACAAAATATATAATACACGGCGACTTTACCGGGAACATGGCAGAAGATATCACCATCACCCCGGTGTTGTTTTTGCAGCCAGCGGCCGGCTTTCTCCTGAGCCACTGAAACGCTTCCCCCCCCCCCCCCAAAAAAATTTGTTTGCAAAACCACTGGGCAAATTCTGTATGACATAAAAATTGCAACAATTGACATTTTATTCCCTAGGGTCTCTGCTAAAAAAAAATTGATCTATAGTTGTGCTCATAAATTTACATACCCCAGTCAATGACAGCTTAAAGTCTTTTGTGGATGAGGCTCTTTATCTTCTCAGATGTTCCTCTTGGTAAAAGTCCTCCAGTTCCTGGAAATTCTCGGTCTGTCCTCCATGAACGGCACGTCTGAGATCTCCCCAGAGGGGTCCAATGATATCGAGGTTAGGAGACGGAGATGGCCGCTCCAGGACCTTCACTTTATTCTGCTGTAGCCAATGACAGGAGGACTTGGCCTTGTGTTTTGGTGTCCAAGTTCGTCCCATGTGCAGCTTCCTGGCTGATGAATGGAATGTTCCTTCAGTATTTTTTGATAACCTTCTGCATTCATCTTGCCATCAATTTTGACCAAATTTCCAGTGCCTTTGTATCTCACACATCCCCAAAACATCACCGATCCACCTCCGTGTTTCACAGTAGGGGTGGTGGACCTTTCATCATAGGCCTTGTTGACTCCTCTCCACATGTAGTGTTTATGGTTGAGGCCAAAAAGCTAAGTTTTGGTCTCATCTCTCCAAATGACTTTGTTTTGGGAAGGTTTAAGGCTTGTCTCTGTACTGTTTGGTGTATTGTATGCCAGATATTTTGTGACATTTGTGTAGTAATGACTTTCTTCTGGCGACACGACCGTACAGCCCATCTTTCGTCAGGTGCCTCCTTATTGTGCATCTTGAAACAGCCACACCACATGTTTTCAGAGAGTCCTGCATTTCACCTGAAGTTATTTGTGGGGTTTTCTTTGCATCCCGAACATTTTTCCTGGCAGTTGTGGCTAAAATTTTAGTTGGTCTACCTGACCGTGGTTTGGTTTCCCCAGAATTTCCCCTCATTCTCCACATCTTGATTAGAGTTTGAACACTGCTGATTGTCATTCTCAATTCCTTGGATATCTTTTTATATCCCTTTCCTATTTTATACAGTCCCAGCTACCTTTTCCCACAGATCCTTTGACAATTATTTTGCTTTCCCCATGACTCAGAATCCAGAGAGGTCAGTGCAGCACTGGATGAAAGATGCAAGGGTCTGTCAGGAGTCCAGAAACTCATTACATATAGTTACATAGTTAGTAAGGTTAAATAAAGACACCAGTCCATCCAGTTCAACCTGAGTGAGTGTCTACAATTGTCCCTATCCCTGTACATTGCACTCCCATCAGTCCCTACCCTCAAGGAGCCACAATCCAAGGTCCCCATTCATATACTGGGGACAATTTTTTTTTATTTTTACTTTTGGACAGAAGCCAATTAACCTACCTGCATGTCTTTGGTCATTGATCTTTTATACACACTTATTACAAACAGATCACAGGTGAGGACGGTGACTTTTAATAGCCAATCAAACCCCTTTGTGTCACCTTGTGTGCATGTTATCAGGACAAAATCACAGGGGTATGTAAACGTTTGATCAGGGGCATTTGGGGAGTTTCTGTTGCCATTATGATATAAAAAGAGGAAACACAGCTGATTGATAATAAATGGCTACAGCCAATCACTGACCACGAGTGAGAGAGAAGTTTCTCTGAAAAATGGAAATCATCAATTCTATCATTGTAGGGTATGTAAACTTACGAGCACAACTGTGTATATAAAGTTTGGGGGTTCTAAGTAATCTTCTAGCAGAAATTACTGATTTAAACATGTAAACAGTGCCAGGAAAGGCCGGGGTCATGAAGAGGGGTAAATCTTCGGGAGGTAATAAAGAAGTTCACCTTTCAAAAACAAATAATACATTCAGATATTGTTACAGGTAAACAAATGTACATTTATTATCTTTTTTTACTGGAGCCGGCAGAACCTCAATCTGCTGATCGCCGCTGCGATGTCCCCAGACTGACTTTCAGTTCTAGAGGAAGAAGGAAGGAACTCCGAGTGGCTGAGCCACCCGTTCAGGACGTCGGTCAGCGGGGGTGACACACAGTTCTTGTAGTCTTTTCATTCACAGAACTCTGACACAGCTGCGGGGGCGGATTCCTGTTTTCAGAAGGTGACAGCGGGTGCAGGGAGAGAATCCCCGCCCACTGTCGCAGAACAGGAAGTGCCGGTGGTGGGAGGCGGGGAAATAGGAGCGGGTTACACCCTAGGTATGGATGCAGCATAAAGGTGAACTTCCTCTGGGGCTCTGATTGGTCACTGACCCTCCGGCTGAGGTTGGACGATCTGTGTGGTCTCCTCCTATTTAATAGTCGTCTTTATCTTCACAGGACAATTCCAGGAGGCCATCGAGGAGCACCGGCAGGAGCTGGGGATCTGCCAGGGATTGGGCGATGTCATTGGCTGTGCTGTGGCCAATCGGAAAATTGGGGAATGCTTTGCAGAGCTGGGGAATTATGAGGCCGCCCTCAAGGTAAGTACCCCACAAACAGGAGATTGTATGTAATTGGAGTGTGTGTGGCCCATGTGGGGGGTGAGGAGTGTTGGAGGTACCTGAGATGAAAGGTTTATCATGAGATGGATTGCTGTACATTTCTGGGCTCTCTTTCTGCAATCAGAACCTGGCTGGACATGAGGACAGTCCATTGTTGGTTTTTATGGATCGGAGTCCCAACATTTCACATCCACTAAGCAGCACAAGCGGGGCTATCTCTGCAAGAAAATATCCACAGAGAACAGTGTGGAAGAGGAAAACATTTCTGATGGATGATGTGATGTTGGTGATGTGCCCCATACACACACTGTGAGAAGGTTGGATGATCGTAGTCCCAACCTTCTCCTATGTGTGTGCCCCCCTTCAGTCTGTAGCTGATATTGGAGGGTTAAGGATGGAGGTAGCACGTTAATATCCTGTGCCAACCCCCCCCAGGCAGCTGATCATGACTGATAGACTTTCCTTTCTTCTTCCTCACAGCATCAACACCTTCACATGGATCTGGCCAAGTCAGTCTCCTCGGACATTGAGGAGCAGAGAGCGTTGGCCACCATAGGCCGCACCTACCTATATATGTGTGAGGTGGGGAAGGGGGAGGCTCAACCCCCAGCAGAAGATGCCTTCCTCAAGAGTTTGGCCATTGTGGATGAGCGTCTAGAAGGTAAACGTCAGTTGGTAGCTTTAGAAGTTGGAGGAGGGTTGGTAGCTTTACAAGTTGGAGGAGGGTTGGTAGTGGTAGAAGATGGAGGTGGAGGAGGAGCGTTGGTAGTGGTAGAAGATGGAGGAGCGTTGGTAGTGGTAGAAGATGGAGGAGCGTTGGTAGTGGTAGAAGATGGAGGAGCGTTGGTAGTGGTAGAAGATGGAGGAGCGTTGGTAGTGGTAGAAGATGGAGGAGCGTTGGCAGTGGTAGAAGATGGAGGAGCGTTGGCAGTGGTAGAAGATGGAGGAGCGTTGGTAGTGTTAGAAGATGGAGGAGCGTTGGCAGTGTTAGAAGATGGAGGAGCGTTGGCAGTGTTAGAAGATGGAGGAGCGTTGGCAGTGGGTAGAAGATGGAGGAGCGTTGGCAGTGGGTAGAAGATGGAGGAGCGTTGGCAGTGGGTAGAAGATGGAGGAGCGTTGGCAGTGGGTAGAAGATGGAGGAGCGTTGGCAGTGGGTAGAAGATGGAGGAGCGTTGGCAGTGGGTAGAAGATGGAGGAGCGTTGGCAGTGGGTAGAAGATGGAGGAGCGTTGGCAGTGGGTAGAAGATGGAGGAGCGTTGGCAGTGGTAGAAGATGGAGGAGCGTTGGCAGTGGGTAGAAGATGGAAGAGCGTTGGCAGTGGGTAGAAGATGGAGGAGCGTTGGCAGTGGGTAGAAGATGGAGGAGCGTTGGCAGTGGTAGAAGATGGAGGAGCGTTGGCAGTGGTAGAAGATGGAGGAGCGTTGGCAGTGGGTAGAAGATGGAGGAGCGTTGGCAGTGGGTAGAAGATATAGGAGCGTTGGCAGCGGTAGAAGATGGATGAGCGTTGGCAGTGGTAGAAGATGGAGGAGCGTTGGCAGTGGGTAGAAGATGGAGGAGCGTTGGCAGTGGGTAGAAGATGGAGGAGCGTTGGCAGTGGGTAGAAGATGGAGGAGCGTTGGCAGTGGGTAGAAGATGGAGGAGCGTTGGCAGTGGGTAGAAGATATAGGAGCGTTGGCAGTGGGTAGAAGATGGAGGAGCGTTGGCAGTGGGTAGAAGATGGAGGAGCGTTGGCAGTGTTAGAAGATGGAGGAGCGTTGGCAGTGTTAGAAGATGGAGGAGCGTTGGCAGTGGGTAGAAGATGGAGGAACGTTGGCAGCGGTAGAAGATGGAGGAGCGTTGGTAGTGTTAGAAGATGGAAGAGCGTTGGCAGTGGTAGAAGATGGAGGAGCGTTGGCAGTGGGTAGAAGATGGAGGAGCATTGGCAGTGGGTAGAAGATGGAGGAGCGTTGGCAGTGGTAGAAGATGGAGGAGCGTTGGCAGTGGTAGACGATGGAGGTGGTGGAGGAGAGTTGGTAGTGGTTAAAGATGGAGGAGGTGGGGGAGCGTTGGTAGTGGTAGAAGATGGAGGAGCGTTGGTGGGGAGGCGTTGGTGGTAGAAGATAGAGGAGGTAAATGAGGGTTGATGGTGGTAGAAGATGGAGGAGGTAAATGAGGGTTGATGGTGGTAGAAGATGGAGGAGCGTTGGCAGTGTTAGAAGATGGAGGAGCGTTGGCAGTGTTAGAAGATGGAGGAGCGTTGGCAGTGGTAGAAGATGGAGGAGCGTTGGTAGTGTTAGAAGATAGAGGAGCGTTGGCAGTGGTAGAAGATGGAGGAGCGTTGGCAGTGTTAGAAGATGGAGGAGCGTTGGCAGTGGGTAGAAGATGGAGGAGCGTTGGCAGTGGGTAGAAGATGGAGGAGCGTTGGCAGTGGGTAGAAGATGGAGGAGCGTTGGCAGTGGGTAGAAGATGGAGGAGCGTTGGCAGTGGTAGACGATGGAGGTGGTGGAGGAGAGTTGGTAGTGGTTAAAGATGGAGGAGGTGGGGGAGCGTTGGTAGTGGTAGAAGATGGAGGAGGTAAATGAGGGTTGGTGGTGGTAGTAGATGGGGGATGTAGCGGATGGTTGGCTGTGGTGGGTGATGGAATGGAGGGGGTACCTTAATCCTGGATGGGAGATAATCTGGGGTGTCTCTGGTATGAGCAGGGCTCTGATTGGTTAATGATTCTCTTTCAGGCAAAGTTTCCCAGCGAGATCTGAGCGAGATGAGGGCCCGCCTCTTCCTGAATCTGGGCTTCCTTTATGACATCATGGGGAAACCGGACAAGTGCAGCTATTATATCCGGAAGAGTATCTTCATCTCTGAGTAATCCTGATCCTCCTTCTCCTCTCTGTCCTCCTCCTCTTCCTCTTCGTACTCCCCTTCTCTCCCCCCCCCCCCCTTCCTCTTCTCATTCTGCATTCTCTTGCAGACAGACTCAGCTCCATGAAGATCTGTACCGAGCGAACGTTAACCTGGCGGGGATCCACCTACGGAACGGCGAACATTCCAAGGCCATCCGCTGCTGGGAAGCGGCCCGGGAGTGCGCCCGGCGAATGCGTGACAAGCAGATGGAGAGCGAATGTTATGGCAGCATTGGCCAGGTGAGGGGGAGGAACTATTCTACCCTCACTAGAGTGCAGTCTGTACTGTATATCATATATGGGGCCCCCATTGGCCCCTCAGCCCCCTATACTGACTGGGGGAGATGGTGGAGGTGGGTTCTCTTCATATCTTCTCTTCTCTCTCAGACTCTGCTCTCTCTGGGGGATCTGTCAGCGGGGAAGCGCTCACTGAAGAAGGCTTTTCGTCTGGGAAGTCTACAGCAGTCGGATCGAGACATCGTACGCCGCAACCTGAAATACGGTGAGATTGGCGGACAATACTCTCCCATCATTGGGGGTCTGATTGGTGACCGTAGTATTACTGTCCTCTGACTGTGACCTCACCCCCATCATACTGACCCAACATGGCCACCCATCGGGGGGGGGATGTCACCGTCTCACCCCTCTATATTCTGATTGGTGACCATAGAATGACCGTCCTCTGACTACGACCTTCCCCTGTCATACTGACCCAACATGGCCACCCATCGGGGGGATGTCACCTCACCCCTCTATATTCTGATTGGTGACCATAGAATGACCGTCCTCTGACTACGACCTTCCCCGTCATACTGACCCAACATGGCCGCCCATGGGGGGGATGTCACCTTCTCACCCCTCTATATTCTGATTGGTGACCATAGAATGACCGTCCTCTGACTACGACCTTCCCCCATCATACTGACCCAACATGGCCGCCCATCGGGGGGGTGTCACCTCACCCCTCTATATTCTGATTGGCGGAGATGGACACTGGCCATCCTCTAAGACTCTCACACCAATCCCCCTTCCCCCACAGTCACACTGAACCATCATGCTGCCCATGGGCCTCTCTCCCTTCATCTGATGTCCTCCCGCCTCACAAATGCAACAGCTGTATCTGAACCTTCTGCTTCCTTCCAGCTATAAAGGGCTGCCATTTAGAAGAGGCATTATCTGAGCTTGTGGAGGGAGACCAGCAGGGGGCACTACCGCTGTATGAGCAGCTTGGAGATCTGTACTGTAAAGTGTCCTGTTACAGCAAAGCCGTGGAGTATTATAAGCTGCAGGTGAGGACTGGTGGGGTGACCTGTAAAAAAAAAAGACTCCGGGTGAGAGGTGGGTTGGGAGGGTTAAATGAGATAGGAGGGGTTACCTGTAATGGGCCCATAGTTGGAGATGTGGGGGTGACTTCTAATGGGGTCAGGTGAGAGAACGGTTGACCTGTAGGAGGCAGAGTTTCCAGCCTATCCCTGGCTTGGGGTGGGTATGGAGTACCTCATACACATCTCGCTCTGTGTTCTTCCTTACAGCTCAGATGTGCTCAGTCCCTGGGACGTCCGGACAGGGAGCTGGCGGTTATTCACGTGTCCCTGGCTGCCACCTACACTGACCTGAGAGACCACAAGTGTGCTTTGCTGCACTATCAGGAGGAGCTGGAGTTGCGGAAGGGCAATCCTGTGGAGGTAAGGGGGAGGGTCTGAGAGGGTGGTTTTGGGGGGGGGGGGGTTCTGAAGGCCAGTCACCACTTGCAGCAGGGATCTGTAAGTAGGATCTGTACATGGAAAAATGCAGTAAAGTATGAAGGAGGAGGAATGGAGATAGGTGACTTCCTCAGGGGAGGAATGAGAGGAGAGGGAGGAGAAATGGAGATGGGTGACTTCCTCAGGGGAGGGATGAGAGGGAGGAGGAATGGATAGGTTACTCCTCAGGGAAGGAATGAGACAAGAGGGAGGAGGAATGGATAGGTGACTCCTCAGAGGAGGGGTGAGATGAGTGGAGGAGCAATGGATAGGTGACTTCTCATGAGAGGAGTGGAGGAGGAATGGAGATGGGGGACTTCCTCAGGGGAGGAGTGGAGGAGGAATGGATAGGTGACTGCTCAGAGGAGTGGAGGAGGAATGGAGATGGGTGACTTCCTCAGGGGACAAGTGGAGGAGGAGAGGAGGAACGGATAGGTGACTCCTCAGAGGAGTGGAAAAGGATTGGAGATGGGTGACTTCCTCAGGGGAGGAATGGATAGGTGACTCTTCAGAGGAGGGATGAGAGGAATGGATAGGTGACTGAAGAGGAGAGAGGAGTGGAGGAGGAATGGATAGGTGACTGAAGAGGAGAGAGGAGTGGAGGAGGAATGGATAGGCGACTCTGAAGAGGAGGTGGAAGGGTGGCTTATTCACAGACTGGAAGGTGGAAGTGCTGAGAACAATGGTGGGCAGATTGGATGGACAATAATGGTAATGGCCGGATGGTGAAGGTTGGAGGATAATGACCTTTTGGAGGGGGACTCGGTCAGATTGGGAGACTACCTTTGGAAGAAGCTGTTGAAGGTTGGGAGATGGATTGGTATAATTATTTCTTGGAGAAAATGCCTTTTGTTCTTACAGTCTCCCTTCTTCTGCTGTAGGAATGTAAAACATGGCTGAATATGGCGATATCAATGGAGGAGGATGGCCAGGGGTCGGAGGAGGTGCAGAGGTGTCTGTTCAGTGCCCTGAAATGTTCCCGAGACGCGAAGGACTCGCAGCTCCAGGTGAGAATAGGATTCACGTCTGATGCTCCCTTCCATGTCAGTCCAGTCCTTTATCCTTCGTTCCTCTTGTCCTTCCGCAGAGGAAAGTCCTCCGCCAACTCCTTGTGATGCAGGAGAAGTGGGCGTCCCTGGAGGCGGCAGATACTGAGGCACAGCTGGCAGAGTTGTGTGGCGGGTCAGACAGTGAGAGCGAGGAGGAGGAGGAGGTGGAGAGCAGTGAGCCCCTGCAGGAGAGCGACATTGAACTGTCCCAGAGTGGTGAGTCCCAACATGGCCGCCAAGTCTACCTGCCGCCATGTTTGTCTCTTCTGTAGAATTTTCTGACTGACAGGGCTGAACAGTGGAGACATCTCTATGTGATGTTTGGGGGTGTTCTTCCTCAAGGAGGTCTCCAGCCAGTTCTATATAATGCAGATAGGGGACATTTTTGGTTGTAGTCAGGACTTTGGATGAGATATGATCCACCATGTTGGGGGATGTTCACAACAAATGTTCCCTCATCAGAATAATAGACACATTTTCTCTGCCACCCATTGAGGGACATGGGAAGCCATTCTTCTTCTGGTTGTACTGCTGCCTACAGGAATATTGGACACTATAAAACAAAATGGAAGTCTTCAGCTCTGGTACGACTTGTTGTTTTCTTTGGTCTTCTTCTGGAGTCTTGAACCCGCGATTGCAGAGATCTGGTATGGTCATCCTTAGCCTGGCATGCAGGTGTCTGGACCCCCCAGGAGATTGTTTGTGTGGGGGTGGGATAGTCCCCTTTAGGGTTCTGTGTTGGGTGCTTTGCAGACTCCGTTCCGGTAAAAGTATTCCAGGGTCCTGCCTTGTACCCCGCTCCTTATGCTGCCATGTGTTTTCAATTTGATTCTAGACCCAGAAGGGGGTTGGGGTGATGGAGGTCCCTCTGTGCCACACGCTCTGCTATGGTATCTTGGGCTTCTTGCAGCTCACCTTCCCATGCAGCTTGGAATCCTCTTCTCCTCTAATCATAGAGTCCTATGATTAGAGGAGCTCTTAGAGCAGGTCCTCCTCTGTGTGATGGGCACTCTCCTTTTGGCAGAGGTTTTAACCACATTCAGGTTAGAAGTCCCTTAACCCCTTCCCCATCTACTTGCCCACTCTGATCCCCCTCCTGCGCCCTCTCCTTCTGATTGGTCTTCAGTCTTAGCGGGTTCTGAGCCATCAGCCATAGAGACTCTGATTCTGAGTGGCTCCCATCCTTGACTTACCCCTGAGGAGTCCCAGATTACTATTACTCCTAAATTAAAGGAGATCTCTAACTCTCATTGAAGTGGTTTGTACCGCTCTATAGCTAGAGTCTCAGCCTGCTGCTACTACCGGTGCGGCTTCCAGACTTGGCGCCTCTGAAGCTCCTCCTGTAAAGACTTTCTCATTGTACCCGCCTCTCCAACTATTTCTATACAGGGACTGGAAACACCCAGATGGGTATTGGCCTGGTACCCCCCGTGTGGGGAGGACATTGTACAGAAGTGTTCTCCTCCATGGATCCGGCAGTGTCCCGCCTGAACGAGGTCCTTACTATTCCATTGCAGGATGCTCCGTCTTTAAGAACTCGTCTGGTGGTTGGAGACTCTCTCTGGAGGACCCGCCCCTCCCATCTGTGACTTTGCCAATCCCAGAAAGCAGATGTGACCACGGCTGAGGCCGATCTTTCTAGAAGATGTGGTCGGATGGCTGTAGCTTGGAATGGTTTGGTAGAAGCTTCATTTCTTCTCTCTCATGTCCGTTCGCTGGGAGGATTTTGGGGGCCCCGTGTGGAAAAAGCATTGGATCCGTGTGGCCCTCCAGGGATGACGTCTCTTCAGACCAGCTCCTGACAATATTACAGAGGATGGAGACAAGAGCCACCTACCTTCCTCAGAGGAAGAAGCCGAATTACAGACTACAAGGTCAACAACCGTCCCTTTTCTTCCTCCACCCCTCCCCCAGGCTTGGCCCCCTCCTTTCCCGCCATGTCTGCCACTCAGTCCACCAAGTCTTCTGACAAACTTCCCTCTGCATGAAGATACCCCCCCCCCCCCACCTTTCCTAGGTGCCACAGAGTAATGATCCCACCAGTGGCCTTCTGCTCCTTTATCGTCTAGTCACAGGCCAGTAGGATGGTGATTATTTCCAGTAGAGGACAGTGCGGTCACTGACCTGGCCAAGGTTCTCTGTATCAGCATTGTGTGGTGAAGCTCTTGGTGGATGTGGATGTTCTCTGTATCTGGTGGGAGGGGGTCATCTGGACTTCGGGAATAATGAAGATGTTTTGTATCTCCAATCACCTCTTCAGTTCTAAAGAGTGTCCAGGATGTGTCCACCAACACCTCCATTCAATCTCCATGGAATGTGTAGATGCAATCCAAGAACAGGGGGGTGGGGGGGGGGGGTGATGGTCATGGAGCTCCCGTTCTGCTTCCTTCATCTCATCCCATCCCTGGTGTCTGTACAGGTATTAATCATTTGAGTCACATGGCTGGAGTGTGACATATTTCTTTCTCCTGAAGGTGTAAAAGCCCTCCTATGTTGGCCCATTGCTCTACTGGGGGGGGGGGGGGGGCTTGCCTCGTGCCCCCAATGTTCAGGTCACTACAGTATACAAAGTTACATCCCTTATGTTGGGTCTTGTGGAGTTCCCCGCTCCTGTCTCCATGGATTGCTGGGATTGGAGGACATATGGCGGTCAGGATGAAGAAGGGGGGGGGGGGATTAGATGGTGAGTTGTTTGTATTCCTGTGTATAGTTGTGCAATGGGAAAAGTAACTGTGTGTATTGCAGATGATGACGAGGATCTGGAGGGATATGAGAAGTCCGTTCCTGGGAAGAGGAGAGCCGTTCAGGTGAGCTCCAGGCTGATCCCATTCCAGCCCTGCATCTGGGAAATAGTATAGAGAGACTTCGTAACAAGTGCCTAAGTCACTGGGGGGGGGGGAGGCCTGGAAGTGCCTACGTCACTGGGGGGGGCACTGGAAGTGCCTACGTCACTGGGGGGGGCACTGGAAGTGCCTACGTCACTGGGGGGAACATGGAAGTGCCTACGTCACTGGGGGGGGGGGCCTGGAAGTGCCTACGTCACTGGGGGGGGGGGCCTGGAAGTGCCTACGTCACTGGGTGGGGGCCCTGGAAGTGCCTACGTCACTGGGGGGGGGCCCTGGAAGTGCCTACGTCATGGGGGGGGGGCCTGGAAGTGCCTACGTCACGGGGGGGGCCTGGAAGTGCCTACGTCACTGGGGGGGCCCTGGAAGTGCCTACGTCACTGGGGGGGCCCTGGAAGTGCCTACGTCACTGGGGGGGGGCCTGGAAGTGCCTACGTCACTGGGGGGGGGCCTGGAAGTGCCTACGTCACTGGGGGGGGCCTGGAAGTGCCTACGTCACTGGGGGGGGGCCTGGAAGTGCCTACGTCATGGGGGGGGCCCTGGAAGTGCCTATGTCATGGGGGGGCCCTGGAAGTGCCTACGTCATGGGGGGGCCCTGGAAGTGCCTATGTCACTGGGGGTCGGGGGGGCCCTGGAAGTGCCTACGTCACTGGGGGGGCCCTGGAAGTGCCTACGTCACTGGGGGGCGGCCTGGAAGTGCCTACGTCACTGGGGGGGGGGGGCTGGAAGTGCCTACGTCACTGGGGGGGGGGGCTGGAAGTGCCTACATCACTGGGGGGGGGGCTGGAAGTACCTACGTCACTGGGGGGGCCCAGGAAGTGGGATCTGATAGCTCTCTGGGTACCCCGTTGGGTCTCTTATGTTGTATGGAAGTGACCTCCATAGAGAAGAGTAAAATGGAGACAAATGGTGGGACTTCGTATGAAGCACACAGCATCACAAAAAGAAGTCAAGTGACTGGGAAATGCTGTATAATCTAACATACAACTTAAAGGGTATATAACCTCCAAAAGCATTTCATCATTTACAACATAAGTTGCATAGTAGTCCGCAATCATTGAGACAGTCGTAGAACCGACAATGGGTACGTATTATACACATAGCAAGTTAAAAACAATACTAAATATATCAAGAAAAAAAAATGATATAAACATAATTTATATACTGAATGATTATAAACGTGAATAAAACTGTAAAGAATATAAATTGGTCAATGACAGAATGGTAGTAAAGTGTAAGGCTTGACGCGTTTTGTGGCCTTATAGCTGCTCATCAGAAGCATAAACCATGGAAAATATCTTAAAACAAAAAAAAATATTAGTTATCAATGGTCTAAAAGAATAATTTAATTTAATTGAGGTAGGGGTAAGAAAACATAACAAACAAGGGAACATTGTATATAAAGGTTTGTTACCAAGTTGCATATTAAACTTACATCAACTTAATCACTGATGGGAATGGAGGCAATTACCCCCCTTTGGTTCCTGCCCCATTTAAAGTCCCAAATTCCTTTTTCTTTTCTCATTATGAATCCATAGAGAAGAGCTTTGCCCTAGTCATCGGTTCAGCTTTTCTTTTCCCCAGATAAGACTGCACAGAAGGAATGGGGACAAGGTAGGTGGTCATGACCAGGAGGACAGCAGATGAGGAGAGGTCTCTGTTATATACGGCAAGGGCAAGAAGAGGGCCATAAAAATGCTTCAGATAAAACACCCAGAGGAGCCTCCGAATTCTGGAACAGAGTCATCTGGGGTGACCCAAAGTGAAGTTTCATCCTACATTAGAGGACACAGAGCACTTTCTTATCACTTACTAGAGGGTTATACTGCCACCTTCAGGTGATAGGACGCCAAAACAAGACAAAGGCCTCTCCCAGATATAACCCTTCCCCTGTAGAAAGGGCTTTAGCTCTCTGCTAGTGTTGGAAGATAAAGGTCATGTCTCCAGCTTCTCAACTTTATCCCAATCCTTATCCCAAATGGTTCCATCCTGGATTGGGAGACTGGTTTTGTCCCAAATGGTTCCATCCTGGATTGGGAGACTGGCTTTATCCCAAATGGTTCCATCCTGGATTGGGAGACTGGCTTTATCCCAAATGGTTCCATCCTGGATTGGGAGACTGGCTTTATCCCAAATGGTTCCATCCTGGATTGGGAGACTGGCTTTATCCCAAATGGTTCCATCCTGGATTGGGAGACTGGCTTTATCCCAAATGGTTCCATCCTGGATTGGGAGACTGGCTTTATTCAGATCCATATTCTAAATGGTCCTTATGTACGAAGGGAAGGACAATCTACATACGCCCTGTGTCCTGTGCTGAGGTTTGATTGAAGTTAGTGTGACGCACCCAGAATACACATTACAAATCGATGTCTGATCATTCCTCCCACATCGTACAGATTCTGCTGGAGGGATGGGGGAGGGGGTGGAAACTTCTACAACTGTATAGAGGAAAGAGATTGGAAAATTGGGCTATACAGAAGTAATGGGATGACGTCTGTCAGATTCCCGGGTGACCGTTCTCTTTTATTCTCCAGTGGAACCGCCGCAACGAGAAGGGGGAGACAGTCCTACACCGAGCCTGCATCGAGGGGAACGTGAAGCTGGCCAAGTGTCTGCTGGAGAAGGTGAGAGACTTCTTCATCCCAACCCCCACCCACTGGAAGATCACCCCATATGCCGAGATCTGTCTCCATCACTCCCTCCCAGCTCTAGACGTGTCTCCCGGTACCTCTGTCTGATGACCTATCCAATGTTCTAGAAATATTTCCCAGTACTTCCGTGTCTGATGACCTCTCATCCAGAGTTCTAGAAGTATCTGCTCCTTCCTCTATGTCATATAAGGACTGGTTGGCGGTGTGGGTAGACATGAGGCGGGACTGATGATGATTATTGATGTGCTTGTTGCAGGGTCATCCTCTGAACCCGCGGGATTACTGTGGATGGACACCTCTTCACGAAGCCTGCAACCATGGCCATCTGGGTGAGATATGTTATGTGACCTCTGTCATCTCTGTCCTCTCTCCTCCCCCCAGTCCTCACTCACAGACCCCTTCTCCTCTATGCAGAGGTTGTGCAGATGCTGATAGATCGGGGCGCCAACATCAATGATCCGGGCGGTCCGCTGTGTGAGGGGATCACACCACTCCATGATGCCCTGGCCTGTGGCAATTTCCAGGTGGCTCAGCTGCTGATCAGAAGAGGAGCGTCTGCCACCCAGAAGAGTGCCAAGGTAACAACTGCACCCTGTACAGCACCCTTCACCAGTAATGACCGCACCCTGCGCAGTGTCCTTCACCCGTAATGACCGCACCCTGTACAGCACCCTTCACCAGTAATGACCGCACCCTGCGCAGTGTCCTTCACCCGCAATGACCGCACCCTGCGCAGTGTCCTTCACCCGTAATGACCGCACACCCTGCGCAGTGTCCTTCAACGGTAATGACCGCACCCTGCACAGTGTCCTTCAACGGTAATGACCGCACCCTGCGCAGTGTCCTTCACCGGTAATGACCGCACCCTGCGCAGTGTCCTTCACCGGTAATGACCGCACCCTGCGCAGTGTCCTTCACCGGTAATGACCGCACCCTGCGCAGTGTCCTTCACCGGTAATGACCGCACCCTGCGCAGTGTCCTTCACCCGTAATGACCGCACCCTGCGCAGTGTCCTTCACCGGTAATGACCACACCCTGTACAGCATCCTTCACCGGTAATGACCACTCCCTGTACAGCATCCTTTACCCATAATGACCACTCCCTGCACAACGTCCTTCACCCGTAATGACCCCACCCTGCATAGTGTCCTTCACCGGTAACAATTGTACAGCGTCACCGGTAATGACCGCACCCTGTACAGTGTCCTTTTCCGGTAATGACCGCACCCTGTACAGTGTCCTTTACCGGTAATGACTGCACCCTGCACACTGTCCTTCACCCAGAGCAATGCCAAAGTAATGACCTGTGTTGCTTGTATCTTTTTGGCTGTTTTGTGGGAAAAAAAACCTCTAGTCTATTATTCTGCTTTTACTAAGCAAGAATGTTACAAATACAAACTATATACAGTTATAGGAAACAATAAAATACCAATAAATAATAAAATGGCCAGTGAATAGTGCCAGTAGTATGTATGCAATAACAGCACACCTGAAACCACTCTGCTTCTGTTATAGCTGGTCCACAATTCCTGTTATAGCTGGTCCACAATTCCCTCCTGGAACAGGACTTCAGGCATTAGACAGAACATTTTATGTTGTTCTGGTTCTCTTGTAGTGCAGATTTAGGGTCCTCTCCAGGTGAAGTCCACCTTCCAGTCTGTACTGCTGGCTTTTCATTAGAAATGTGCTGGCCACTCCCATGTGGGTGGATCTCTTTCCACTTCTATCAGTTTCCTTGAGGGAAAACTTTCTTAATCCCAAACCCTAGATGGCAGTGTGATATCAGACATGCCATGGGTCAGATATGTCAAAAGATCAGCCTATTCTTTTATCCTTATTGACATAGCTTGGGTCCAATGACTGACAGAAACTCCTCTAAAACATTGGCAATAGCTAAAAATGTCTGCACTGCCCGGGCCAGTCATTTACAATTGTATTGGAAGACATCGGAACCAGCCAGGTGTAGACTTTGTTTCCGTGGCATTTGAGATGTTCCCCCAAGGAAACCTGAATATCATCAGATGTATTCTCTGCAAATCTGAAAAAATCCCAATCTGGCTCTATACACACCGTATATACTAATGTAACGTGTGTACAGTGTACGGAACGCTCAGGAACCAGTACATTCTTCTCTGCCTTTAGAAGAGAGGAGAGGAGATGAATGCCGGCTGATTGAGAGTTACTTGGAGGGTGTCTGGTCTCCTGTCCTTCCTGCTGGTGGGTGATGGGATGGAGGACCTCCATATAGGATTGTGATATCAGTGGACTCTGTATGTCCGTCTGTCATGTCTCCATGTTTCTTCTCTCAGGGTGTGACCCCCATGGGCAGTCTGCAGGAATGGATTCAGATATACGGCAAACACTTGGACCAGGAGACCCGGGAGGACTGCAGAGACACCGAAAAGCTTCTGCGTGCAGCTCTGGCGGGAAAAGGTATTAGAGATCGGGGTTATAGATTGGGTATCTGGAGAATGGGGGGGTTTGGGTTTGGGATATAGATTGGGTGGGGGGTTTATTAGAGATCGGGGTTATAGATTGGGTATCTGGAGAATGAGGGGGTTTGGGATATAGATTGGTTGGGAGGGTTATTAGAGAGATCGGGGTTATAGATTGGGTATCTGGAGAATGGGGGGGGGGGTTTGTGATTGGGTGTAGGAGTTTATTAGAGATCGGGGTTATAGATTGGGTATCTGGAGAATTGGGGGGGGGGGTGTTTTGGGATATAGATTGGTTGGGGGGGTTATTAGAGATTGGGATTATAGATTGGGTATCTGGAGAATGGGGGGGGGGGTGTTAGAGATCAGGGTTATAGATTGGGTATCTGGAGAATGGGGGGGGGGGTGTTTGGGATATAGATTGGTTGGGGGGGTTATTAGAGATCGGGATTATAGATTGGGTATCTGGAGAATGGGGGGGGGGGGTTGTTTTGGCATATAGATTGGTTGGGGGGGTTATTAGAGATCGGGGTTATAGATTGGGTTTCTGGTGAATGGGGGGGGGGCTTGTTTTGGGATATAGATTGGTTGGGGGGGTTATTAGAGATTGGGATTATAGATTGGGTATCTGGAGAATGGGGGGGGGGGGGGGGGGTTGTGATTGGGTGGAGGAGTTTATTAGAGATCGGGGTTATAGATTGGGTATCTGGGGAATGGGGGGGGTGTTTGGGATATAGATTGGTTGGGGGGGTTATTAGAGATCGGGATTATAGATTGGGTATCTGGAGAATGGGGGGGGGAGTTGTTTTGGGATATAGATTGGTTGGGGGGGTTATTAGAGATCGGGGTTATAGATTGGGTATCTGGAGAATGGGGGAGGGTTGTTTGGGATATAGATTGGGTGGAGGGGTTTTTTAGAGATCGGAGTTATAGACCGACTGTTGGGAACAGGGTAGGGATCTAGATTAGGGGTTGGGGATCCGAGTGTTATAGATCGGATTGATTGGGCTAGGTATGCATATTCGGATTCGGTGTTGGGGGGTGATATTTGGGATTGGGTGTTCAGGGGCGGGATATTTGGGGGGGGGGTATTCGGGATTGGGAGTCTTCCCGGGTTTATTGCTCAGCTGGCGGCTCGCACTATACTGAACTTGTCCATTTTCTGCCTTCCAGTGGCTCAGACCCCCCAACCTAAAGGAGACCTCCAGGACAGTGAGCTCTTTGATGCTGAAGGATCCCAGCCTGTGGCGCCCTCCAGGGGCGGTTCCCAAGCAGAGCGGATGGGCGCTGACAGACGGACATCCTCTTCCAGGGGCAGTGCCCAAGCAGAGTGGGCGGGCAATGACAGATGGACAGGCGGTGACAGACGGCCATCCTCTTCCAGGGATCTGCAGCCGTCCAGTCTGGAAGGCGAGGAGGAGACATTCCCTTGCTGGACCAGCACCCAGATAAGCAGAGAGGAGCCCCTAGATGAGGAGAACCTTCTCACCCCCCTGAAGCCAGTCAAGAAGAAAGCTCGGTTTGCTCTCCAGAAGTCTACATCCAACTTAGACGTGACTCCGAATGAGGCACCTGACTCCCCCATCCCCTCCCCCCATCACCAGATTTCAGAGGGGGGCAAATCGGCATACCAGAAAGCCATGCAGAACCTGGGGAGTGCCAAATCCCGACTACTCAGCCAATCCTTGGCTCAGCCGGATCTCCTGGCTGACGAGAGTTCTACCAAAGCGGCTCTGGTGCCATCGGAGGAATACATGGGGGATGATTGGCTGGAAGATGACCTGAGGAGTGAATGTCGCTCCAGAAAAAGGATGCGCAGGTCTCCCTCCCCCATAGAGATGGAGGAGATTGAGGAA
Source organism: Lithobates pipiens (assembly GCF_037356315.1). Classification (NCBI taxonomy): domain Eukaryota; kingdom Metazoa; phylum Chordata; class Amphibia; order Anura; family Ranidae; genus Lithobates; species Lithobates pipiens. The sequence continues at coordinate 170,073 of NW_027507764.1, forward strand.
TCCAGTGATTGTGAAGAGGAGGAGGGGCCTGAGGAACGATGGAGGGACAAGCCGACTCCTCGTACTGTGTCATTGTCCCGCAAACGCTCCAGGCAGACCAAGCTTACCCAGATTGTAGACAGAGCCATTGTGGGGCGTACCAAGAGCTGTCCGAAGAACGACGTCTCTGTTCCTCGAGTGACCAACACTGGCCGAGCCCTCAGCACTCCGGTGAACAGCGGACAGTTCCTTCTCTCCGCTGTCCCTCAGGTGCGTTCCTATGAAGGTGTGGAGCCTGCCTCATACAGGCCCCTCCTTACATTGTATTCCTACATTGTGGGGTGGAGCCTGCCTCATACAGGCCCCTCCTTACATTGTATTCCTACATTGTGGGGTGGAGTCTGCCTCATACGGGCCCCTCCTTACATTGTATTTCTACATTGTGGGGTGGAGTCTGCCTCATACAGGCCCCTCCTTACATTGTATTCCTACATTGTGGGGTGGAGCCTGCCTCATACGGGCCCCTCCTTACATTGTATTCCTACAATGTGGGGTGGAGCCTGCCTTATACGGGCCCCTCCTTACATTGTATTTCTACATTGTGGGGTGGAGCCTGCCTCATACGGGCCCCTCCTTACATTGTATTTCTACATTGTGGGGTGGAGCCTGCCTCATACGGGCCCCTCCTTACATTGTATTCCTACATTGTGGGGTGGAGCCTGCCTCATACGGGCCCCTCCTTACATTGTATTTCTACATTGTGGGGTGGAGCCTGCCTCATACGGGCCCCTCCTTACATTGTATTCCTACATTGTGGGGTGGAGCCTGCCTCATACGGGCCCCTCCTTACATTGTATTCCTACATTGTGGGGTGGAGCCTGCCTCATACGGGCCCCTCCTTACATTGTATTCCTACATTGTGGGGTGGAGTCTGCCTCATACGGGCCCCTCCTTACATTGTAACACCGTACTATAGTAAGGGGGAGGAGCCTTCCTCATACAGACTCCTCTTTACATTGTATTTTTACTATGGGGGATGAGACTTCCAGACATCGCCACCTACTTGCACTACGATGGGGAGGAAACCTCTTTATCCAGGCCCCTCCTTCCATAAAGAGGCGGAGCCATGTTCTCCTTCCCATCGTGGGAACACCATGAACTCCATCTCCATTTTGACCTCCTGAAGCTCAGTCAGGGCTGTTGGGTGACCCCCCCATGTGTGATGGTGGTTTGGGGTGACCCCCATGTGTGATGGTGGTTTGTGGTGACCCCGATGTGTGATGGCGGTTTGGGTTGACCCCGATGTGTGATGGTGGTTTGTGGTGACCCTTATGTGTGATGGCGGTATGTGGTGACCCCCCATGTGTGATGGCGGTTTGTGGTGACCCCCCATGTGTGATGGCGGTTTGTGGTGACCTCGATGTGTGATGGCGGTTTGTGGTGACCCCGATGTGTGATGGCGGTTTGTGGTGACCCCGATGTGTGATGGCGGTTTGTGGTGACCCCGATGTGTGATGGCGGTTTGTGGTGACCCCGATGTGTGATGGCTGTTTGTGGTGACCCCGATGTGTGATGGCTGTTTGTGGTGACCCCGATGTGTGATGGCGGTTTGTGGTGACCCCGATGTGTGATGGCGGTTTGTGGTGACCCCGATGTGGGATGGCGGTTTGTGGTGACCCCGATGTGGGATGGTGGTTTGTGGTGACCCTGATGTGTGATGGTTGTTTGGGGTGACCCTGATGTGATGATGGTTTGGGGTGACATCATATTTTTGGGTGTTCAGTATGTCTCTTGTGAACTATTTCCCTCTTTATCTCTTACAGACGCCAACAGTGACCCCTTCTCTGCCTCCACCAATGAGAGTGCGGGTCATAGTTCAGGATAACGTCTTCCTCATCCCAATCCCTCACAGGTAAGTGTACATCAGTCATATTGTGGGGGCGGGGGGGCTGTACTGTCCGCTTTCGTGTCTCCCTATGCTGAGCAGGACAATCCGTAAACCGCCAATCATCTCCCTGCATGGAGATGGTCGCATTTCCATTGAGAGACACAGGAATTCAGGGACTGTCGGGTGATACTGCCGCCAACAGGAAGAATCAGATAAATGCAAGAACAGCATCAGCCTGGTATAGCCGCTCCTGGTTTTCTTCAGTTGAGGTCATGGCTGCACCTTTCTATGGAGATTATGGCTGCACCTCTACTGGGCTGGTCTGTGTGCAGCTCTCCGGATTGGCCAGACTGTTGAGGACACGTGGAGCTCTCCTGGAATGAGGTCTTCATGGCATTGGGCTCTGCACTGTGGCCCTTTCCAGACCCGAGGGTACTTTGTTAGCCGCTCTGATGTTGAGTCTCTCAAATTCCTGACAGAGATGAACTTACACCTGAGGAGTCCAAGTCTTCTGCCATTGTTTGCAGACTCCAAGAGGCCAATTCATTTACTAATAATGGGGAATGTACCGGATTAAACCTTCTGACCAGCTCTGTGTACCTCCCAAGCATCCACTAGCCTTGTACCCGCTTCAGGAGGACTTTGTTAAAAAGCGGGCTCACAGCGTTTACCATTCCAGTGGTTTAAGGACCTCAGTGACTAGAGAGGCCCTTTCTAGAGCTCTGTGCTCCCTGGCAGGTCTTCCATTCCAACCTGTCCTGTTCATGACCTTGCTGACTGGTCACTCTCACTAGATTGGGTTCAGATCACTATGGCAGTGGATCCTTTGGTCATAGCACATTTGGTAGTCAAGTTTGTAGCCTTGAACCAGTATGGATGGGTTGTTAGGGGGTGTCTCCTGTTCCATCTCTCATACGAGTCTCCTGTCAGTGAACATGAGGACCCTTTGGCTAAATTGTTGGACTGTGGAACCCGCATGCAGAGAGCTCTTTCTCCACATTGCCCCTCGAGAAACACCTCTTCGGAGCTGCCTTAGAGTCCTTCATCCAGAGTGTTGCTGGTGGCAAGATTATCCAGGAAAAAACGCCCAAAACCCAGGTCTCAGTCCGGGGAAACGCCCCTCGATGAAGGCCAGGGAGAGTCCTTTTTATTATTCCGTGGCCTCAACCTCCAAAGCCAAACAAGCATCCAGTCCATCTGCAAACCCTGGACTTCCAAGCCCTCCAACCCCTCAGATGAATCTTCTTCAGCTCTAGGGGGTGCCCCTGCTTTCCACAATGAAGGGACATCTCTTAGGCTGTTGGACACCCTGCATCTCCGATGCCTGTGGTGGTTCCTGAAGGCTACAAGCCAGAGCTTCACTCTCAGCCCCCCTCAGGTTCATTACTTCCATCCTTCCAGTGTCACAGCTTATCAGATCTACATGTGGTCTTCTGGAGTGGGGTGTCAACGCCCCAGTATCTGTGGAAGAATGGTTTCAGGGGTTCTACTCCAAACTGCACAGCTTCCATCTTGGATCTCAAGGCCCTACATTTTCTAGAAATTCCTAATGGAATCCACTAGATTAGTCATGGCCTCCCTTCTTTAGGAAGACTTTATGGCCACTGTGGACATTAAGGATTCTTATTTGCATGTATCCTTTTTTAGTGCATCAGCCGTTTCTGCTCTTTGCAGTTGGTCTTCTGCCATTTCAGGTTGTGGTCTGGCCATTCAGAGCATCGTCTACACCTCAAATATTAACCACAGTGCTGGCCCATGTGCTAGCCTTACTGCCCTCCTCAGGGCATTCCCATTGTGGGATCTCTGGATGACCTCTTGCTGAGGGAACTTTTGGCGTTGGTTCTGGTGGACGAATGTGGCTGTGAACATTCAGACCTCGCAGAGGTTCGGCTTGGTCCTGAACCTTCAGATATCAGCTCTGCATTCAGCTAATTACGTGGGATATCTGGTTCGTCTTTAGGACAAAGACCTCAGCCTTGGCGGTACCAGAGACTTGGGTGTCTGAGGATTCTTGTCTCCTCTTCAACTTTCTGGAACTTTAGTAAATTTGGTTGTCTCCGCAATGCTGCACCCCCCGGCTGGAGGGTTATAGCAAGATGATAGGAGTACACTACAAGACATTGATCTCTCCCCTCTCTTCTCCTGACTGCTTGGAGACGCCCCATTGTCTATCAATCCCCTTCCTGTGTCCTGTACAATGAAGATGGAAGGACTACAGCACAGGGCACAGGTCCCTCCTCTCTGATCTCCTTACTGGTTGCTAAAAAAAAACTGAAGGCTCCCGGAGTGGGTAGGGTTTTAGGAGGGTACACATCGGTGGGCAATCCCAGCAAAGCTTTTGCCAGTGTCCAATCACCTGAGGGGCAGCGGCATATAACCCAGGCTCTATGAATATCTAGTCTTGTACTGCACTCCAAAATACAAAATTAACAGGGCAGAATTGTTGTCATCACACATGGGCGGGGTGTATGTGTGCATAGTATTCTCATTTGTGTGGAGGATAATAACGAGTTGTCTTCTTCCTCCAGTGACTGTGAAACTCGGGAGATCTCCTGGTTGGCTGAACAGGCTTCTCAGCGGTATTACCAGAGCAGTGGCCTGCGGCCCCGACTCACCCTGAAGAAAGAAGGCGCATTACTGGACCCCCAGGACCTCATTCTCTATGTCTTGCAGAGCAACGAGGAGGTAAGTCTCTTCACCTTCCTGTCTGCCAGGTGGACAATAGATAGGAAAAGTCTTAATTTCAGGTTTGTATTTCAGGTTCTGGCCGAGGTCCATTCCTGGGATCTACCACCACTGACCGATCGCTACAAGAAGTCATGTCAGAGTCTTGGTGTCAGTAAGTATTCATCTTCATAGACAGATCCACCGCGATGTTCTGGGATCCATTATGTTCCATCAGGATGTTCATTATGTTCCTCCAGTATGTTCTGAAGTATATTTTGATCCACCAGGATGTTCTGGGTGCCATTATGCTCCACCGGGATGTTCTGGGGACCGTTATGCTCCACCGGGATGTTCTGGGGACCTTTATGCTCCACCGGGATGTTCTGGGGACCTTTATGCTCCACCGGGATGTTCTGGGGACCTTTATGCTCCACCGGGATGTTCTGGGGACCTTTATGCTCCACCGGGATGTTCTGGGTATGGTTATGCTCCACCGGGATGTTCTGGGGGCCGTTATGCTCCACCGGGATGTTCTGGGGACCGTTATGCCCCACCAGGATGTTCTGGGGACCGTTATGCTCCACCAGGATGTTCTGGGGGCCCTTATGCTCCACCAGGATGTTCTGCGATCTATTATGATTAACCAGTATGTTCTGGGGACCGTTATGATCCACCAGGATGTTCTGGTGACCGTTATGCTCCACCAGGATGTTCTGGGGGCCCTTATGCTCCACCAGGATGTTCTGCGATCTATTATGATTAACCAGTATGTTCTGGGGACCGTTATGATCCACCAGGATGTTCTGGTGACCGTTATGCTCCACCAGGATGTTCTGGGGACCTTTATGCTCCACCGGGATGTTCTGGGTATGGTTATGTTCCACCGGGATGTTCTGGGGACCTTTATGCTCCACCGGGATGTTCTGGGTATGGTTATGCTCCACCGGGATGTTCTGGGGACCGTTATGCCCCACCAGGATGTTCTGGGGACCGTTATGCTCCACCAGGATGTTCTGGGGGCCCTTATGCTCCACCGGGATGTTCTGGGTATGGTTATGCTCCACCGGGATGTTCTGGGTATGGTTATGCTCCACCGGGATGTTCTGGGTATGGTTATGCTCCACCGGGATGTTCTGGGTATGGTTATGCTCCATCGGGATGTTCTGGGGGCCGTTATGCTCCACCAGGATGTTCTGGGGATCATTATGTTCCACCAGGATGTTCTGGGGACCATTATAAACCATCAGGTACTTCTGGGGTCCATTATGCTCCACCAGGATGTTCTGGGGACCATTATGTTCCACCGGGATGTTTTAGAGTCTATTTTGATCCACCAGGATGTTCTGGGGACCATTATGTTCCACCGGGATGTTTTAGAGTCTATTTTGATCCACCGGGATGTTCTGGGGTCCATTATAAACCATCAGGTACTTCTGGGGTCCATTATGATCCCCCGCAATGTGCTCTCTTGCAGAGGAGAACGGTCTGGTACTGAAGGCTCTGGAGCAGCAGGAGGTCAGCACTTGCTTGTCTCTCTGCCGCCTGGCCCTGAAGTCGGTGGAATTGTGCCCCCTGCTGCGTGCATTGAAGTTGCAGTCATCCTTGCGCCAATTGCACCTGAGTGGGAACGTCCTGGGAGACGCAGATATGGAGGAGCTCTCGGCCATGCTCTGTACCATCCCCCACTTAACTCATCTCAACCTATCCTGTAACCGTCTGACCCAGGAGGGGATCAGGAAGTTGGTGCCGGCAGATGGAGGGCACTTTGAGGTAAGATTCTGATTGGTGTATGGGGTACATTGGCCTTTGTCCTCGTCTGATACTCAGTGAATTGTTTTGTCTTCTCTTTAGAAACTTGAGGAGTTGGATTTCAGTTTGAACCCTCTGGGGGATGGGCTGACACAACCTCTGGCCTCACTGCTCCACCATTGCCCTGTACTGACCACTATCAACCTCCGGGGGTGCCAGCTCTCTGCCAAATTCCTGCAGCAATATCGCCTCCTGCTGGCAGACGCCTTCAAAGGTGAGTTCATGAAATGTACTCCATATATGGCAAAAGAGAGAGTTCTGTAGGCGGCGCTACGGCTGATCGTCTATATCCATAAGCAATATAATAACCGTGATCTAGTCCTTGGAAAGTCCTGATTAAAATCATGTTATGAAGTCCATTCGCTTGGGGCAAGAGGAAGTCTGCTCTGTAGAATGACATACGGAAACAGGAGAGCGCCCCCAAGTGTAAGAGATCAGATAATTTATTGAAAGCTATTAAGAGGCCAATCACATGTAGGTAGCTAAAACAGGCTCAAAGCTTGAAAAAGGAGTGCGCATGCCGGGAGGAGGTACTGCACATGCTCCGAAACGCGTTGCACCCCCCCATCTGGCGCCGTAATCACAATACATGGGCGCTGTGTTCTATCCTGCACTTCATGGATTTTCTGACAGCCTGTGACCCGGAAGAGTGTGGCTGGTGTCCCTTCCCTGTGCGGCTCACACCCAGCCCGTTGTGGATGTCCCAGTGGTACTAAGCAGATGCCCACCAGAATGATGAGCCGGTTCTAGCTACTTACATGTGAGTGACAACTATAAAGTGGCCACTACACTTAGAGGCGCTCTCCTTTTCTTGTCCCTGAAAAGTACTCTCCTGACTAAGCACTTCACTTCCACTAGGGGTGCCTTTCTTTTTATAGCATCCCCCTTGACTCTAGTAGAGCACCCCACCCCTCGTGTCTAGTGGAGCCCACCCCCCTTGTGTCTAGTGGAGCCCCCCCTTGTGTCTAGTGGAGCCCCCCCTTGTGTCTAGTGGAGCCCCCCCTTGTGTCTAGTGGAGCCCCCCCTTGTGTCTAGTGAAGCCCCCCCCTTGTGTCTAGTGGAGCCCCCCCTTGTGTCTAGTGGAGCTCCCCCCCTTGTGTCTAGTGGAGCTCCCCCCCTTTGTGTCTAGTGGAGCTCCCCCCCTTTGTGTCTAGTGGAGCTCCCCCCCTTTGTGTCTAGTGGAGCCCGCCCCCTTGTGTCTAGTGGAGCCCGCCCCCTTGTGTCTAGTGGAGCCCCCCCTTGTGTCTAGTGGAGCCCCCCCTTGTGTCTAGTGGAGCCCCCCCTTGTGTCTAGTGGAGCTCCCCCTTGTGTCTAGTGGAGCTCCCCCCCCCTTGTGTCTAGTGGAGCTCCCCCCCCTTGTGTCTAGTGGAGCCCCCCCTTGTGTCTAGTGGAGCTCCCCCCCCTTGTGTCTAGTGGAGCTCCCCCCCCTTGTGTCTAGTGGAGCCCCCCCCCTTGTGTCTAGTGGAGCTCCCCCCCTTGTGTCTAGTGGAGCTCCCCCCCCTTGTGTCTAGTGGAGCCCCCCCTTGTGTCTAGTGGAGCTCCCCCCCTTGTGTCTAGTGGAGCCCCCCCTTGTGTCTAGTGGAGCTCCCCCCCCCCCCTTGTGTCTAGTGGAGCTCCCCCCCCCCCCTCGTGTCTAGTGGAGCACCCCACCCCTTGTGTCTAGTGGAGCCCCCCCTTGTGTCTAGTGGAGCTCCCCCCCCTTGTGTCTAGTGGAGCTCCCCCCCCTTGTGTCTAGTGGAGCTCCCCCCCCCCCCTTGTGTCTAGTGGAGCTCCCCCCCCCCCTTGTGTCTAGTGGAGCTCCCCCCCCCTCGTGTCTAGTGGAGCTCCCTACCCCTCGTGTCTAGTGGAGCACCCCACCCCTCGTGTCTAGTGGAGCTCAGATCCCTATAGTCTCCTCTTCTCGGCTCCAGTCCCTGTAGTCGCCTCTTCTCAGCTCCAGTCCCCATAGCCTCGTCTTCTCAGCTCCGGTCCCTATAATCTCCTCTTCTCAGCTCCGGTCCCTATAATCTCCTCTTCTCAGCTCTGGTCCCCATAGTCTCCTTTCCTCAGGTCTGCTCCCTGTAGCCTTCTCTTCTCAGCTCTGGTCCCTATAATCTCCTCTTCTCAGCTCTGGTCCCTATAGTCTCCTTTCCTCAGGTCTGCTCCCTGTAGCCTTCTCTTCTCAGCTCCGCTCCCTGTATTCTCCTCTTCTCAGCTCCGCTCCCTATAGTCACATAGTTACATAGTTAGCCAGGATGAAAAAAGACACAAGTCCATCCAGTTCAACCTTAAAAACAAATAAATAAAATAAAAAATAATCGTACAATCCAGATACCCAATTTTATGCCCACAATTGATCCAGAGGAAGGCGAAAAAAAACCCAGCAGAGCATGCTCCAATTTACTACAGCAGGGGGAAAAAATTCCTTCCTGATCCCCCAATAGGCGATCGGATTTTCCCTGGATCAACTTTACCTATGTTAGTACCCAGTTATATTATGTACCATCAGGAAAGTATCCAAGCCTTTCTTAACCCTTTCATGACTAAGCCTATTTTTGGAATTTGGTGTTTACAAGTTAAAATCCATATTTTTTGCTAGAAAATTACTTGGAACCCCCAAACATTATATATATTTTTTTAGCAGAGGCTCTAGAGAATAAAACGGCGATTGTTGCAATATTTTATGTCACACGGTATTTGCGCAGTGGTGTTTTAAACGCAACTTTTTGGGAAAAGGGACACTTTCATGAATAAAAAAAAAACAAAACAGTAAAATTAGCCCAATTTTTTTGCGAAATGTGAAAGATAATGTTACGCCGAGTAAATAGATACCAAACATGTCACACTTTATAATTGCGCGCACTTGTAGATTGACGACAAAGTACGGTACCTAAAAATCTCAATAGGCGACGCTTTAAAAAATTTTTACGGTTACCAGGTTAGCGTTACAGAGGAGGTCTACTGCTAGAATTATTGCTCTCGCTCTGACGATCGCGGCGATACCTCACATGTGTGATTTGAACACCGTTTACATACGCGGGCGCGACTTCCGTATGCGTTTTCTTTGCTTCGCGAGCTCGCGGGGACGGCGGGCGCTTTGAAATTTTTTTTTTTATTTTTTTATTTTTTTTATTTATTTTTAAATGACTAAATTGTTTAAAAAAAAAAAAAAAAAATTTGATCACTTTTATTGCTGTCACAAGGAATGTAAACATCCCTTGTGACAGTAATAGGTGGTGACAGGTACTCTTTATGGAGGGATCGGGGGTCTAAAAGACCCCCCACCCCTCCTTTACACTTCAATGTATTCAGATCGCCGAAAACGGCGATTCTGAATACCGGATATTTTTTTAAAACCGGCGCCATTGGCAGCCGAGTAAACGGGAAGTGACGTCATGACGTCGCTTCCGTGTTTACGATGAGGAGACTGGAACGAAGCCGATTACGGCTTCGTTCCAGTTCCTCCCCAGCAGCCAGAGCCGACGGATCGCAAATCGGTGCTCCCGATCGAGCGGGAGCACCGGTAACAGCGGCGAGAGGCGGCGGGAGGGGGGGACGTCCCCTCCCGCTCCTCCGGCATAACAGCCGAGCGGCTTTTAGCCGCATCGGTTGTTATGCCTGGATAGCCAATCGCCTGCTGTAAAAAACGGTACCGGGATGATGCCTGCAGGTGCGGGCATCATCCCGGTATAACCCTCGGAAGCCGAGTACGCAGATGTGCGTACGCTCGGCGGGAAAGGGTTAAAGCAGTCTACTGAATTGGCCAGAACCACCTCTGGCGGGAGTCTATTCCACATTTTCACAGCTCTAACTGTGAAGAAACCTTTCCGTACTTGAAGATGAAATCTCTTTTCCTCTAGACGTAAAGAGTGCCCCCGTGTCCTCTGGGTTGACCGTACAGAGAACAACTCAACACCAAGTTCACTATATGGACCCCTAATATATTTGAACATGTTGATCATATCCCCCCTTATTCTCCTCTTCTCAAGAGTGAATAAATTCAGTTCCTCTAATCTCTCCTCATAGCTGAGCTCCTCCATGCCTCTTATCAGTTTGGTTGCCCTTCTCTGCACTTTCTCCAGTTCCCCGATATCCTTTTTGAGAACTGGTGCCCAAAACTGAACGGCATATTCCAGGTGAGGTCTTACTAATGCTTTGAACAGGGGCAAAATTATATCTCTTTCTCCGGAGTCCAGACCTCTCTTAATACAAGAAAGGACTTTGCTCGCTTTGCAAACAGCAGCTTGGCATTGCATGTTGTTATTGAGCTTATGGTCTACCAAAACCCCCAGATCCTTCTCCACTATGGATTCCCCCAGTTGTACTCCCCCTAGCATGTATGATGCATATTCTTAGGCCCCAAGTGCATAACTTTACATTTATCAACATTAAACCTCATCTACCACATAGTCGCCCAATTAGACAGTGTATTGAGGTCGGCTTGTAAATTGGAGACATCCTGTAAAGACGTTATTCCACTGCATATCTTGGTGTCATCTGCAAAGACAGAAATATTACCATAGTCCAAATATTACCATAGACCAATAGTCTCCAATTTTCAGGTCTGCTCCCTATATATAGTCTCCAATTTTCAGGTCTGCTCCCTATATATAGTCTCCTTTCCTCAGGTCCGCTACCTATATATAGTCTCCTTTCCTCAGGTCCGCTACCTATATATAGTCTCCTTTCCTCAGGTCTGCTCCCTATATATAGTCTCCTTTCCTCAGGTCCGCTACCTATATATAGTCTCCTTTCCTCAGGTCTGCTCCCTATAGTCTCCTCTTCTCAGGTCTGCTCCCTATAGTCTCCTCTTCTCAGGTCTGCTCCCTATAGTCTCCTCTCCTTGCATACTGTAATGAGAGTTCTGGTCTCCTGTAGGCAGCGTCCACATGAAGAGCATCTCCCTCTCCCATAATCCTCTGGGCTCTATTGGAGTGGAGCTGATCCTGAAGACTCTTCCTCATGACATCGTCTCCCGGCTGGATCTCCAGGCTGTGACCACAGGAGAGGCCCTTATGGTGGAGTCTGTGGTCAGATACCTGTCTCAGGTAAGTGTGGAATCACACGGGTACATGAAGGAAAGTTCTTCTGACTGATCTGCTCTCTGCCATCTCTTCTTTTGGGGCTGATTTATTCTTCTCCTGTTTGTGCCCACATCGAATGCCCATGAATGGCGGTCCTGCCTGCAGACACGGGGCGGTTCTGGACCTGGACACGGGGCGGTTCTGGACCTGGACACGGGGCAGTTCTGGACCTGGACACGGGATGGTTCTGGACCTGGACACGGGGCGGTCCTCTTTCTGGGGACAGAGCAGTCCTCGTCCAAATGTTATATCTGATGGCCCTTCTCATGTCTCTCCTCTCTGGCAGGATGGTTGTGCCTTATCTCATCTGGTCCTCTCCTGCAACAACCTCAGTGATGAATCCGTACAAGACTTGGCCAGGTACCACTCAACACCCCCACATGTCCCTCTTCTGGGGCACCTGTAACTGAGTTTCCACTGATCTGTGTTGGATCTCCCGGTGGACGTGGTCTGTGTATGGTTGGTGTCTCTCTCCTCCCCTCCCCCCTGACCTGTGTTGGATCTCCCGGTGGACGTGGTCTGTGTATGGTTGGTGACACTCGTCTCTCTCTCTCCTCCCCTCCCCCCTGACCTGTGTTGGATCTCCCGGTGGACATGGTCTGTGTATGGTTGGTGACACTCGTCTCTCTCCTCCCCTCCCCCTGACCTGTGTTGGATCTCCCGGTGGACGTGGTCTGTGTATGGTTGGTGACACTCGTCTCTCTCCTCCCCTCCCCCCTGACCTGTGTTGGATCTCCCGGTGGACGTTGTCTGTGTATGGTTGGTGACACTCGTATCTCTCTCTCCCCTCCCCCCTGACCTGTGTTGGATCTCCCGGTGGACATGGTCTGTGTATGGTTGGTGACACTCGTCTCTCTCTCTCCTCCCCTCCCCCCTGACCCGTGTTGGATCTCCCGGTGGACATGGTCTGTGTATGGTTGGTGACACTCGTCTCTCTCTCTCCTCCCCCCTGACCTGTGTTGGATCTCCCGGTGGACATGGTCTGTGTATGGTTGGTGACACTCGTCTCTCTCCTCCCCTCCCCCCTGACCTGTGTTGGATCTCCCGGTGGACGTGGTCTGTGTATGGTTGGTGACACTCGTCTCTCTCCTCCCCTCCCCCCTGACCTGTGTTGGATCTCCCGATGGACATGGTCTGTGTATGGTTGGTGACACTCGTCTCTCTCTCTCCTCCCCCCTGACCTGTGTTGGATCTCCCGGTGGACATGGTCTGTGTATGGTTGGTGACACTCGTCTCTCTCCCCTCCCCCCTGACCCGTGTTGGATCTCCCGGTGGACATGGTCTGTGTATGGTTGGTGACACTCGTCTCTCTCTCTCCTCCCCCCTGACCTGTGTTGGATCTCCCGGTGGACATGGTCTGTGTATGGTTGGTGACACTCGTCTCTCTCCTCCCCTCCCCCCTGACCTGTGTTGGATCTCCCGGTGGACGTGGTCTGTGTATGGTTGGTGACACTCGTCTCTCTCCTCCCCTCCCCCCTGACCTGTGTTGGATCTCCCGATGGACATGGTCTGTGTATGGTTGGTGACACTCGTCTCTCTCTCTCCTCCCCCCTGACCTGTGTTGGATCTCCCGGTGGACATGGTCTGTGTATGGTTGGTGACACTCGTCTCTCTCCCCTCCCCCCTGACCTGTGTTGGATCTCCCGGTGGACGTGGTCTGTGTATGGTTGGTGACACTCGTCTCTCTCCTCCCCTCCCCCCTGACCTGTGTTGGATCTCCCGGTGGACGTTGTCTGTGTATGGTTGGTGACACTCGTATCTCTCTCTCCCCTCCCCCCTGACCTGTGTTGGATCTCCCGGTGGACATGGTCTGTGTATGGTTGGTGACACTCGTCTCTCTCTCTCCTCCCCTCCCCCCTGACCCGTGTTGGATCTCCCGGTGGACATGGTCTGTGTATGGTTGGTGACACTCGTCTCTCTCCTCCCCTCCCCCCTGACCTGTGTTGGATCTCCCGGTGGACGTGGTCTGTGTATGGTTGGTGACACTCGTCTCTCTCCTCCCCTCCCCCCTGACCTGTGTTGGATCTCCCGATGGACATGGTCTGTGTATGGTTGGTGACACTCGTCTCTCTCTCTCCTCCCCCCTGACCTGTGTTGGATCTCCCGGTGGACGTGGTCTGTGTATGGTTGGTGACACTCGTCTTTCTCTCTCCCCTCCCCCCTGACCTGTGTTGGATCTCCCGGTGGACGTGGTCTGTGTATGGTTGGTGACACTCATCTCTCTCCTCCCCTCCCCCCTGACCTGTGTTGGATCTCCCGGTGGACGTGGTCTGTGTATGGTTGGTGACACTCGTCTCTCTCTCTCCCCTCCCCCCTGACCTGTGTTGGATCTCCCGGTGGACATGGTCTGTGTATGGTTGGTGACACTCGTCTCTCTCTCTCCCCTCCCCCCTGACCTGTGTTGGATCTCCCGGTGGACATGGTCTGTGTATGGTTGGTGACACTCGTCTCTCTCCTCCCCCCTGACCTGTGTTGGATCTCCCGGTGGACGTGGTCTGTGTATGGTTGGTGACACTCGTCTCTCTCTCTCCCCTCCCCCCTGACCCGTGTTGGATCTCCCGGTGGACGTGGTCTGTGTATGGTTGGTGACACTCGTCTCTCTCCTCCCCTCCCCCCTGACCTGTGTTGGATCTCCCGGTGGACGTGGTCTGTGTATGGTTGGTGACACTCGTCTCTCTCCTCCCCTCCCCCCTGACCCGTGTTGGATCTCCCGGTGGACATGGTCTGTGTATGGTTGGTGACACTCATCTCTCTCCTCCCCTCCCCCCTGACCTGTGTTGGATCTCCCGGTGGACGTGGTCTGTGTATGGTTGGTGACACTCGTCTCTCTCCTCCCCCCTGACCTGTGTTGGATCTCCCGGTGGACGTGGTCTGTGTATGGTTGGTGACACTCGTCTCTCTCCTCCCCTCCCCCCTGACCCGTGTTGGATCTCCCGGTGGACATGGTCTGTGTATGGTTGGTGACACTCGTCTCTCTCCTCCCCCCTGACCTGTGTTGGATCTCCCGGTGGACGTGGTCTGTGTATGGTTGGTGACACTCATCTCTCTCCTCCCCTCCCCCCTGACCTGTGTTGGATCTCCCGGTGGACATGGTCTGTGTATGGTTGGTGACACTCGTCTCTCTCCCCTCCCCCCTGACCTGTGTTGGATCTCCCGGTGGACGTGGTCTGTGTATGGTTGGTGACACTCATCTCTCTCTCTCCTCCCCCCTGACCTGTGTTGGATCTCCCGGTGGACGTTGTCTGTGTATGGTTGGTGACACTCGTCTCTCTCCTCCCCTCCCCCCTGACCTGTGTTGGATCTCCCGGTGGACGTGGTCTGTGTATGGTTGGTGACACTCATCTCTCTCCTCCCCTCCCCCCTGACCTGTGTTGGATCTCCCGGTGGACGTGGTCTGTGTATGGTTGGTGACACTCGTCTCTCTCTCTCCCCTCCCCCCTGATCTGTGTTGGATCTCCTGGTGGACATGGTCTGTGTATGGTTGGTGACACTCGTCTCTCTCTCTCCTCCCCTCCCCCCTGACCTGTGTTGGATCTCCCGGTGGACGTGGTCTGTGTATGGTTGGTGACACTCGTCTCTCTCCTCCCCTCCCCCCTGACCTGTGTTGGATCTCCCGGTGGACGTTGTCTGTGTATGGTTGGTGACACTCGTATCTCTCTCTCCCCTCCCCCCTGACCTGTGTTGGATCTCCCGGTGGACATGGTCTGTGTATGGTTGGTGACACTCGTCTCTCTCTCTCCTCCCCTCCCCCCTGACCCGTGTTGGATCTCCCGGTGGACATGGTCTGTGTATGGTTGGTGACACTCGTCTCTCTCCTCCCCTCCCCCCTGACCTGTGTTGGATCTCCCGATGGACATGGTCTGTGTATGGTTGGTGACACTCGTCTCTCTCTCTCCTCCCCCCTGACCTGTGTTGGATCTCCCGGTGGACATGGTCTGTGTATGGTTGGTGACACTCGTCTCTCTCTCTCCTCCCCTCCCCCCTGACCTGTGTTGGATCTCCCGGTGGACGTGGTCTGTGTATGGTTGGTGACACTCGTCTTTCTCTCTCCCCTCCCCCCTGACCTGTGTTGGATCTCCCGGTGGACGTGGTCTGTGTATGGTTGGTGACACTCATCTCTCTCCTCCCCTCCCCCCTGACCTGTGTTGGATCTCCCGGTGGACGTGGTCTGTGTATGGTTGGTGACACTCGTCTCTCTCTCTCCCCTCCCCCCTGACCTGTGTTGGATCTCCCGGTGGACATGGTCTGTGTATGGTTGGTGACACTCGTCTCTCTCTCTCCCCTCCCCCCTGACCTGTGTTGGATCTCCCGGTGGACATGGTCTGTGTATGGTTGGTGACACTCGTCTCTCTCCTCCCCCCTGACCTGTGTTGGATCTCCCGGTGGACGTGGTCTGTGTATGGTTGGTGACACTCGTCTCTCTCTCTCCCCTCCCCCCTGACCCGTGTTGGATCTCCCGGTGGACGTGGTCTGTGTATGGTTGGTGACACTCGTCTCTCTCCTCCCCTCCCCCCTGACCTGTGTTGGATCTCCCGGTGGACGTGGTCTGTGTATGGTTGGTGACACTCGTCTCTCTCCTCCCCTCCCCCCTGACCCGTGTTGGATCTCCCGGTGGACATGGTCTGTGTATGGTTGGTGACACTCATCTCTCTCCTCCCCTCCCCCCTGACCTGTGTTGGATCTCCCGGTGGACGTGGTCTGTGTATGGTTGGTGACACTCGTCTCTCTCCTCCCCCCTGACCTGTGTTGGATCTCCCGGTGGACGTGGTCTGTGTATGGTTGGTGACACTCGTCTCTCTCCTCCCCTCCCCCCTGACCTGTGTTGGATCTCCCGGTGGACATGGTCTGTGTATGGTTGGTGACACTCATCTCTCTCCTCCCCTCCCCCCTGACCTGTGTTGGATCTCCCGGTGGACGTGGTCTGTGTATGGTTGGTGACACTCGTCTCTCTCCTCCCCCCTGACCTGTGTTGGATCTCCCGGTGGACATGGTCTGTGTATGGTTGGTGACACTCGTCTCTCTCTCTCCTCCCCTCCCCCCTGACCCGTGTTGGATCTCCCGGTGGACATGGTCTGTGTATGGTTGGTGACACTCGTCTCTCTCCTCCCCCCTGACCTGTGTTGGATCTCCCGGTGGACGTGGTCTGTGTATGGTTGGTGACACTCATCTCTCTCCTCCCCTCCCCCCTGACCTGTGTTGGATCTCCCGGTGGACATGGTCTGTGTATGGTTGGTGACACTCGTCTCTCTCCCCTCCCCCCTGACCTGTGTTGGATCTCCCGGTGGACGTGGTCTGTGTATGGTTGGTGACACTCATCTCTCTCTCTCCTCCCCCCTGACCTGTGTTGGATCTCCCGGTGGACGTTGTCTGTGTATGGTTGGTGACACTCGTCTCTCTCCTCCCCTCCCCCCTGACCTGTGTTGGATCTCCCGGTGGACGTTGTCTGTGTATGGTTGGTGACACTCGTCTCTCTCCTCCCCTCCCCCCTGACCTGTGTTGGATCTCCCGGTGGACATGGTCTGTGTATGGTTGGTGACACTCGTCTCTCTCCTCCCCCCTGACCTGTGTTGGATTTCCCGGTGGACATGGTCTGTGTATGGTTGGTGACACTCGTCTCTCTCTCCCCTCCCCCCTGACCCGTGTTGGATCTCCCGGTGGACGTGGTCTGTGTATGGTTGGTGACACTCGTCTCTCTCCTCCCCTCCCCCCTGACCCGTGTTGGATCTCCCGGTGGACATGGTCTGTGTATGGTTGGTGACACTCGTCTCTCTCCTCCCCTCCCCCCTGACCTGTGTTGGATCTCCCGGTGGACATGGTCTGTGTATGGTTGGTGACACTCGTCTCTCTCCTCCCCCCTGACCTGTGTTGGATCTCCCGGTGGACGTGGTCTGTGTATGGTTGGTTGGTGACACTCGTCTCTCTCCTCCCCTCCCCCCTGACCCGTGTTGGATCTCCCGGTGGACATGGTCTGTGTATGGTTGGTGACACTCGTCTCTCTCCTCCCCTCCCCCCTGACCTGTGTTGGATCTCCCGGTGGACATGGTCTGTGTATGGTTGGTGACACTCGTCTCTCTCCCCTCCCCCCTGACCTGTGTTGGATCTCCCGGTGGACGTGGTCTGTGTATGGTTGGTGACACTCATCTCTCTCTCTCCTCCCCCCTGACCTGTGTTGGATCTCCCGGTGGACATGGTCTGTGTATGGTTGGTGACACTCGTCTCTCTCCTCCCCTCCCCCCTGACCTGTGTTGGATCTCCCGGTGGATATGATCTGTGTATGGTTGGTGACACTCGTCTCTCTCTCTCTCCCCTCCCCCCTGACCTGTGTTGGATCTCCCGGTGGACATGGTCTGTGTATGGTTGGTGACACTCGTCTCTCTCCTCCCCTCCCCCCTGACCTGTGTTGGATCTCTCGGTGGACATGGTCTGTGTATGGTTGGTGACACTCGTCTCTCTCCTCCCCTCCCCCCTGACCTGTGTTGGATCTCCCGGTGGACATGGTCTGTGTATGGTTGGTGACACTCGGCGCTCTCCTCCCCTCCCCCCTGACCTGTGTTGGATCTCCCGGTGGACGTGGTCTGTGTATGGTTGGTGACACTCGGCGCTCTCCTCCCCTCCCCCCTGACCTGTGTTGGATCTCCCGGTGGACGTGGTCTGTGTATGGTTGGTGACACTCGTCTCTCTCCTCCCCTCCCCCCTGACCTGTGTTGGATCTCCCGGTGGACATGGTCTGTGTATGGTTGGTGTCTCTCTCCTCCCCTCCCCCCTGACCCGTGTTGGATCTCTCGGTGGACATGGTCTGTGTATGGTTGGTGACACTCGTCTCTCTCCTCCCCTCCCCCCTGACCTGTGTTGGATCTCCCGGTGGACATGGTCTGTGTATGGTTGGTGTCTCTCTCCTCCCCTCCCCCCTGACCCGTGTTGGATCTCTCGGTGGACATGGTCTGTGTATGGTTGGTGACACTCATCTCTCTCCTCCCCTCCCCCCTGACCTGTGTTGGATCTCCCGGTGGACATGGTCTGTGTATGGTTGGTGACACTTGTCTCTCTCCTCCCCTCCCCCCTGACCTGTGTTGGATCTCCCGGTGGACGTGGTCTGTGACACTCTCCTCTCTCTCCTCCTAGGTGTCTCCTGGTCTCCTCTTCTCTGAAGAGTATTGACCTCTCTGGAAATCCCAAAGTGGGAAGGAAAGGATTTGAGTCTCTTTTATACGCCATTCAGGAGAGAAACCAGGAGATGGATGAGCTGCACCTCTCAGGTGAGGGACATTAATGGTCATTGTATGGTGTATGTCTGCCATTGGGTGGGGGGGCGCTAATAAGCACAATCACAGCTCTTGTGTAATGCGGGGGAAGTGCTCTTGTATGTCTCCAAGTGACACAGACAGACGCTGGGATCACGCGGAGTTCTGCAGAATCCTCTCTGGGATGATCTGCTGTTTTTATTGTAAACATGAATAACAAAGGAAGGTGGTGGCTTCAGGATCAGCCAATCAGATACTTGTATTCTTTCAAAAGAACCAATCACACGCACGTATATATTTAAATAGATTTCCAGTGGTGACGTGTGCAGAGCCGGCGGCGAGCGTCCTGCGAGACACAAAGACTCACAATTTGAACATTACTTGCACGGCTCTGAACACGTTCATGTGCGCATTCCCACCGCGACCAATGACAGGAGCCGGACTCTATCCTGGCTCAGTGGGCATCATTTCTGTATGGTTATACTATGGTTCCCATGTATGCAGATCCGTTGGCTTGGACCGTTAATGCGATTGCCATGAGGGGGCCAGTCTCATGGTGAGTTATAAAACGATCGTCCCTTAAAGAATAAACAGATCCGCCGTGTCCACGGGAAGGTTTCCGCAGCCAATGGTCTTCCACCATGGTCTGTATGTGTGAATACCCCCACATGAGCGTATTACAGCAAAATTGACACCGGGGGGCGTCTGACAACCATACATTAAAGAGGAAGTAAACCCTGATGAGTTTACTTCCTCTTTTTTTCCCTGCAAAGGTAAAGCATAATGGACTACTGTGCATCGCATCGCATCGCATCGCATAGTAGCCCATTATGTGTCACTTACCTGACACAGGAGCCAGCGAAGTCACCGCTGTCCCCTGTAGTTCCGCCGCATCCATCTTGCTGGTGGCGTCTCGCAGCTCCGCCGCTGTCATTCGGCGAAGCCGCGATGACGTCACTCCCGCGCATGCGCACGGGAGTCGACAAATGCGGCAGTTCCATTTTTGGAACTACAGCGGTGCCCGTTTTCGTGCAAATATCTCCTAAACCATACAGGTTTAGGAGATATTGCTTGGACCTACAGGTAAGCCTTAATCTAGGCTTACCTGTAGGTCAAAGTGGTTTGTAAGGGTTTACAACCACTTTAATAAAGATTTCCACATCACTGGGAGGTTCTTCTCAGTCCTTCAGTTCAGTGCGCTGCCTCCTATTCTCCAGAAAACCTCCAAACTGTATATTATTGTCCTCTCTGGAGCCACAGAATTCCCCCACGTAGGAGCGTTCCTCCCACGACTGAAGAATCCGCAAATGTGTATCCATCTTTGTTGGATAGTATATTAGAAACATACAGGAGTAGATGGAATGTAATGAGGTTTTATGTTGTTTCCCCTCCCCCCCCCCCCCCCCACAAGTCTGGCTGTATGCACAGAAATGAAATGTTATATACAGAAGGATTGTTCTTTTTTTTTTTTCTCCTGTTATAAAAAGAAAAATAAAGAAATTATAAAAAAGAAGAATCTGGTCATTAACCACTTACCCACCGGGCACTTAAACCGCGCTTCCTGCCCACACCAATTTTCACTGCTTTCACACTTTTGAATGACAATTACTCAGTCATGTGACCCTGTACCCATATGACATGTGTGTCCCTTTATCCATACAAGTAGAGCTTTCTTTTGGTGGTATTTCATCACCGCTTGTTTTTTTGTTTTTTTGCGCTATAAATGAAAACCTACTTTTGTAAAAAAAAAAAAAAAAAATGATTTTTTCTTAGTTTCGGTTATAACATTTTGCAAATTTAGTCATTTTTTTCTTCATAAATTTGGGCAAAAAATGACTACTGCTACATATCTCTGGTAAAATAACCCAAATGAGTGGATATTATTTAGTGTGTGTGTGAAAAGAGTCTACAAGCTGTGGTGACAATCATAAAAATGTGGTCACTCCTGATATACTGACATCTCATTTCCTGGGCCCTGAAATGTCAGGACAGTACAAATCCCCCCAAATGACCCTTTTTTTAGAAAGTAGACAGTCCAAGGTATATAGTAAGAGGCTTGGCGAGTTTTTTTTGAGGTTGTAATTTTTTCCCACAAATCTTTATACACAAAAATGTTATAATGGGTTATTTCTCCCTGCATACTTCCAACTACACCCCAAAATACCATCTACTCCTCCCGAGGACGGCGATATCACATGTGTGAGACTTTGACACAGCGTGGCCACATAGAGGCCCAACATACAGGGAGCACCTTCAGGCGTTGGGGACATACATTTCAAATGTAATTTGACCATGTATTATTTTGTGAGACGTGGATGGGCACTGATAGGCCATGGATGGGCACAGATCAGCGCTGTGGGAACGTCAGATCAGGTGCTGCACCGATTCCCTCCTCTCCTCACACTGTACCAATCCGTGCGAGGAAAGGGGTCTGTTGACAACTGATCCCTCTGTCATTGGAGAGGTGATCATGGTAAAGAGCCGCTGTCATTGGCTCTTTACCCCGTTCCACAACGCGTCTGGAGGACCCGATGTTCACGGACATTCAGGGGTGTGCGCCTCAAATGATGGCCTCCCATATGACCGTGCTGTGGCCGTCATTCGGCTATGGCCCAGTCAGCAACTGGTTAAATACTGCAATTCTAGAAAGTCCAGATCTAAGGAGTGTTTTCCCTGTACAGAGCGAGGTGGAAATATGGACTGCAGCCAAAGAGCAGCTCCCCATCTCTGTGACCATCTTCAGGCCGCCTTATTTCGGGAGGGCTCTGCTAATGATCATCAGCATACATTGTATGACCCTCTGATTGGTGGACAACTAACCTTCACACCGATATGAGTTTTCTGGGCCATTCTTATAGAGCAGGATCTGTGGAGGGTGGTCTGGGATCTTGGACGGCACAGTGGTGTAGTGGGCGGCACAGTGGTGTAGTGGGCGGCACTCTTACCTAGCAGTAAGAAGGGTCGCTGGTTTGTATCCGAACCACGACACTACCTGCCTGGAGTTTGCATGTTCTCCCTGTGCCTGCGTGGGTTTCCTCCGGGTACTCCGGTTTCCTCCCACACTCCAAAGACATGCAGGTAGGTTAATTGGCTTCTGTCCAAAATTGGCCCTAGTATATGAATGGGGACCTTGGATTGTGGGCTCCTTGAGGGTAGGGTCCAATGTGAGTGTGCAATGTACAGGGATAGGGACAATTGTAGGCACTCAAGTTGAATTGGATGGACTTTATTCAACCTTACTAACTATGAAACTATCTGTGGGGGTCGGTCTGGGATCTGTGGGGGTCGGTCTGGGATCTGTGGGGGTCGGTCTGGGATCTGTGGGGGTCGGTCTGGGATCTATGGGAGGCGGTCTCTTGACTATCACGGACTTTACTCTTCTTGCAGGATGCGCCATCCAGGGGCCCCTCAGCAGATCCTTATTGGACGGAGTGTCATCGCTGCTCCATGAACTACGGCTGGGATCTTCGAGCCTCTCCAAGAAGGAGCGGGAGTTGGTGACGCATGCGTGGGGTGGTGAGGCTCTGGTCGTATCCCGTCACAACAAACTCTTCCTCAGGAGGACTCGGGAATGGTGAGTGATCGGCACTGGATGGACAATCTTCCATTATATGGGAGTGTCTGTACAATCAGTTATATTTCCTTCTGGGGTTCCTCATCAGAGGAGAAGTCTCGGGGGACAGAACCCAATAAGATATCGATCGTCATACATAACCAGACCTTAGAGAGAGGTTGAATGTTATCGAATCCAGAAATAAATATCAAAACGGCAAATAAATGTCTTGGAATAAAGGGAAGTTCTTGTCTCTGACTGACAATCATCCTTCACACGGAACTATTCACATCATACGACATTCGTTCTATTACACGGGGGGCCGCCATATGTCATACGACATTCGTTCTATTACACGGGAGCTGCCATATGTCATACGACATTCGTTCTATTACACGGGGGGCCGCCATATGTCATACGACATTCGTTCTATTACACGGGGGGCCGCCATAGTTTATATTGCAGAGAAGAGAATTGTATGCTCAGAGGACTCGAAGGAACGCTTCAGTTGTAGAATTTTCGTCTTCCTGGTTCAGAAATTCCAGATGGAATCCATTGGCACATCTTTCAGTTTCTTCTCTCCATCATGGGGGATTTGCTGACAATCGATGTTGTACCCGGACACACCTAGTTCTGAGGTGTGACTTCCCATTGGTGGTGCTCTCCACATCGGTAATGACTCCCCCCCCCCCCCCCCCGAAATCTTCACTCTCCATGTCAGTAATGACCCCCCCCATCTCATACAGTACATTGTCCGACCTGGTCACAGAAAAGGGAGGATATTTTCTGCTAATGTTCTCTTTCATCTTCTCCCTGCTAACAGACTTTATATCTATTTTCAGAAACCTGAGGCGTCCAATGACGGGACATCTGGGAAACATCTTCACTGCAGATCTGATGGGATGGAGTCTGGGGAGACCACCGATATGACCACCGTTTACCATTTCTGTGTGTTGGGACATACTTCCAGCCCTCAACCAATCACATGCTGCCATTCTTCAAGGGGTGGGATTCTTCTCTATTATTGGAGAGCCTGTGTCACTTCCTGGTATGATTGGCGGTAGGGGGGCTCCGGGTCACTTCCTGGTGTGATTGGCGGTAGGGTGCTCCGGGTCACTTCCTGGTGTGATTGGCAGTAGGGGGCTCCAGGTCACTTCCTGGTATGGTTGGCGGTAGGGGGGCTCCGGGTCACTTCCTGGTATGGTTGGCGGTAGGGGGGCTCCGGGTCACTTCCTGGTGTGATTGGCGGTAGGGGGCTCCGGGTCACTTCCTGGTGTGATTGGCGGTAGGGGGCTCCGGGTCACTTCCTGGTGTGATTGGTGATAGGGGGGCTCCGGATCACTTCCTGGTGTGATTGGCGGTAGGGGGCTCCGGGTCACTTCCTGGTGTGATTGGCGGTAGGGTGCTCCGGGTCACTTCCTGGTGTGATTGGCAGTAGGGGGCTCCAGGTCACTTCCTGGTATGGTTGGCGGTAGGGGGGCTCCGGGTCACTTCCTGGTATGGTTGGCGGTAGGGGGGCTCCGGGTCACTTCCTGGTGTGATTGGCGGTAGGGGGGCTCCGGGTCACTTCCTGGTGTGATTGGCGGTAGGGTGCTCCGGGTCACTTCCTGGTGTGATTGGCGGTAGGGTGCTCCGGGTCACTTCCTGGTGTGATTGGTGATAGGGGGGCTCCGGGTCACTTCCTGGTGTGATTGGCGGTAGGGTGCTCCGGGTCACTTCCTGGTGTGATTGGCGGTAGGGTGCTCCGGGTCACTTCCTGGTGTGATTGGTGATAGGGGGGCTCCGGGTCACTTCCTGGTGTGATTGGCGGTAGGGTGCTCCGGGTCACTTCCTGGTGTGATTGGCGGTAGGGTGCTCCGGGTCACTTCCTGGTGTGATTGGTGATAGGGGGGCTCCGGATCACTTCCTGGTGTGATTGGCAGTAGGGGGCTCCTGGTCACTTCCTGGTGTGATTGGTGATAGGGGGGCTCCGGATCACTTCCTGATTTGGTGGTAGGGTGCTCCGGGTCACTTCCTAGTGTGATTGGCAGTAGGGGGCTCCGGGTCACTTCTGTGTGTGATTGGCAGTAGAGTGCCCCAGGGCACTTCCTGGTGTGATTGGTAGTTTATTCTCCTCTATTGATAAGATATTCTGTTCCACCACTAGGGGGTCCCCATCTGATAAATTCCCAATCCTGATGAGATCTGTAGTCCTCCAATATTCTGCTGAGACTCTGTGCCTAGATGGATGTGTGGGACAATACACTGGGGAGAGCCAAGGTCGGGGGTGAGGAGAAGTTTGGCTGGGCTGTGCCAAGATCGGGGGTGAGGAGAAGGTTGGGTGGGCTGTGCCAAGGTCGGGGGTGAGGAGAAGGTTGGGTGGGCTGTGCCAAGGTCGGGGGTGAGGAGAAGGTTGGGTGGGCTGTGCCAAGGTCGGGGGTGAGGAGAAGGTTGGGTGGGCTGTGCCAAGATCGGGGGTGAGGAGAAGGTTGGGTGGGCCGAGGCTCTGACTGTGGTGACTCTTATATTGGAGATCTCAGGAAGGACAGGTCTTCGTTAATCTGCAATGTCCTTTATTCCGATTGGATGTAGAGAGGAGGTGATCTATATAGAATGGGGGAGTCGTCCTACTGGTCATAGTACCGGACTCTGTGTCTCCCATAATGCACCAGGAGGATGACGACCGCTCACCACTTCCTGCTACGTGCGCTTAGCACAGCGGCATTGTAGCATTTTATTTCTGTATACTGGTGTATATTTGTGTATACTGGGGAGTACTGGGATGTAGATTTGTGTATACTGGGGAGTACTGGTGTATATAATTATTTTATCAGCCAGTTTTATTTTGTATAGAGCTGGAGGAGGGGTGTGTCATTATGTAAGCCATGATTGCTGGGCTCTGATTGGCTGCCCTGCTCCAGTACTGGCCTTCCATTGGATGTATTGACCCGATGGTTTCCCTGATTTGATTACTATAAATGATTAATAAATAATGACTTTATATTTTTACACGTTTCTACGTTTTTATTCTTCTGGTTGGTTGGGGGAACAATAGATCGCCATTGGCCGGGGGTGGTAGAAGGGTGGAGCTTGAACAGGCAACGTTGTGTGATGTCATAGACGAAGCTCTGAAGACGTTCGGCGATCGCTGGGAACACGGAGCCGTGTCTGACATTTCATTTCGGAGATATTAAACCTTCCATTCTAGATGGTCGTTTGAATGATTAAGTCAGAAGTATTGATCTTTTAATCGATCGATGTATGATGGTGCTTCAAATATGAAAATAAACTATTAAATATAATTTTGCTGACTAATTAATTATTCCTGAAATTCTTTGCTCTATGCAGAGAATAACAGTCTGTGAAAGTCTGGACTGCGATTCTAGAAAATAATAAGATTTCTTCTGCAACTAAGTCACTAACACATAACAGTCAGATCGATAGTCCGACCCACACACCGAACGCTATCTTCACAACGAATCCCTCAATGTATATGGCTAAAACCTATATACAGTATATACTGGATAACTAGACGAGTTCATGAATTCAGTGACCACCCGCAGATGCCATAACCAGATAGCCCAAAATCTGGCAGACCAATAAATCATTCGTTATTCTCTGCAGTTGGATTAAGGGGCGGAGTCTGTGAGTTGTTCCAATACGGGAAAGATGTCATTCTCGAATCCCGGGGGTTATGATGTCAGCGAAATATCAAATCAAACCAGAAAAATGTATCGCAATTGTAATTTTAACTGAAACAAGAAAAAAAATCATCTGGATAACACGCCGTTACCCTCAGGAGCAAGATGGTGGTCGATCGCTTTGGATGAATAGATATGGCTGCTGACCAAACCCTCAAAATGGTGGCTGATGGGAGCAGATCGATGGAGGTGAAGATGAGGCCGGAGGCGCCTCAAGGTGGATGAATATCAAGATGGCAGGAGCTTTAGATGCTGGCGATCGAAGATGGAGTCCCTCTAAGGTGGATGCATAAGAATAAAGATGGGCGGGACCTCCAGAGGCTGATCAGTCATGATAAAGCCAATCTTTCAAGATGGAGTCCTCCCGTCTCTCTCTGATCTTCCATTTTTATTCCCCCAAAAACTGCCTTAAATAGGGACCACCCCCAGAGGGCGTGGTTTGTAATATTTACCAACCTCTGGTTGGAGGAAGATATTACCGATTTACTATACATTTGTGCAGACAATCGTTTAACTTCACCACCAGATGGCACTCTGAGACTAGAAATCCCTACAGTAACCTCTTCACTCCGGCCACACGCATATATTTATATAATTCCCGCACCGAGAGAGTCTCCCTGTGCGCTCCCAGCATGGAAGCCGGCGGCGGGTACCGCCAACCTCTAGATGCACACTAGCGATTGGGAGCTTTCTGATAATGTGACAGCCAATCACAGCGGTCACATGACCTGAATGTCCACCTCCTTAGAGTGCCGGTCGGCGGGAAGGTGTTAAGTCTTCTGATAACGAGTGAATCCTTTTTATTGAATAAACCAAATTCATCCTTCAAATAATTCGGATGTGTTCATGTATATGTCATATAATAGTGTATATAATTCTACCCCTCCGAGGGGTTTGTGAAGTTTATCATTTTAATTCTTTTGGTATTATATCCAAAACCTGAAATCTCGGCTACAGAGTTGTCATTTTAGCCAGCGATCCACATAAAAAATATTAATTATATTCGAAAAACATTCCCATCATTCCTCATTACGATGATTACAGGGAAATACAGACTTAGTAATTATTTTGTAATCGGAATTGACTGTCTTTGGATATCTTTCCGCCTTGTAGATATTACACTAGCAATGTTCCCTTTTATAGTCTTTTCGAAAAAAGGGAGCCCGAAATTCATGCCTCCTGAAAACATCCTGTGACGAAACATACAGGGCGGGGATGCAGGAAACTATCTGTGCTGAATGGGAGCCTGAGACCTGGGAATGGTGAGACACAGAGGACTGTCTGTTCTCACACTGAGAGATAATGGAGCCAGCTGGATATACAAAAGCGATTCAACCAGGGTGCAAGGGGAATGCACTTTATAACGGAAGCGCATATACGCTGTTAACCCGAAAATAAGACCTATAGTGATTGTCGGTGATGACTGCAATATAAGCCCTACCCCCCCCCAAATAAGCCCTACCCTGGAAATAAGACCTACAACTTTAACTTGGGCTTATTTAAGGGTAGGGCTTATATTGCAGCCATCACCGACAATTACGCTAGGTCTTATTTTTGGGGAAACCGGGTATTGATGGTTTTTTAGCTTCTATTTAAATAAAACGTTTTTAGTAATTATCGCCATAAAATGGAAGAAAACAAAAGGCAGATGATCTAAGGCAACTGTGGACTTTCATGGTACGGTAAGGACTTACATTTACACAATTTTGTATAAAAAAAATATATAAATTTATTTAGAAAAGATACACGGGATTTAAAAGGTCCTCGAGAGAGAAAATATACACAATACATATGGACATTTCTTGATCATACATCACGGGCCACAGAACCTTCATTACATAGTGAGTTAGACAGGCACCTTCGGTGATTGGACGCTGGCTAACCCCTATATAACCCCTCCCATATGGGGAGCGCCTCAGTTTTTTCGCCAGTGTTAATGTCGGTTGGTCATGTAAAACATGTGCTGTGAAGAAAGCTCTGTGCAGGTCACTGCGGGGGTCTAAGGGCTATACTAACCGGATCCATATCTCGGGCCGATATTTTGACTCCCAAGATGATATGGTACCCGGGCCTCGTCATCAGAAACAAGGTTTTGCCTGTAAATTTAAAGATAAGTGACCTGCTGCAGTACCAAGTAGCAATGGCATGCTTCCATCCCGGGTACATTATGTAAAAAGAAAAGGGGAACAAGTGGGACTTTAAACGAAGCATGTCAATTGAAAATAACAATGTATGAACACATGTGAATAAAATGATTTAGATTTAATTTATAATCAATAGCCACTAGGGGTTGTCCAAGATCGGAATGCATACAATAGTAGTACAGTAATATAAATATGGATATACACTCAATGTATTTTCATAATAGTAATCAGAGAATCTAGAAGTATAGTGTCCTGCTTTTGGGTTTATTTTTTTTTTATTTTATTTTTTTTATTTTTTTTTTTATTTTTATTTTTTGACCCATCACACTTTTCTTTTTTTCTTTTCTCTTTTCTCTTTCGCAGATTTGGGTAACACACATATACATTTAGTACCTAGTGGACCTGTGTTGAGGATGTCTGTTTCGGTTCCCCCTGGCCTGCCCCCTGACGTTGTTGGGGGATGGTCTGAACCCTGCCTCAACCCCGGATGAGACGGTTTTATCCCAGCTCTAACAGTTCCCATTGCTGGAAGTTCTGCCCAATCTTTGGGCTATTTTGTAAGTCACTTTATCAATCAAGTGGACCAATTTGATACTTTCTCTATTTAACTGAGGTTCCGCCTATATTAACATTTGTCATATTTATTTGCTTTTTTAGTAAAAACATGCATCCCACCCCTGATGACTGGCAAGAAGCCAAGAAACGCGTCGGGTTCTCAAACTAAGGATGCCTATCTAAGCTTATTTTAATCCTTGATAATATCAACTTTTGTCTTATTGAGTTTGCACTCGTTCATGTGATTTTATGATTTTTGATTTATGCATTTCTGTTATGAACTGCATCCATGTATGTCCATTGATTTGTCTATACTTCTAGATTCTCTGATTACTATTATAAAAATACATTGAGTGTATATCCATATTTATATTACTGTACTACTATTGTATGCATTCCGATCTTGGACAACCCCTAGTGGCTATTGATTATAAATTAAATCTAAATCATTTTATTCACATGTGTTCATACATTGTTATTTTCAATTGACATGCTTCGTTTAAAGTCCCACTTGTTCCCCTTTTCTTTTTACATTTTGCCTGTAAATGTTTACTAATGAAGACTGGGCTCTGGGAAAACCAGGCTTGGTGTACTATTAAAACAGTGGCATGAAAGTTCTGGCAGAGTCCTTTACAGGTCCAGGTAAGAGGTTCCTCTGAGTAGGAACCCAAAAAATCCTGAAGGTTGGTACAACGCTACCCGCCGTGATGGGTGAAGATGGGAAACTGTCTGTTCTCAGCAGTTCCTGCGGCGGGGACACGTAAGAGAAGATAATCCTATATATGTATATATTGTGGATTTCTTCCTAAAAGTAGTTGTATGTCTTACCTGGTTTCCACCATTAGATGGAGTAAAGAGCAACCTGGTGTATACTTACTTGCCTTTCCAGGATACACGCTCAGTGAAGCCGGTCTCCGGATCGCTCACCTCCTCTGCTGCAGGCTCTGCCACAAATCTTTGGAAATAAAGGTCCCACGTAGTCTGGAGGTCCTGCGGGGCTCCAAATGTGGTCCATTCCTCCTCCTCGTTCGTGGCCCCCGCCAGCCTGTTCGTGCGCAGGGGGTGCGCTTTGCATCAAAATGGGGGGTGTGGTTGCGGGGGCCGGGCACGGCGCTCCACTGCGCAGGCGGCAAATCTAAAGAGTCCAGAGCTCTGTAAAGTGGATGGACACAGAGCTGTGGGCGGTAAGCATCCTAAGGGGTCGGATCCAGGCAATCCTAAGACACCTACTCAGCATCAGGTTGTGCAGTATTAAGCATATATACTAGTGCCTCTGCTTTGTGGCTTTGGACTATGTCGTATCTCGTAAAAGGGTCTCAGGGGGAGGTAACAAAGGCACTAAAAGATCACCGCCTATGTCTGGGGGTCCTAAAGATGCCTATAGATTACCATTCCCCCCGCAACACTGGAGCCAGCCTCACAGGCCCCTGTCAGGTTTTCAGCCTCTCCTAATGTTTCATCCCCAGCGTATGTCACAGAAGACTCCCTTAAGGCTACATTGGAGGGTTTTGAAGGAGGAATTATGAATTTTAGCTTCCTTAAAAGATAGCAGGAAAAGGGGTAGATCCCCTCCCTCTGCTGCAATTCCTCTTTCAGACGATTCCTCTGACAATGAGGAAAGATCCTCATCAAGGGATAGGGATCAAGAGCAGTCGGATGAATCAGAGGAAGAAGAAAGAGTCTCCTCTCAGGGCACTCAAAAAGCAGTCAGGAAAATCCCACAGATTGCCTTTTCCTTTGCAATTCATCCCTCAATGGATATATTGCTGTATGAGGATTGGGGACATCCCGATAAACCGTTTTCTCCTCCTACAACCTACAGTCGCAACTGTGGGGTTGTGTCAGTTCCTCAAAGAACAAGTCAAGCAAATGCTTAGCCTCCTTCCCAGTGAGGAAGTGGAGAACTATGCAGACCTTCCTCAGGTTCTGTGCTTTATGATTGATACGATTTTAGATTCTGTCCAACAGGCATCTCGTTTATCTCTCCTGTTGGTACATATGCGAAAGTCCCTTGGGCTCAAAAATTGGGCAGCTGAGCTTTCATGCAAAAAAATATTTGACTGGATTCCCGTTTAAGGGGGAATGCTTATTCGGGGATGACTTGGATAAATTCATCCAAAAAATTGCTGGTGGTAAATCTACTTTTCTACCAATCAAAAAGAATAAACGTCCATCATTGAGGCGTTCTCTTTCTCCATCCCCTAGAGCAGGGGTCTCAAACTGGCGGCCCTCCAGCTGTTGTGAAACTACAAGTCCCATGAGGCATTGCAAGGCTGACAGTTAAAAGCAGGACTCCCACAGGCAGAGGCATGATGGGACTTGTAGTTTTGCAACAGCTGGAGGGCCGCCAGTTTGAGACCCCTGCCCTAGAGCATCAAGCTCTAAGCAGTGGCGACGGCCTTCCCAGTCTACCTCTAGAGGAAAGGCCCAAAGTCACGCCCCCAAGGGCAGAAAAAGACTTGGGGGCGAAAGCCCACCAAGCAGAGCCCCAAAACTTCCTTGAGAAGGGGTGCCCCCACTCGGCCGAGGGGGGGGAGGCTGCTGCAGTTTGCAGAAGCCTGGCGGGAAGTATCTCTGAGAGTTAAGAGAGATAGTAGCTAGAGTTCCAGGAGATTCCACCATCTCGCTTCCTAAGGTCAAGGGTCTCCAAAGATCCAGTAAAGCGAAGACCGCTACTTCTGGCCTTAGATCACTTGCTATCCCGGGGGGGGGATAGTGGAAATGGATCCAAAAGAACAGGGTTTTACTCAAATCTCTTCACCGTTCCAAAAGCAAATGGGGATGTCAGACCCACCCTAGATCTAAAAGATCTGAATCAATTTCTACACATTCGCTCCTTCCAAATGCAGTCAATACGTTCTGTGGTCTCCACCCTTCAAGGGGGAGTGTTTATGGCATCAATAGATTTCAAGGATGCATATCTTCATGTGCCAATATTTCCCGCTCACCAAAAATACCTAAGGTTCACGGTAGATCAGCGCCATTTTCATTTTGTGGTCCTTCCTTTCGGTCTCGCTACAGCTCCTCGAGTTGTTACGAAGATTCTAGACCCTCTCTTAGCAAATCTAAGAGCTCAGGGCATAACTGTGATAGCTTATCTAGACGATTTGCTACTCATAGAGCAGACAGTAGCGCACCTGAACCACAGTGTTCTCAAGACAGTAAAACACCTGGAAAGCCTAGGTTGGATTATAAACCTAGAAAAGTCTTCCTTGCAACCTTCAACAAGGTTGTAAATCTGGGCATGATCATAGACCGCTCAAGGCAAGGTGTTTCTACCAGAGCCAAAAGCCAAGGCCATAACGGTTCTGGTCCACCTAGTGTTAAGCAGAAGGAGTTCCTCCATTCGGCTATGTATGAGACTGTTAGGAAAAATGGTCGCCTCCTTGCCCAGTTTCACTCAAGGCCTTTACAGAGAAGCATCCTCACGGCTTGGAACAAGAAGCCCCATGCCTTGGATCTTCCGATGTGCTTATCCCCAGGGATATGCAAAGGTCTCAATTGGTGGTTACAAACCAAGATTCTTCTGCAAGGCCTTTCTTCCTCTTCAATGGAAAATACTAACCATGGATGCCAGCCTGACATGCTGGGGAGCAGTGCTGGAAGAAGTATGCACGCAGGGAAGATGGTCCACGACCGAAAAAGGCTCTTGCCCATAAATATTCTGGAAATTCTAAATTCTATCAATTTACTCGGCCCTCATGGACTGGTCTTACAGATTACAAGGTCACTCTATTCAGATACAGTCCGACAATGCCATGGCTGTGGCTTACATCAATCACCAATGTGGCACCAGAAGTCTGGATGCACAAAGAGAGGTGAATCGCATACTTGCTTGGGCAGAAAGGAATGTTCCTTGCCTTTCTGCGGTCTTCATCCCAGGAGTAGAAAATTGGCAAGTGGTTTTTCTAAGCCGCCAGCAACTATGCCTAGGAGAATGGGCTCTACACCCCGACATAGTTCAGACCATATGTCACAAATGGGGTACTCCGGATGTAGATCTGTTTGCATCCAGCTTTGACAAGAAGCTGGACAATTTTGTGTCAAGAACAAAGGACGTACTTGCTCAGGGGTCAGATTCTCTGACAATTCCATGGATCGGTACACTCTAATTTATGCCTTCCTGCCGAATCCACTTCTGCCGCGGTTCCTGGGAAGAGTCAAAAGGGAAGCAAAGTCGTTGATTTTAGTAGCCCCAGCTTGGCCCAGATGACCTTGGTATGCAGAGATCGTGAAGATGGCAGTAGGCAGGCCTTGGAGCCTTGCTCTCCAGCCAGATCTACTCTCACAGGGTCCAATCTACCATCCTGCTTTACACAGTCTGAATTTGACAGTTTGGTTTCCGAGACCCGCATTCTGAAAGACCGCGGACTCTCAGAGTCAGTCCTTTCTACTCTGGTCAATGCCAGAAAGCCGCCTCCAGGCTTATATATTACAAAATCTGGAAGGCATGTTTCTGGTGTGAACCAAGGGGATGGTATCCTAGAAAGTATGTAATTAGCAGGACCCCGGCCTTTCTTCAGTCAGGCCTAGAGCTGAAATTGGCCGTAAGCACTATTAAAGTCCAATTTTCAGCTTTGTCAGTATTTTTTCAGAAGCTACTTGCATCACATTCACTTGTCCGGGCTTTTATTCAGGGGGCACTGCAATTAAATCCGCCAGTCAAACCTCCAGTGTGCCCCTGGGATTTGAATTTAGTTCTGTCTGCATTACAGGGACAACCCTTCGAACCATTGCACCAGGCTTCTTTAGTGCTTTTGACTAAGAAATTAGTCTTCTTGATAGCCATATCCTCGGCCAGGAGAGTTTCAGAGCTAGCAGCTCTTTCAAGCAAGGAACCATATTTGATTATTCACAAGGACCCAGCAGTGATGCGTCCTAACAGGTCCTTCCTACCCAAGGTGGTTTCAGGATTCCATTTGAATCAAGATGTGATCCTACCATCATTTTTTCCAGATCTACAGTCCACAGAAGACGAAGCATTGCACACTCTTGATGTGGTAAGAGCAATCAGATCGTATCTATCTGCAGGCAACCGCTCAGATATGGAAAACTGATTGTTTATTCATCGTGCCAGAAGGCCCTAAAAAACAGTATTTTTAAAACGGCTTACCTGTAAAATCCTTTTCTTTGATGTACATCAGGGGACACAGAGCCATAGTACTTACTATATGGGTTATATGGGCCACCGATAGGTGATGGACACTTGCACACCATAAGGCAAGAAGTGCACTCCCTATATAACCCCTCACACTTCTGGGAGTCCTCAGTTTTATAGCCAAGCAATACACATGTATACCAAGAAGGGAGGGACCTCTGTGTCCCCTGATGTACATCAAAGAAAAAGATTTTACAGGTAATCTGTTTTAAAAATCCTTATTTTATTACATCAGGGGACACAGAGCCATAGTAGTTACTATGTGGGATGTCCCATAGCAATGGCAACTGAAGGGAGGGAAACGCAACAAAAAACAGGAGGCCAGAGGACTCATACTGCAGTACACTGCGCCCGAAGGCAATATCCTCATGTCCTTTAACATCGATTTGATAAAATCAGATAAACGTCTGAACCGAAGACCAAGTCGCGGCCTTACAGATCTGAGCCATAGAGGCCTGATGATGCACCACCCAAGAGGCACTAATCGCCCTGGATGAGTGTGCTCTAACATGAGAAGGAAGAATTTTCTTCTTTAAGCTGAAGCTTGAACAATCACTTGACAAATCCATTTGGAAAAAATAGTGGATTTTGACACTGCCTGACCACATTTTGGACCCTCTGGCAGTACAAACAAAACGTGTTTTGCGAACCTGAGCGGTCGCCTTTAAGTAGACTCTGATTGCTCTTACTACATCAAGGGAATGTAGTGCCTTCTCTTCCCTAGATTGAGGCTCTGGGAAGAAAGAAGGAAGAATAATATCTTGGTTTAAATGAAAATCTGTTACCATTTTTGGTTGAATTCAGGATGAGGACATAAAACCGGGCAGCACAGTGGTGTAGTGGTTAGCACTTTCACCGAGCAGCAATAGGGTTGTTGGTTCGAATCCCGACCATGACACCATCTGCCTGGAGTTTGCATGTTCTCCTTGTGCCTGCGTGGGTTTCCTCCGGGTACTCCGGTTTCCTCCCACACTGCAAAGACATGCTGGTAGGTTAATTAGACCTTGTCTAAAAAATTGGCCTTATTATGTGTATGTCAATGTTGTATGTGTTTGTAAGCATGTCGGGACCTTACAGGGTAAAGTACCATGCAACTCTGGTGGTAAGAAAGCACCCTGAGGCGATTCAGTTCGCATAGGTAGCGCTATACAAGTCACTCACTCAAAACCACCTCATCCTTATGCATGATCAAATATGACTCTTTAAAAGACAGAGCCGCTAGTTTCGATACTCTTCTAGCAGAAGCAATGGCAACCAGAAAGATTATCTTTCTTATCAAAAAGGACCAAGGGAATTTCTCATAAAGGCTCAAACGGCTGATTTAGCAAAGCCGATAAGACCAAATTGAAATCCCAAGTATTAGAGGTGCCTTGATAGGGGGATTAATCCGTGATACCCCCTGAATAATCTATGCACCCAGATGGGCAAGCAAGAGGCCATTGAAAGGAAACACTGACAAGGCCTGGATCTGGCCCTTGATGGAAGTCAAGGCCAACTTCATTTCAGATCCCATTTGCAGGAAATTGGGGATCCTGCCTATGATATACTTCCTGGGATGCCAACCCCTGGATCCACGCCAAGAAACATGTGCTCCAGACTCTATAGTAAATTATTCTGGAAGCCGGCTTCCTGGCATTAATCAAAGTAGACACTGCCGAAGGAGATAACCCCCGATCCTTTATAAAAGTGGGATTCAACAGTCAGACCTGTTAAATTTTTCATCCATAAAGTAGGATGGAATACCGGACCTTGGGCCCAGAAAAAACAGTGGGGGGGGGTCCCCCAAAATGGATACCAGACCCTTATCCGAGGATGCAGCCCGGCTGGTCAGGAAAGGGGGTGGGGACGAGCGGGAAAAGTGTCAATAAAAACACACTACACGGGTATTTCAAATAGTTTATTAGGCAGCTCCGGGGGTCTTCCGACTTCTCCGTGCTTTCCGGTTCTTCTTGCGCTCTCTCCGGTTCTTCTGCTAGGCTCCTCCGCTATCTTCTTCCAGCTCTTTTGCGAGCATTGGCCCGGGCTTCTCCTTTGTCGTCACCGTCTTCTTCCTCCTCCTTCTGTTCTTCCAATGTTGACACAGCGCTCTCTTCCGCTGTAATGCTGTGGACACGCTACATAACGGCTTATATAGCCATAAGGGGCGGGGGCACCGGGTGATGTCGCACGACCCCGTCCCTTATGACGTCACAGTCCTGGGGCATGCTGGGACTGTGACGGCATAAGGGGCGGAGTCATTGTGTGTCATCACCCGGTAAACCCCGCCCCTTATGCCTATATAAGTCGATACGCAGCGTGTCCACAGCATTACAGTGGGAGAGAGCGTTGTGTCAATATTGGAAGAAGATGGTGACGACGCAGGAGACTGGGCCAACACTAGCAAGAGAGCTGGAAGAAGATAGCAGAGCAGCCCAGCAGAAGAACCAGAGAGTGCGGAGAAGTTGGAAGAAGACCCCCGGAGCTGCCTAATAAACTATTTTAAAAACCTGTGTAGTGTTTTTTTAATTGACACTTTCTCCCCCCAGGTGAATGGGTAGGGGTACGATGTACCCCATACTCATTCACATAGGGTGGGGGCCAGGATCTGGGGGGCCCCCTTATTAAAAGGGGCTCCCGGTTTCCGATAAGCAACCCCGCCTGCAGACCCCAACAACCAACGGCCAAGGATGTTGGGAAGAGGCCCTTGTCCTCAACATGAGAACAAGGTGCTTTGGGGTGGGGGGCCCGCATAATGGACACTACAAGATGGATACTACATGTGGCATCGGAGCCAGGGAGTAGGGCCACAGTATGCCTGTAAATGGTGGCTGATGCCCTGCACTGTGAGCAGGCCAAGGTGTCCTTAGAAGGGGTCTGGAGCAGGTGTAGAGGAGGCAGGAGATCTCCCGGGTGTAGCAAGATGGCCGCCAAGCACCCGGCCAGAGCCACAGAGCACTGTGCAGGAGAGCCACAGCACGGGCTGGGGGGAGCGATCAGCCAGTGGTGGGGTTATGCCACTGAGGGAGGCTGAGAACGGGCCCAGGGTGTTCAGGAGGCTAGTAGTGAATGTCAAGGCCGCAGCCAGGTGTACCAAGATGGCCGCCGCACTGGGAGCAGGGCCTAGGCCCAGCAACACACTGGTCGTAGCAGGAGAATGGAGGGCTGGCAGGGCGGCCAAGGGTGTCAGCGACTGTGCCCCTGTATCAGATGCTGGCCGCTTGCCGGCCAGCGGCGCAGGAAAGTGTGGCAGGCTGTAGGCTTCACTAGGCCGCGGCCTCGATGGACGGCATCAGGGTCCCGCGGACCACCAGGCCCCACCGGAGATGTAAGGAAGCCGGCTGGAGGACGAGGGGGCCCCCTTACCTCACCGCTAGTCCAGGAGAGGCTCGTTTTGCAGTGCACAGGCCAGGAAGAAGGCGGCGGCCACAAGCGTGCAGGCTCCCAGCCGATCGTGGGCCAGAATCCGCACCATGGACCCACCGACTGCAGCAGGCAATGGAGGAGAGCAAGGAGGTAGGTGCGTTTTAGGTCTGTGTATGAGAAGGATGGCAAAGGATTGAGCCTAGGATGTTTGGAGCTCTCCACTTAGACGTTCGCCGCCGTTCACATCTGGACACGCCCCCCTGGGGGGAAAATTTTAAACTAAAAATGAACTAAAGTGTTCTATTTCTAAAGTCTGTCGGATTTTTGGCATGCAAAGGTCCGATGGAGCCCACAGACAATCGGGGTGTACGCGGCATAATGCATCTGTTCCACCTGCTAGCGGATCACTTGTTCCTGACACAAAGTTGTCGACTTTGTTGTTGAATCTGGACACAAATAGGTCCATGTCCGGAGCACCCCATCTCTGACATACCGCTAGGAAGATGTCGGAGCGAAGAGACTATCCTCCCGGAAATAATTGTTGGCGACTCAAGTAGTCCATCTGCCAATTCTCTATTCCTGGAATGAAAGTTGCCGATCTGCAAGGAATGTTGTGTTCTGCCCAAGCTAGAACATTATTCACCTCTTTTTGGGCTGCATAAATTCTTGTGCCCCCTGGTAATTGATGTAAGCCACAGCCGTGGCATTGGCGGACTGAATCCTGACAGGACAGTCCCATAGTCTGACCGTCCCAGATTCTAGGGCTAGACGTACTGCCCAAATTTTCCAAAATGTTGATAGGCAAGGTCCTCTAACCTGGACCATCTACCCAGGACAGAATCTTCTTCCCTGGCTGCTCCTCAGCCTAGAAGGCTGGCATCTGTTAACACTTTCCAGGATACAGGTAGAAAAGATTTTCCCTTTTGCTGGATAGCAACCACCAATTTAGGCTCTGACTTACACTTGGCTCCCGACGTATTTGGAAAAAACCAAGGCCTGAATCCTCTCATTCCAGACCGACAGGATGGTGTTTTGAAGCAGTCTTGAGTGAAAACTGCATGTAAGGGACGGCCTCGAAGAAGGCCACCATTTCACCCAACAATCTCCTGCCCAGCCGAATGTTTGGATTTTCCTTTGTTTTGATAAGTTGAATTAGTCCTACAATGGAACTGATTCTTGTCTGGGGTAAGAATACCTTCTTCTGTACGGTATCTATGACCAGCCCCAAGTACTGTAATCTCCTTGATGGTTTTAAGGCGGATTCTTCTAGGTTGAGTATCCAACCCAGAGATTCCAGGTAGTTTACAGCTGTGTTTAGATCGTCTAAATAGGCT
The DNA here is from genome assembly GCF_037356315.1 of Lithobates pipiens. NCBI lineage: Eukaryota > Metazoa > Chordata > Amphibia > Anura > Ranidae > Lithobates > Lithobates pipiens. Next base: position 208,486 of record NW_027507764.1, read on the forward strand.
AGGACCGTTATGCCTTGAGCCCTTAATCTGGCTAAAGGAGGTGCCAGAATCTTTCAGAACACCCGTGGTGCTGTGGCTAAACCGAATGGCAGGACCACAACTGAAATGATGATTTTATATTTCAAAGCGCAGAAATTTCTGGTGAGCGGGAAAATTTGGCACATGGAGATATCCATCTTTGATATCGATCAAAGCCAAAGAAAAAAAAAAAAAACTCCCCTCCTTGCAGGATGGACACCGATCGGATTGTGTGAAAAAAAAAAAAAAATATCGGATGTTTAAGTGCCGATTCAGAACTTTGAGATCTAGAATGGGTCTTACCTCTCCGTTTGGTTCTGGAACCGTGAAAGGTTTGAATCAAAACCTGTGCCCTGTTCCACTAAGGGGAACCTCTGATATCACCGACTGGGATAATAGATGATCCAGAGCCAGGAACAGAGACTTTGTTTTCTCTGGATCCTTGAGAACATTTTCCCTTAGAAAAAACGAGGAGATGGAAACTCTCAGAACTGAAGAAGCCACCCATCTGTCTTGACATTGTTCCTGCCAGATCTTGAGAATGGCAGGATCCTTCCCCCCACCTGAGCGAGCGGGGGTGCCCCTTCATGAGGAGGCTTTAGCATTCTGCTTTGTGGGCTTTCTGCCCCAAGACCTCTTTTGACCCTGGTGCTGCCCTTGGGGACTTCCCCTTGAACCTGACAGTGGAGGCCGCCGAGACTGCCTAGAGGCTGATGCCCCTGATACAGGTGAGGAAGCATGCTTAAAAGTAGAAATATTTGAACTTCTTTACTGGTAAAAGAGACCTTTTTCCATTAGAGATTCTTTGGATGTATTTATCCAGATCGTCTCTAAATAGCCGTTCACCATGAAAAGGGGGGAAACTGGCTAAGAGCTTTTTACACGGTGCTTCGGCTGACCAATTTTTCAGCCGTGGGAAACTCTGTGAGAATGCACTAGTCCAAGTATAAGCCGTGAGGCTTGAATGATAGAATCTTTCATAGCATCTACTGTGAGACACCGTGCATCTGATACACCAGCCCATTGCTGGGCCTGCTGATCAGGCAGAATCTGAAGTATCTCCACAAACTGTTCCTTAATGGACGGAGATACACCAATTGCAGCAAGAACCGCCTGCGCTACTCAACTTGCTAAAGAGTTTCAACTTTTTATCTGTTGAATCCTTTAACATTTGCGCATTATCCACCGGATATGTGAGATTCTTGCTCACTGAGGTGATTGCAGCATCAGTTTCTGGAACCCCCCCTTTTTCTTTCATGGAAATCCTCCTCCATAGGATAAAGTGTGGAGAATTTCTTGGGAGGATAATATTGTTTATCTGGATGTTCCCATTCAAAATACATAAGCTTTTTTAGCCATGAATGAATAGAAAAAAAAACATCCCCAGATGGGGGAGGTTCTAATGAACCCAATTAGAGGTGGGTTCCTCGAAAGCCAGGCAGAAAAAAGGTTGAGTAAGGGAGTACACAAGCAACCTGTCTTCTGATGCTACTCCTTCTATATTAGGATCCTCAGAAGAGGATAAATATCTTCCAAATATTTGGGAAGATCTGCCTGATCCCCAGCCTCCTGCACCTCAATAAGAGGGTCCTGAGGACTAGATGGGGATCTGCTATGTTTAGTCCCACTATGGAGAGACATCATAGCATTAATCTTCTTTCCAAATTACAAATGGTAGAAGAAAAAAACCTTTTGTATGATATATACAGGGACTGAAGTGTTTTATGCAACAACAGTTTCCCCTGATGGCTCAATCTGACCGGCCGCATCCCTCTCAGAGGAGGACGACATTCTTTTGGAGATGGATTTAGTTTATTGTGAAACCACTGACTCTTTAGAACCCTTAGAGGAGTTCCTGGTCCCTCTTCCACTCATAGCCTGAAGCACAAAGCAGAGGCCCTACCAGCAAAAGAATGTGCACCGCTAGGCTATAGTTCAGTGCCATTAGCTGCTATTAATCCTAGCCTGGTAAATTATAATGTGTCAAAGGGAAAGGTCTGGGTCACTACCCGGAAACAAGCCATCCTCCTCATGTGTCCCTCCACAGCCAGCAGCTACACACATACAGTGCTTTAACACTTCCTCCATGTGTGGCTGGCGTCTGGCACTGTTAGCCACGCCCCCCTCCTTTCCAATGAAAGTGGTTTACCGTGCGAGCGGCGGCTCCGGCGTCCTGTAAAATAGCAGACTTGGCGGGGGGGTTAAATGCTCTGCTGGGCGGCCGTGCATAATATCAGGCCTCCATGGCTCAGATATGTAAGGCTGCGACTTGGTCATCAGTCCGTACATGCACTAGATTCTATCAGGTGGATGACAGAGGGCAAGAGGATACCGCCTTCGGGCGCAATGTACTACAGGCTGCAGTTTAGTTCCTCCGGTCTGTGGCGGTCTATATTTCTGATCTGTGTCTCCCTCCCCTCAAATTGAGCATCGATTTGGGACATCCCACTATGTAATGAAGGCTCTGTGTCCCCGCGATGTACTCTCAAGAAAATAGGATTTTTTAAATACAGCTTACCTGTAAAAATCCTTTTGAGAGTACATCATGGAACACAGGGCTCCCGCCTTTCTTGGGCTTTACGTGGATTCCTATTGCTTTGCTACAAAACTGAGGTGCCTCCCATATGGGAGGGGTTATATAGGGGAGGAATTCTCCTTAATTGGGGTTAGCCAGTGTCCAATCACCGAAGGTGCTTATATAACCCACTATGTAATGAAGGCTCTGTGTCCTGTGCTGTACTCAAGAAAAGGATTTTACAGGTAAGCTGTATTCAAAAAATGTATTATATATACACTCTCCCCTCCCCCTATTGACTATCTGTATATTCCTATAACCCTATATACTCCCCTCTTTACAATCTATATAGTACCCCCTGTATCCTCCCCTCTACATACTATCTATATCCTCCCCTCCCGCTATATACTATCAGATGCTCAATAGGGTTTAGGTCTGGAGAAATGCTTGGCCAGTCCATCACCTTCACCCTCAGCTTCTTTAGCAAGGCAGTGGTGGTGTTGGAGGTGTGTTTGGGGTGGTTATCATGTTGGAATACTGCCCTGCGGTCCAGTCTCTGAAGGGAGGGGGTCATGCTCTGCTTCAGTGTGTCACAGTACATGTTGGCATTCATGGTCCCCTCAATGATCTGTAGCCCCCCAGTGCCGGCAGCACTCATGCAGCCCCAGACCATGACACCCCCACCACCATGCCTGACTGTAGACAAGACACACTTGTCTTTGCACTCCTCATTAGGGATGAGCCGAACACCCCCCCGTTCCGTTTGCACCAGAACATGCGAACAGGAGAAAAATTCGGAAGAACACGCGAACACAGTTAAAGTCTATGGGACACGAACATGGGGAAAAAAAAAAAATAGATATAGATATAGATATAGATATATATATATATATATATATATATATATATATATATATATATCTCTATCTCTATCTCTATATCTCAAAAAGTGCTAATTGTAAAGGCTTATATACAAGTTATTGTCATAAAAAAAAAAAAAAAGTGTTTGGGGACCTAGGTCCCGCCCCAGGGGACGTGTATCAATGCAAAAAAAAAAAAATAAGTTTTTAAAACAATAGTTTTTTTCCTGGAGCAGTGATTTTAATAATGCTTAAAAGTGAAACAATAAAAGTGGGTCTGGTATGAATATTAAAAGGGGAACCCGAAATATATATATATTTTTTTAAATTGCGTGGGAATTTAAGGGGAAACCTGTGCCAAAATAAATTAAAAAAATGACGTAGAGGGCCCCCCCCCCCCCCCCCCAAATACATACCAGACCCTTATCCGAACACGCAATAGAGCGCCCCCCTCCTGAACTGTACCAGGCCACATGCCCTCAACATGGGGAGGGTGCTTTGGGTTCTGACATGTGTAATTATATAAAAAAAAAAAATATGTGTGTGTGTGATATCTCTATGGGAGCCGGCGCAGCCAATAAGAAGATACAGGATAGTTTGGCAGCATTTGTTTTATTTTAAAAACACAAAGAAGTGCAATAAGATGTGCAAAGTAGTGCAAAATCCTCATCGGGACTAAAAAAAAAAATCAGTTTGTACATAATAAAACAAATACTGACAGCATTGGGGGGGGGGATTGCATTTAAATTCTGTTTGTACAAGCCAGCAAAATCCCACCTTGGGAGGGTGGCCGTCTCTGTCTGGAACGTTCCAGAATTGGATGACCACAAGGCACAATGGAGGCTCCTGCAGAGGATTGTGGATATTGTCATCGATCGATTCCTTGGCTGAGAATCGGGAAATTGTTCTCATAGAAACTCTTGTCGTCATTGTACTACACTCACTAAATCCCACCACCATCCACACCAAAACACGTCAGAACAACACAGTACTGAGAACATTTGGGTGAAAGTTCTCATTAGAGGCGCCAGGGTCTCCAAAAAAAGAAAACCAAATATCGAATTCTACGTAAAATTAAAGTACAAGTTCAGCCGGCAAAGTTCTTGAAAGTCTCATAAAATGGCCGGAGTTGTGGTCAACACATCTTACAATTGGACAAAGGGGTGCCTGAGCCCACCATCAGTGAGGAGGCTGGGGATAGGATACCATCATCATGGAGGCCTGGGATGTGATACCATGGGGCCCATTTCATAACAGTTTCCAGAAGACCGTCCAGAACAGTGTTTGGACTGAGGAGGAATCCTTTCAGTCATGCAGGAAGAAGCACCAGCGTCCAATCATCCATCCCCAACTTCCAGCTTAAGTTGTTTCTTAAAGCCGGTGAAAGTTCTGTATGCAGTATGACCAATCACAATACAGCAAGAGGAGTTCTCAGACAGTACACATTGCTTCCTGCTATGCATAGGTACATAATGAAGACTTCAGCGGGGTCAGAGCAGGACACCATCTAAGTGAGAAGAGGCAGTACTCTGTCATTCCAGATAAGAGATTGGCCTATTTTCGGCCATCATCCCAATAAAGTGGGGGGGGGGGGGGGGGTGGGTGTTGGAAAAATGGATATCTTGTGGAAGCCAATAAACATGAAGCATTATAGCACCGACATGTACATCAGATAGTCAGGAGCAGCAGAATCTGCAGCTGGTTAGAGAGACCTCTTTGAGGCCATTTTCAGGTTTGTTGGCTCTTCCAATCAAAATTAGGAGTCTTTTCTCTAAGTTTAAAACTTTGTCATAAAATAAATCTCTTCTAAAAAACGCTTAATAAAAATTTTACTTCATTCATAAAATCCATCTCAAAAATCAAGACGAGTCAAACTTTTTACAGCTGGTCAGGTAATGTCCCTCCCCAGAAGCAGCAAATCCTTAAATCCATCTTCTCTTCCACAACAGCAGAGGTGAAGGTCCCAATCCTTCATGACAGCCATAAAATAAAAAATCATGGTCTCAGCAGCACTGCAGGGGCAGGTCCATCTCTAGGCCCACCCCCTTAAGCTGTAATAGGCGTTCGGACATTGCCAAACTCATACAAGCCTCTGCCCAGACCTGATCAGGTATTGACTGAAGAATGCTGGGTGGACAACATCTCCAGGGTGACTGGCCAACACATCAAATACACTCTTGTTGGGTGGCACAGCCCTCAGCATGCTATCAAGATCCAGTGAAGGTGCTGGTGGGCATGGCGGCTCTGGATGGCTCTTTGCTGGTTGTGGCAGAAGTCCCCAGTAGGTTGGGCTCATGTATGGAGAGGATCCATAGTTGTAGTACCCAAACTGGGGAAGGGCGAAAAAAGGGAGAACGTTGGGTGGAGCCACAACGTTGGGTGGGACACCCTTGGTGTAGGAAGTGGGCAAGTCAGAGGCCAAAAAGGGCATCTTAGCAGGAGGCTCACATCTCTCGGCATCAGAGTCCGGAGAGGAGATGCTTCGGAGGTCGTCATCCTCTCTTGTGTGCTTTGTGGCAAGACAAGACCTTGGAGGAGAATTTCCAGGGATTATATATTGACTGGGATCTCCATCTGAACTATGAGGAGAAATGGTGGAAAGGCTGGCACAGGAGGAAGAGTACAGGGACTGAGGAACTGAAGCACTGGGACTGCTGGAACGCTGGAACAAGCGTGAGTTTGAGTTATAGAGCAGAGGATTTGCTGGCCAGATGTTCTCAGGCAAGGATTGGGAATTGTTTTTTCTGCCCTCCAAAGACTTTGAGACATCCGCCAAGTCAACATCCTGCAGGTCATGGAGTAAAGAGTCGATCATGAAGGATGTGTTGAGTTTGCTAACCACATTGCTTTGATGGGAATGGTCCACCACGGGCAGGGAGCTGGCAGGAGAGAAGCTACTGGATGGCATCTGCTGGTACACCTCTTCACCAGCGCTGTACTTGAGGTTGTGCAGGATGTAGGGGGACAGGTCCTGGACAAAAGGGGTTGATCCACCACGTGCCATCATTGTGTTCTGCAACTTCATGGCATCCAGAGGGATACAGGTCACATCCACCGTCCAAAAGTTCCCCTTGGCCTGAGGTTTCCCTGGGTCCTTCAGCACCTATAAGAGATATAAAGACGCATCAAACCTTCTCAGAACCCAAAACCAAAAGACACAACAATGAAAGTGGCAGAAGAATGTTCAATTCATGATAGAATCACAGAAATAGAGATTTACATTCAGACAGATGATACAGAAGTTGTGTCAGGAGTCTAAAAAGGACTGAGCCATCCAATAGGAATGAGAAACTTCAGAAACAAAAAAACCCGGAAAATTCTTAGAAGCCGGAGGTCACCCAACTACAAAAAAGGCAAATTGCAGCTCAACCTGACACGGCCGATCGCAGAAAACATCACCCATTTAGATAGATTACCATATTACATACAAGAAGCAAAAAATATTTACCTGGGAGCAATCCATATGTGATAGGACCCCAAGACCTTACAATAGACCTTTCCTCAAGAAAGCCTCACCCGTGAAACACTGAGAACCCCAACACATAAAATCAAGAAAACCCTTGGTCTGGATATTATTACTTCCTAGATAACTGATGGCAAGGGGATTAACAGGATTCACCCTCAAGTTCACATAATTTCAGTCTAGCTTCACCAGACCCTAGGCAAATTCATCCATCACTGCTCCCCACCAAGAAAACCCCCCCAGAGATCCGCCAACGGAAGAAAACCCCACAAGATATCCATGCAGATAACCCCTACCAGAGATACCAGAACAGAACCCCACCAGAGACCCATCAACCAAAGAAAATCCTACCAGAGACCCACCAACCAAATACAACCCCACTATAGATCCACAAAAAAATAAAAATAAAATAAAAAAAAACACCCCCACAAAAATATCCATGAAGAGAACCTTGCCCGATATCCTCAAGGAGCAGCCCGCCATAGACCCACGAACAAAAGAAAACCCCCCACAAGATAGCAATAAAGAGAACCTTACCCCAGAAATCCTAGAAGAGAACCCTGCCAGAGACTCACCCTCAAGAGAAACCCAACCATACAGGGAGCCCACCGGCAAAAGAGCCACCAACAAAAGAAATGCCATCAGTTATCTAGGAATAAAACCCCACCAGAGACCCACCCTCAAGAGAACCCCCAGCAGAGATCCACCCTCAAGGGAACCCCCACCAGAGACCCACCCTCAAGAGAACCCCCACCAGAGATCCACCCTCAAGGGAACCCCCACCAGAGACCCACCCTCAAGGGAACCCCCACCAGAGACCCACCCCTCAAGGGAACCCCCACCAGAGACCCACCCTCAAGGGAACCCCCACCAGAGACCCACCCTCAAGGGACCCCCACCAGAGACCCACCCTCAAGGGGACCCCCACCAGAGACCCACCCTCAAGGGGACCCCCACCAGAGACCCACCCTCAAGGGGACCCCCACCAGAGACCCACCCTCAAGGGGACCCCCACCAGAGACCCACCCTCAAGAGAACCCCCACCAGAGACCCACCCTCAAGGGAACCCCCACCAGAGACCCACCCTCAAGGGAACCCCCACCAGAGACCCACCCTCAAGGGGACCCCCACCAGAGACCCACCCTCAAGGGGACCCCCACCAGAGACCCACCCTCAAGGGGACCCCCACCAGAGACCCACCCTCAAGGGAACCCCCACCAGAGACCCACCCTCAAGGGAACCCCCACCAGAGACCCACCCTCAAGGGGACCCCCACCAGAGACCCACCCTCAAAGTATGGTAATGCATTGCATTATAGCAGCACAAGGTGTGGATGGGGTCTCGGGGTTACCAAAAAAAGCTGAAATATCACTTCATTCAGGTCAGTCCTAATGTGGTGTGTATACACTTCCAACCCCTCCATCGGAGAAGTGGTACTGTCCATCCACACAAAACAGAATTGTGCAGAATGAAAAAAAAAAAAAAAAAAGTGTTTAGTTTCAGATTTGTTAGGTTAACAATTTCGTCTTCATTTTATTTTATTTTTTTATTTGTTTGGACTTCATTTTAGTTTTCTTTCTTCATTTTCTAATGAATTCCAAAATTTTTAGAACAATTAAATTCTGTGCAACGAAATAGCTGGTTAAGAAGTAGGCCGGCTGCTGTGTCCTTAACGGTTTTCATGAATTTAAAAAAATAACAAAAACAGTAAAGTTAGCCCATTTTTTTGTATAATGTGAAAGATGATGTTACGACGAGTAGATACCAAACATGTCACGCTTCTAAATTGCGAACACATGGAATGGCGTCAAACTTCAGTACTTAAAAGTCTCCATAGGCGACGCTTTATACAGTTTCGAGTTTGAGAGAAGGTCTAGTGCTAGAATTATTGCTCTCGATCTAACGCATGCAACGATACCTCACATGTGCGGTTTGAACAGTGTTTACATATGTTGGCGGGACTTACGTGAGCTACCGGGGACAGGGGCGTTTTAAATGTATTTATTTATTTTTGCACTTTTACATTTTTTTTTTTTTATCACTTTTATTCCCATTACAAGGAGTGTAAACATCCCTTGTAATAGGAATGTATTGTGACAGGTCCTCTTTATGGAGAGATATGGGGTCAATAAGACATCTCTTCTCCAGGCCGGAAAGCATGAGATCGGGGAAAAGAAAAAAAAAAAAAAAAAAAAAAAAAATTCACCGATCTCATGCTGACAGCCGCGACCGCGGCTTTATTTCCGGGAGCCCTGGGCGTGACATCATAACGTCCGGTGGTCATAGAAATCTCTATGCTCGTCATCCAGCGATTCATTCTCCAGGCCCCCGATGCTACGGGAGAGCCCGGAGAAGCACCGGATGGTGGCGGGGGAGGGGGGGGTGGTACTGCCGCTATGATCATTCTGATCGTGCACAGAATCGCCGGCTGGAAAGAATGATATCTGATGCCCGTAGCTGTCCCCCATCATTCAGATATTCCCCCACAAAATCAAGGACGTCCTATGACACCCTCAGCACTGAAGTGGTTAAAGGGCACCCCAGCCAAAATATAAAGAAAAAATATCTTGGAGTTCTCCCCCCCCCCCAATCTACACTGGACCCTTATCCAAGCATGTAGCCCAGCAGGCCAGGAAAGAGGGTGGGGGGGTGGAGGAACAAGCGAGCGCCCCCTCCTGAACCATACCAGGCCACATGCCCTCAAAGGACAAGAGCCTCTTCCCCACAACCCTGGTTGGTGGTAGTAGGGGGCGATTTATTGAAATATGGAAACACCCCCCTTTAACCAGGGGAACCCCAGTTCCCAGCCCCCTCCCCTGTGTGAATGAGTATGGGGGGGGGGGTGCATAGAACCTCTATTCATTCACCACAGAAAATCAAAAGTTAAGAAACACAACTCCTGTTTTGGGCAATTCCTTTATCAATAGAAAAAAACACGACTGAATAGACATAGGGGCGGGATTACCCGTTGCTGTTACTGGATGACCCCACCCCCACATCCACCTCTCATTGGGTGAGTGTCAGTATGGGGCAGATCCACCCCACCCCCATGTTTCTCTGTCCCAGTCATGTTCAGCGTTTTTTTCTGGTCGGATTTTTCGCTTTTTTTAATAAAGGAATTGTTGTGTTTGTGAACTCTTTAAGCACTTTTTAGTGATTGAGTAGGGGTGTGGCTATGTACCCCTACTCATTCACATGGGGGGGGGGGGGGGGGGGGAATCTTAAAAATACCAATAAGCTCCCCCCTCGCAGGTCACCACAACCACCAGGCCAGGGTTGTATGGAAGAGGCCCTTGCTTTGGGCGGGGGTGGGGGGAGCCCACAGAGTCATCAGTTGTTACCTGGGGCCGGATTTCCGGGCCGCTCCATGAAAACCAGCTATTCTTCAAATAGTGTTTGGATCATCGATCAACTTTTCACCGGTTCAAATTGTTCTGAAAATTTGGAATTAGTAACCATTTCATTCGGAGTTTCAGACACATCCGAATCTCAGAGTAAGAAAAAAAAAAGTGTCCAAACGTATCTTCAGACCGAAAAGAACAGAACGTCCACGGAGGAGGAGGACAGGACTCACCTTCCGGAAGCAGTGATTGGAGGAGAGGTTGTGGCGGACGGAGTCTTTCCATCCAATGTAATCCCCTTGAAGAACGGGAAGAGAATCTCGATCTCCTTCACAATCTGAGGGAAAAAAAAGTCATATCAGATCATCATCTTCTGACTCCACCTCCTCTTCACATCCCCGCCCACAGCGCACATCCTTGCCCACATCCCCACCCACAACGCACATCTCCAGGAGGGGGTTATGATGTCATCAGACACTATGACAGTATATGATGGATGTGGGCCGGGGGCTCAGAGGAATGTGCCTGGAACGGAAAGAACAGGGGAATGGTGGGGGGGGGGGGGGGGCTCATACATGAGGAGTACAGAGGAACGATGGGGGGGCTGGGCTCATTACAGGAGAGGAGTACAGAGGAATGCTGGGGGGGGGCTGGGCTCATACATGAGAGAAGTACAGAGGAATGGTGGGGGGGGGGGGGCTGGGCTCATTACAGGAGAGGAGTACAGAGGAATGATGGGGGGGGTTGGGCTCATACAGGAGAGGAGTACAGAGGAATGGTGGGGGGAGGGGCTGGGCTCATTACAGGAGAGGAGTACAGAGGAATGGTGGGGGGGGGGGCTGGGCTCATTACAGGAGAGGAGTACAGAGGAATGGTGGGGGGGGGGGGGGCTGGGCTCATACAGGAGAGGAGTACAGAGGAATGGTGGGGGGGGGGGCTGGGCTCATACAGGAGAGGAGTACAGAGGAATGGTGGGGGGGCTGGGCTCATACAGGAGAGGAGTACAGAGGAATGGCGGGGGGAGTCCATGCAGGAGAGGAAGAGACAAGTTTGGCCAGATTTAATTTTCCATTACAGTGGGTAGAGGAGTAGGTAGAGAGTACCTAGGAGTGGTGATTTCTGGCCAGGCCTTTAGAATTTCTTTGACTTGGTCTTGAGGGACATCCGGCAGAATCTCTACCATAATCCTTCAAGGGACAGATTCATCTCTTGAAAATGAAATTTCTTCAAAAATGGACACGTTTCTTTAGACGTTCCCCCCAATGGAAGCCTAGATTGTTCTTTAGAAGACTCAATCATTTTCTTTTTATGGGGGCCAAAGAACCCGAGAGATACAAGTTGACCACCGTTATGCGTCCCTCAGGGTGGTCTGGCTATTTTTTATGCTCAGCTGGTGACGGCCCCATGGTGGTTGTGTCCAGACCTATCGGTCCTGAAGCTGCGGTGGTAGTCTCTATAGAAGCTTTTACGTTTATTTTATTTAGAGGCCCCCGGACCCCCTATAATCTGACTCCCCCTCAATGCTTACTTCTATCTGACCTTCGGGGGG
>NW_027507764.1:220431-300431 GCF_037356315.1 Lithobates pipiens
ACTTCTTTCGGCGGTCCAGCAGCTGGGGCAGGGAAATTTGCCTGGTACAATCGGACATGAGTGTACTGCTAGCAGAGTGCCCGCAAGCACTTGGCTGTGACGCACCTAATTCTACACCTTCATTCCTCTCAGTGTAGGTTTCAGAGAGGACTGAAGGTCTAGTGGGGTTGGAGATGCCAGCTGATGAGGAGCAAGGAGAGGTCCGCTTTGTTCTTTGGTGTGGGTCTTTGAGGTACGCTTGCCAACGAGCTGCATGGCAGGTCAACATATGTCTGGTCAAGCATGTGGTGCCCAAGCGGCTGATGTTTTGGCCACACGAGATACGCTTGAGACATATGTTGCAGATAGCAGCGGTGCGATCTGATGCACTCGTCTCAAAAAAGGCCCAAACCAAAGAACTTTTAGAATAACGCGCAGAGGCAGCGCCCTGCACAGGCGGAGCTCTGAGGTGTGATTCAGTCGGTGTGCTGCCCCTAAGCTTACCCCCGGAGGGCATCCTGCCTCGTTGGACATGTGCCTCCTCCTCCACCTCCTCCTCCTTCCTACCAGGCACCCACGTGGAGTCAGTGCCCTCATCATCCTCCCCCCCCCCTCTTCATCACTGGAGCAAACCTGGCAGTATGCTGCAGCTTGTGGAACATGACTGCCAGATTGCTGTCCTTCTTGAGCATCCCCTCTCTCTGCATTCACACTACTGCCTTCCTCTAGCTGAGTATCATCAGAGCCTACAAAACACTGGGCATCCTCCTGGAGCATGTACCCAACACTGTGCTCAAAGAGTTCAGGAGACTCCTCAGGAGGACGTGGTGGGTCTAGGGAAGGAGTCACTGATGATGACATTGAGACGAGGGAAGACGATGCGTTGGCAGCTGCTTTGCTAGTACCCTGAGCCTGGGTGAGAGAGGATGAGGAGGATGAAGAGGGCTTGGTCATCCACTCTACCAAGACTTCGGCATGATGCGGCTCAATGCGTCCAGCTGCCGAAAAGAAGGACAAGCATGTCCCATGGCCACGTGCTGATGACAATGCACCGCGTCCACGACCAGCACTGTTGTCTCTAGACACAGAGCCTGCTTGCCCTCTTTTATCAGCTCGCGCCTGTCTGCCTCTCCTTGCTGGCCTTCCAGACATGGTAATGGCCTGAAGGGAGTTGGGAAAAACAGCAATTGGTAGTTTATATTGTGCTGGAGGCACACAACACCCACTAACTCCTGCAGATGCATTTATTATAGACCACCAGCAATAAAGGGCATATACCGGTGTATACTGTGCTGGAGGCACACAACACCCACTAATTCCTACAGACACCGGAACACTACGCTGGTGGCCTTATATAGTGTGGGGCGTGTACTAAACAGCCTGAGCTATGATTGGCCACAGGCATCCTGCCAAGCATGTGGGGTCACAGTGCATGCTTGGCCAATCATGAGCCAGCAATGCACTGTGATGGCGCAGTGCCACATGAATTTGGCGCGGACGGCCCACAGAGTTCTGGCTTCGCCGAACGGGCGAACAGCCGGTGTTCGAGTCGAACACAAAGCTCATCCCTAGTTGTCACCAATCGGAAGCGATCCTCCATTTCTTTACTTACCTCAAATTCTAATCCACCCAGCTGCCATTAGATACGATCGGCTTTCCCACGTCTTCCATGTTCAGTTCTCACAGGATAATGGAATGATTGGACAGTCGGTTTTGGAAATCGTCATCTTATCAGTTTGTGTCGCGGTGTTGGAGGACCTGAGGACTCGCTGGTTGTGGGATATTCCCGACAACGATGTCTGGGATGATGTAGGACTTTCCCTTTCGATCCTCATTGAGAGACCGTTTGATTCCATTTACGTTGGTACATAGAGCCTACTTTACTCCATATAAGATGAACCCTACGTGCCCCCCCATTGTTGGCGGTGTGGTGTGGCTCTGGGGTGGGGTTGCCACTTTTCCTTCAAGTCAAACCCGAACACTTTAGCGGCACACAGAAAATATATTTTTTTTTATAGGATTGTACCAGACCTGGGAGACTTTTGGGTGTCCAAAGAGAATAGTAATGTGGGGTGCATAGTGGCCCCTCCCCCTCTCATGGGGCCCGGTTCTGAGCCACATTCCTGTCTGCATATTGTGTCCGGGTGAATCCTGGACAGGTGGTAACTCTACTCTGCAGGGTGGGGGGGGGGGGGGGGGCAGGGGGGACTTCTCACACATCTCCTGGTCCTGGCAACATTTAGTAGGTTTTTGGGTGCCTCCCCCCCCCCCATATGACTGAGTCATGCATAGAACTAATCTGTCCACAGCTGCCATGGCCACCCCCTTTCAGGGCGCCGGGAGCATGAATTACAGCAGCGGGCGTGGGGTGTCTTTTTGAAGCGCCTGATTGGAGCCAGAGGCTCTAATATACTTCCAAATAGGGTGAGCCCACCCAGGTGTTACAGCAGTCAATGAATATTCGCACTGATCCTCAATCCAGCCAATCAGAAGCGGGTGTGAGACCCGATTTCTGATTTGCCGCCAAGAGGGAAGGAGGAAAGGTAAGCCAGAGCTGTCACCCATGGAGAACAGAACGGGAGAGCCGCCGCTGCCGAGAGCTCGGGAGAAGTGCCGCATAGATGGGGTAAGTGCACCAGCCTGGTACTGTTTGCCGCCCCGCCCCCCAAGGAGTATTACCACCGGCCGCCACTGGTGGCTTCATACAATTCCATTCTATCCACCCCTCTGCCGGGTTCTGTCTGTTGGGTTTGGTGGAGATTCTTCCTACAGAGGCAGAGCGAACATTTCCTAATAAATCGCTCTATGCCAGAAAACGATCGCCCCGTATTGGAAATCCCCCCCCCCCTCCACACTTTCATATTGGAAAACAACTGGGGTAATAACAGCTTATTATATAGAGATACCTTCGTATACGGGAGAAGATCCGGGCTCAGTGATTGGCCGAGCCAAATACGGCCTCCGATACCCACACCGACTTCTGATAGGATACATCGATCGTTATACAGATTACATGGATGGTCACCCATACCGGACCCCATCGGTTTTCTTTCCTGCCTGCTGATTTATTTATTAGATAGGAGATTGGAAAGGTGACCCGGCAATCCGGTGGAAAGGGGAAAAGGACGGTGGAGGATTCTATATTTATGACGCAGAGCGGCGGTGACGAGATACAATATCTGAGAGGAGCTCCTATGGACGGCGTTCTGCTGCGTCAGTCATCATCTCTGGTGAACACGTCTAATAATGTGACACCATCGTCTGAGGAGCCTCGGAGTGCGGCAAGCGTTTTGTCCGATCGGAGTGCGGCGAGCGCGCGTTCCATTCCGATCGGAGTGCGGAGGGCGCGCGTTCCATTCCGATCGGAGTGCGGAGGGCGCGCGTTCCATTCCGATCGGAGTGAGGCGAGCGCGCGTTCTTTCCGATCGGAGTGCTCCATTTCTCTCCTGTTTGGCCCATAGTGCGGCCCTCTGGACGGCAAGTCCCCCTCCCCCTCCGGTGGGATTGGAGGATTAGGAGGATTTGGGAGAAGATTGGAGGAGCTCATTACATCTCCTGGTGGGGGGCTCCGGCTTATCTCTGATCTGTCACCCCTGAGAGCCGCCACATCCACAGAGCCGCCCCCTGCTGGGGACAATGGACGGGGGTGGGGTGAGGGATGTTTAACTGACCTTTTGCCTCCAGATTATGTTTACAGTAAGAAGACCCCCCCTCACCCCCCCCCCCCCATGTGTTATCACCCCCTCCTCCGCTTATCATACAGAGACAATCCAGTCCACCGGCCAATCACCACTTCCTATCCTCGTGTCCCCACCAGAGAGACGCCCACCACTTCCTGTCCCTGTGTCCCCACCAGTTCCTGTCAGGGTCCTCAGTGAAGATTCCTCATTCCTTTCTATAGGGAGGGATACAGAAGGATATGAAGGGCGATATTCATTCTTTACATCTTCCAAACCAAAAGAGCCAAAACTTCAGAGAAATAAAATTTCATTCAAGTAAAATGTGCGATTCGGAGATTCCGAATATTATTCATCGAAAAACGATCAGTGAATGGACCAATCACATCCTCTCAGGAGCAATGCTGCTCTTAAAGTGACACCGACCGGTCCACTCCTCGCCACTGACCGGTCCGCACCTCGCCCCGCGCTACCGACCGGTCCACTCCTCGCCCAACAGGACCGATCTCGCCCCACGGGGACCTCTTATGCCAAAACAGATGAGGAGAAATTCGCACTTTATACCATTCATCTCTTACTGATCGATGCGTCAGCCGAGCTTCCAGCACAATGATAGATCATTACTGGGGGGGGATTATCTCTATTCTTCTCACAATGTGCCCCCCCAGAGATTATTATCACTATAGACAGGCAGAGGGGACAGTACAGATCCCTCACCAACAGGAGATTACACTGGGGGAGGGGGACGTACAATCACTCACTCCACTAATCCCCCCCCCCCCAATGTACCCAATTATAGGGGAGACTTCACCCCAATACCTCATGAAAGCCCAGCACCTCTAACCTTCTACCCTCCCCAACACCAAGTCCAGCACCCCCCACACACCGAGTCCAGCACCCCAAACCCCCCCACCACAACAAGTCCAGCACCCCCCTCCCCCCAACACCAAGTCCAGCACCCCCCACTCCCCCCCAACACCAAGTCCAGCACCCCCCACACACCGAGTCCAGCACCCCAAACCCCCCCCCCCCCCCCACAACAAGTCCAGCACCCCCCCAACACCAAGTCCAGCACCCCCCACTCCCCCCCCAACACCAAGTCCAGCACCCCCACACACCGAGTCCAGCACCCCAAACCCCCCCCCCCCACAACAAGTCCAGCACCCCCCCCCCCCCCCCCCAACACCAAATCCAGCACCCCCCACTCCCCCCCCAACACCAAGTCCAGCACCCCCACACACCGAGTCCAGCACCCCAAACCCCCCCCCACAACAAGTCCCAGCACCCCCCCCCCCCCAACACCAAATCCAGCACCCCCACACACCAAGTCCAGCACCCCCCCCCCCCAACACCAAGTCCAGCACCCCCCCCCCCCCAACACCAAGTCCAGCAAACACCAAGTCCAGCAATCCCCGACCCCCCCCCCCCCCCCCCCAACACCATGGGGCATATACAGCACATGTGACATCGGTATATACCAGCTAACCACTATTCAGCACAGGGGGCACCTACCCAGGTATATGCAGTGCAGGGGACATCTATGAAGGTATATTCAGAGAAGAGCATCTATATGGGCACACCAAGTATATCACAAGGCACAGGTGACACCTACCTACACACAGGGCACTGGGGGAGACCTATACCTATGGGTATACATCACAGGGCACAGGGCACACCTATACATCACAGGGGACACCTATACCTATAGTTACACATCACAGGGCACAGGGGACACCTATACCTATGGTTATACATCACAGGGCACAGGGGAGACTGGCAGTCACCTACCTGTGAGAGTTTCATCATCTTGTTGGGTGAGTTTTGGATGACCAGGGCGATCATGGCCAGGTAGGAATATGGCGGCTTGACATGACGTTGGTAGTTCTTCTTCTTGATCTTCTTGGTCCCTTTCCGTCCCCTTTTGGTGGTTGGGGTCCCCATCTTCCCATCAGGCAGGTCCTTGGGGGAGACGGGTTCCTGGCTGGTGGTGGGGCTCCAGTTGCCCCAATCCTTGTGTAGGGTGAGGGGTGGCCGGTCCTGGCAGCCCAGGGACATATGGGCGAGATGTTCCTGATTGAGGGTCACCAGGCTGGAGACATGAGATGAAGGGTCAGTGTGGAAGGTGAAGGGGTCTCTCATCCTGGCCACTTCCCCTCCAATCCAACCTTTGTTATGTAGATGAGGCTCCAACAAGAGGACCTGTCACCGGGGGAGGGCCGACCTCTTCCCTGCGGAGACAAGAGATAGAAGTGTGAAAGTGAGGGGGGAGAGAGGACAAATGTCACAGGATGGTCAGAGGACAGAAGCCAGCCAGGGACTACTAATTACCCCAACATGGCCGACACAGCGGGGGGCCGATGCCAGGCCAGATAAATCTTATCAGAAGGGAATTTCTGCCTTACCATCAACACAAAATACCACAAAGCTTTTCCAACCAATAGAGCCCAACCAGTATGGACCATAAAGCCCCTCGGACTACAGAACACCCCCAACATCCACTACAAAGAAGGTGGGAACCCCTCATAATGGGCACAGCTGGTGTACAGACCCGGGAACTCGGCACAGGGATGGTGGGAACCCCTCATAATGGGCACAGCGGGTGTACAGACCCGGGAACTCAGCACAGGGATGGTGGGAACCCCTCATAATGGGCACAGCGGGTGTACAGACCCGGGAACTCAGCACAGGGATGGTGGGAACCCCTCATAATGGGCACAGCGGGTGTACAGACCCGGGAACTCAGCACAGGGATGGTGGGAACCCCTCATAATGGGCACAGCGGGTGTACAGACCCGGGAACTCAGCACAGGGATGGTGGGAACTCCTCATAATGGGCACAGCGGTTGTACAGACCCGGGAACTCAGCACAGGGATGGTGGGAACCCCTCATAATGGGCACAGCGGGTGTACAGACCCGGAACTCAGCACAGGGGTGGTGGGAACCCCTCATAATGGGCACAGCGGGTGTACAGACCCAGAAACTCAGCACAGGGGTGGTGGGAACCCCTCATAATGGGCACAGCGGGTGTACAGACCCAGGAACTCAGCACAGGGATGGTGGGAACCCCTCATACTGGGCACAGGGATGGTGGGAACCCCTCATAATGGGCACAGCGGGTGTACAGACCCAGAAACTCAGCACAGGGATGGTGGGAACCCCTCGTAATGGGCACAGCGGGTGTACAGACCCGGAACTCAGCACAGGGGTGGTGGGAACCCCTCATAATGGGCACAGCGGGTGTACAGACCCGGAACTCAGCACAGGGGTGGTGGGAACCCCTCATAATGGGCACAGCGGGTGTACAGACCCAGAAACTCAGCACAGGGATGGTGGGAACCCCTCATAATGGGCACAGCGGATGTACAGACCCGGGAACTCAGCACAGGGATGGTGAGAACCCCTCATAATGGGCACAGCGGGTGTACAGACCCGGGAACTCAGCACAGGGATGGTGGGAACCCCTCATAATGGGCACAGCGGGTGTACAGACCCGAGAACTCAGCACAGGGATGGTGGGAACCCCTCATAATGGGCACAGCGGGTGTACAGACCCGGGAACTCAGCACAGGGATGGTGGGAACCCCTCATAATGGGCACAGCGGGTGTACAGACCCAGGAACTCGGCACAGGGATGGTGGGAACCCCTCATAATGGGCACAGCGGATGTACAGACCCGGGAACTCAGCACAGGGATGGTGGGAACCCCTCATAATGGGCACAGCGGATGTACAGACCCGGGAACTCAGCACAGGGATGGCGGGAACCCCTCAATGGGCACAGCGGGTGTACAGACCCGGGAACTCAGCACAGGGATGGTGGGAACCCCTCATAATGGGCACAGCGGGTGTACAGACCCGGGAACTCAGCACAGGGATGGTGGGAACCCCTCATAATGGGCACAGCGGGTGTACAGACCCGGGAACTCAGGACAGGGATGGTGAGAACCCCTCATAATGGGCACAGCGGGTGTACAGACCCGGGAACTCAGCACAGGGATGGTGGGAACCCCTCATAATGGGCACAGCGGGTGTACAGACCCGGGAACTCAGCACAGGGATGGTGGGAACCCCTCATAATGTGCACAGCGGGTGTACAGACCCGGGAACTCAGCACAGGGATGGTGGGAACCCCTCATAATGGGCACAGCGGATGTACAGACCCGGGAACTCAGCACAGGGATGGCGGGAACCCCTCAATGGGCACAGCGGGTGTACAGACCCGGGAACTCAGCACAGGGATGGTGGGAACCCCTCATAATGGGCACAGCGGGTGTACAGACCCGGGAACTCAGCACAGGGATGGTGGGAACCCCTCATAATGGGCACAGCGGGTGTACAGACCCGGGAACTCAGGACAGGGATGGTGAGAACCCCTCATAATGGGCACAGCGGGTGTACAGACCCGGGAACTCAGCACAGGGATGGTGGGAACCCCTCATAATGGGCACAGCGGGTGTACAGACCCGGGAACTCAGCACAGGGATGGTGGGAACCCCTCATAATGGTCACAGCGGGTGTACAGACCTGGGAACTCAGGACAGGGATGGTGAGAACCCCCCATTATGGGCACAGCGGGTGTACAGACCCGGGCACTCAGCACAGGGATGGTGGGAACCCCTCATAATGGGCACAGCGGGTGTACAGACCTGGGAACTCAGCACAGGGATGGTGGAAACCTCTCATAATGGGCACAGCGGGTGTACAGACCCGGGAACTCAGCACAGGGATAGTGAGAACTCCTCATAATGGGCACAGCGGGTGTACAGACCCGGGAACTCAGCACAGGGATGGTGGAAACCTCTCATAATGGGCACAGCGGGTGTACAGACCTGGGAACTCGGCACAGGGATGGTGGGAACCCCTCATAATGGGCACAGCGGGTGTACAGACCTGGGAACTCGGCACAGGGATGGTGGGAACCCCTCATAATGGGCACAGCGGGTGTACAGACCTGGGAACTCGGCACAGGGATGGTGGGAACCCCTCATAATGGGCACAGCGGGTGTACAGACCCGGGAACTCGGCACAGGGATGGTGGGAACCCCTCATAATGGGCACAGCGGGTGTACAGACCCGGGAACTCAGCACAGGGATAGTGAGAACCCCTCATAATGGGCACAGCGGGTGTACAGACCCGAGAACTCAGCACAGGGATGGTGGGAACCCCTCATAATGGGCACAGCGGGTGTACAGACCCGGGAACTCGGCACAGGGATAGTGAGAACTCCTCATAATGGGCACAGCGGGTGTACAGACCCGGGAACTCAGCACAGGGATGGTGGGAACCCCTCATAATGGGCACAGCGGGTGTACAGACCTGGGAACTCAGGACAGGGATGGTGAGAACCCCCCATTATGGGCACAGCGGGTGTACAGACCCGGGCACTCAGCACAGGGATGGTGGGAACCCCTCATAATGGGCACAGCGGGTGTACAGAGCTGGGAACTCGGCACAGGGATGGTGGGGACCCCTCATAATGGGCACAGCGGGTGTACAGACCCGAGAACTCAGCACAGGGATGGTGAGAACCCCTCATAATGGCCACAGCGGGTGTACAGACCCGGGAACTCAGCACAGGGATGGTGGGAACCCCTCATAATGGGCACAGCGGGTGTACAGACCCGGGAACTCAGTACAGGGATGGTGGAACCCCTCATAATGGGCACAGCGGGTGTACAGACCCGGGAACTCAGCACAGGGATGGTGGGAACCCCTCATAATGGGCACAGCGGGTGTACAGACCCGGGAACTCGGCACAGGGATGGTGGGAACCCCTCATAATAGGCACAGCGCCCCCTCTCTGGGTTTCTGGGGAAGGTCAGTGGGCCCCTCAGTATAAGGTGGGACCCCTGGACTGCTGCTCAGCCCCTCATCTCTTCCGCTGACCAATCCCCCCCCCTTTCATCTCATACTCCGCAGTTCCCTTGTGTCCTGCAGAAGTGCACCCCAACTCTCCTGAGCGATCCCCATTCTATATCGGAGGACCCCCATCATCTTCTGGGAAGTGGCCCTATATGTATCGTCTAATGAATGCCATCCTTGGGGTACACTGAGCGCCCCCTTTTCAGTGTCCCCCTTATAGGAGCCCCCCATGCACCCAGCATCTCCCTTTTAGCACCCCAATATTTTTTAGAGACGTTATGAGCGACCCGATGTCCTCTACTGAGCCCCTCTAGTGTCCTTCACTTCATATACAGACCCCCCCCCCCATGTGTCTACTGTGAACCCCCAAACTTCCTGCATCTTCTGGTGATCTTCCCATCTCTGTTATTGGTGGACCTTTTATGTAGGTTCCTCTGTGTCCTCCATTCAGCACCCCTCATATCTAAGTACACCACTCCCACCCCTCCCTCCCCCATGTCTCCTATTAAGCACCCCGCATTTCATTTGCAGTAATTGTCACCATCACCCCACAAACGTCCTCAGTCACCTCCACCAATGAAGGGGCACACAGAGTGCCAACACTGAGACCTCTAGGGGGAGCACTCCTCACTCACCCTTCATAGGAGAAAACCGGACCCTCAAATTCTATGGGGCCGACACCCCCACACCCTTCCCGAGTCCTGGAATACTTTCTAGTATAAGGTGTGTGTGCGCTGTGCGTGGTGGGGGGGGGGGGGATTACAGGTTCTTTGGTTTGGGGTCCCAGTTATGGCGATGGGGGGGGGGGGGGGGGAATGACCGAAGTTGCAGAGAACAGAAATGTCACATTACAGCCTCCCAAACATTTCCTTTGCCCTCACCCAGTGATCCTGCCAGTAACACACTTCCTGTCTCGGGTGACAACATTCACTGCATTGTGCCTCTGGAGGAGAAAGTGACTACAGACCCCACCCCCCTTCCCTCACCTCCATAACATGGGGAAGGTGTTCTGTAGTCCTCCGAGATAGTTGGGAACAATGGAAGAGTACAGGAAGTTATCATCTGACAATATTTCTGGCGGGATCGTGGGAATTTTTTTTGATCAGACAGAATAAAAGATAGAATCACACCGGCCTGATGGAGACCCTCAGTGGGAGTTTTGGGGGAGGGGTGCTCAGGGTGATGGGGGGGGGGACTCAGGAAACTTGGAGTGTGTTGTGGAGTACAATAAGTGGGAGGATGGGAAGGTGCTCAGTATGTTGGGGGAGGGGGGTGCTGGTTCCAGGTACCTCTCAGTATTCAGGGGTTCTGGTCTTTACGAAACCATAGGCCAGGTTTGGTGTGGTCAGTATTCGGGGGGGGGTCTGGGCTTTATGGCACAATTGGCCAGGTTCAGTGTGGTCAGTATTCAGGGGGTTCAGTCATTACGGCACCATTGGGCGGTTTGGTGGATCCGGTCATTACGGCACCATTGGCCAGCCTCAGTGTGGTCATTATTCGGGGGGAGTCCGGTCATTATGGCACCGTTTGCCAGGCTCAGTGTGGTCAGTATTCGGGGGTCCGGTCATTACGGCACCATTGGGCGGTTTGGTGGATCCGGTCATTACGGCACCATTGGCCAGCCTCAGTGTGGTCATTATTCGGGGGGAGTCCGGTCATTATGGCACCGTTTGCCAGGCTCAGTGTGGTCAGTATTCGGGGGTCCGGTCATTACGGCACCATTGGGCGGTTTGGTGGATCCGGTCATTACGGCACCATTGGCCAGCCTCAGTGTGGTCATTATTCGGGGGGAGTCCGGTCATTATGGCACCGTTTGTCAGGCTTAGTGTGGTCAGTATTCAGGGGGTCCGGTCATTATGGCACCATTAGCCAGTTAGGTGTGGTTCAGGGGGGAGTGTGGTCATTCGGTTCGGTGTGGTCAGTATTCAGGGGGGTCCAGTCACAAATCTCATTCCCCCTTCAGAGAGTTCAGAATTTGACTTACAGCAAAATTTTCTGCTACAGATTTAGAGAAAACCTGAAGTATGAGGAGCTCCCCACCCCCGATCTTCCTGTGTGGATGGAGTGTCAGCTCTGTAGACCAGCCAGACCAGAAATCCTCTCACAGCAGACAATCTGGGTGAATCTCCATCTGACATGCCAGACTCTCAGAACTTCTCAGGTACAGCAGATCCCCACCTGACACCTCCACCTGGTTTATAGCTCCGCCCACACCTAGGGAAGAAGGCAGATCTCCCAGCATGCACTGCACTTCCCTGGAATAATAATGGATTTTTACCCCCCGGTGTGAGTGGAAGAATGTGGGGCGCTCATTTTGGTGTGGGATCCTGGTGCCTATTGTTGGGTGATCAGCACGGGGTGTTTGGTTTGGAGAACATGGTACAGGTAGTTTAGTGTGGGGTGCTCAGTGTGGGGTAAGGTTACCACGTCATCCCTTTAATCCAGGATATACATTAATTACACGGGTTCTGTGGCTGATTAAGATGGTAATTAAACTCACTTGGTGCCTTATCTGCATTAAATCAGCCTCAGAACCCGTGTAATTAATATGTGTCCTGGATTAAAGGGATGATGTGGCAACCCTAGTGTGGGGGAAGTGAGGAGAATGGTGCATTTAGTTTTGGTGGGGGAGCTCAGTGTGGAGTTTGGGGGGATTCTCTATAGGGAAATCTCTATGGGGGGGATCAGTTCTCCAACAATCATATCAGCATTTGTAGAGGCTCCCTCTACTGGTCAGATGGTATGTCAGGCAGAGCAGTTGGCACCTCTACTGAATCCACAGAGGAAGATCCTGGGCTGGGACAGCTGAGGTGTATCTGCAGTCAGTCTTGTCCTCACCAGATCTGGGTGGAGGAAATCTTTTATAGGTGGAGATTCTCCAGACTGTGAATGGGACTTTGTCAAGCAGATGGAGGTTTGGGGTGTAAACTTGGACTCTGGTTCTGAGGGTCACCGGCTGTCATGCTGAACCTCTGGCTTCAGCACTTGGAATCTCTGACCTGGAATGTAGAGGAGGACTTCTGACTTACCTGCTGACTTCTGGTCAGTGACAAGTATTGAAGGCCAACAACCTCTGGAGGATTCTGTGCAAGATGTCACCCCAAATGATGTCTGGCTGGAGAAGAGTGAGGAGGAAGATGGTTGTAGAACAGATGGAGATGACTGGGACACAATGGGTCTCTAATGAGGAAAGCTATGACCCATCTGTTTGGTACCCCGACAGGTCCAGATCATCTACAAAGGCCCGGGCCCCCGGGGGGCCACTCAAAATCATGGACTAGGTTTGAGAGTGTCAATACTGTCCATGTGTGTTGGGGTCATGGGGGATAGATGAGGACGGGGACTGTGTGTGTCCCACCACCTGTGAGGAACGTATGCCCCTCTAGGGGTGCTCCCAGCCCAGGAACCATCTCTGGACACATTGAATGAAGGATGTTCCTCAGGGAAGGGATGACCACGTCTCAAGGTATAGGACTATCTTACCTACTGGAACTGGAGACTGAGTGGACCAATAGATGAGGACGGGGACTGGGTGTGTATCCAGGATGGGAATTATCACCGGGAGATGATGGAAGTGCTCCGAGGATTGAAGGAACTCCCAGCCGGGAGATGGTGCAGCTTCTGGAATAAGGAATGGTTCCTTTCATTCCCTCCTAATGGAAGTTATACAGGTTCCCGGGTTATACACAATTGCTCAGCGACCTTCCAATTTTAATTGGAATCTGTATTGTTCCTTCTTTATGAAACGCGCCTAAAACAGAGGAACTGGCATCTTTTTATTTATTTATTTGAAGCCCAGTGTGCATGGAACCTTATACTGTAGCCAACATTGTGACCACTAGAGGTCTCCTGTGTACCGCTATATATATATATCACTGACCACTAGAGGTCTCCTGTGTACCGCTATATATATATATCACTGACCACTAGAGGTCTCCTGTGTACCGCTATATATATATATCACTGACCACTAGAGGTCTCCTGTGTACTGCTATATATATCACTGACCACTAGAGGTCTCCTGTGTACTGCTATATATATATCACTGACCACTAGAGGTCATCTGTGTACCGCTATATATATCACTGACCACTAGAGGTCACCTGTGTACCGCTATATATATCACTGACCACTAGAGGTCTCCTGTGTACCGCTATATATATATATATATATCACTGACCACTAGAGGTCATCTGTGTACCGCTATATATATCACTGACCACTAGAGGTCCTCTGTGTACCGCTATATATATCACTGACCACTAGAGGTCACCTGTGTACTGCTATATATATCACTGACCACTAGAGGTCTCCTGTGTACTGCTATATATATCACTGACCACTAGAGGTCACCTGTGTACCGCTATATATATCACTGACCACTAGAGGTCTCCTGTGTACTGCTATATATACAGTGCCTTGTGAAAGTATTCGGCCCCCTTGAACTTTTCAACCTTTTGCCACATTTCAGGCTTCAAACATAAAGATATAAAATGTTTATTTTTTGTGAAGAATCCCCAACAAATGGTACACAATTGTGAAGTGGAACGAAATCTATTGGATTTTTGAAACTTTTTGAACGAATAAAAAAATGAAAAGTGGGGTGTGCAAAATGATTGGGCCCCCTTGCGTTAATACTTCGTAGCGCCACCTTTTGCTGCGATTACAGCTGCAAGTCGCTTGGGGTGTCTCTATCAGTTTTGCACATCGAGAGACTGAAATTCTTGCCCATTCTTCCTTGCAAAACAGCTGGAGCTCAGTGAGGTTGGATGGAGAGCGTTTGTGAACAGCAGTTTTCAGCTCTTTCCACAGATTCTCGATTGGATTCAGGTCTGGACTTTGACTTGGCCATTCTAACACCTGGATACGTTTATTTGTGAACCATTCCTTTGTAGATTTTGCTGTATGTTTGGGATCATTGTCTTGTTGGAAGATAAATCTCCGTCCCAGTTTCAGGTCTTTTGCAGACTCCAACAGGTTTTCATCCAGAATGGTCCTGTATTTGGCTGCATCCATCTTCCCCTCAATTTTAACCATCTTCCCTGTCCCTGCTGAAGAAAAGCAGGCCCACACCATGATGCTGCCACCACCATGTGTGACAGTGGGGATGGTGTGTTGAGGGTGATGAGCTGTGTTGCTTTTACGCCAAACATATCGTTTTGCATTGTGGGCAAAAAGTTGGATTTTGGTTTCATGTGACCAGAGCACCTTCTTCCACATGTTTGGTGTGTCTCCCAGGTGGCTTGTGGCAAACTTTAGAAGAGACTTTTTATGGATATCTTTGAGAAATGGCTTTCTTCTTACCACTCTTCCATAAAGGGCAGATTTGTGCAGTGTACAACTGATTGTTGTCCTATGGACAGACTCTCCCACCTCAGCTGTAGTCCTCTGCAGTTCATCCAGAGTGATCATGGGCCTCTTGGCTGCATCTCTGATCAGTCTTCTCCTTGTCTGAGCTGAAAGTTTAGAGGGACGGCCAGGTCTTGGTAGATTTGCAGTGGTCTGATACTCCTTCCATTTCAAAATGATGGCTTGCACAGTGCTCCTTGGGATGTTTAAAGCTTGGGAAATCTTTTTGTATCCAAATCTGGCTTTAAACTTCTCCACAACAGTATTACGGACCTGCCTGGTGTGTTCCTTGGTCTTCATGATGCTCTCTGCGCTTTCAACAGAACCCTGAGACTATCACAGAGCAGGTGCATTTATACAGAGACTTGATTACACACAGGTGGATTCTATTTATCACCATCAGTCATTTAGGATAACATTGGATCATTCAGAGATCCTCGCTGAACTTCTGGAGGGAGTTTGCTGCACTGAAAGTAAAGGGGGCGAATAATTTTGCACGCACCACTTTTCAGTTTTTTATTTGCTAAAAAAGTTTAAAATATCCAATAGATTTCCTTCCACTTCACAATTGTGTCCCACTTGTTGGTGATTCTTCACAAAAAATAAAAATGTTATATCTTTATGTTTGAAGCCTGAAATGTGGCAAAAGGTTGAAAAGTTCAAGGGGGCCGAATACTTTCACAAGGTACTGTATATATCACTGACCACTAGAGGTCTCCTGTGTACGGCCTTCCTTTATCCAGATACACCACGTCTACGGACCTTCCTTTATCTAGATACACCACGTCTACGGGCCTTCCTTTATCCAGATACACCACGTCTACGGGCCTTCCTTTATCTAGATACACCACGTCTACGGGCCTTCCTTTATCTAGATACACCACGTCTACGGGCCTTCCTTTATCTAGATACACCACGTCTATGGGCCTTCCTTTATCTAGATACACCACGTCTATGGGCCTTCCTTTATCTAGATACACCACGTCTACGGGCCTTCCTTTATCTAGATACACCACGTCTACGGCCCTTCCTTTATCCAGATACACCACGTCTACCGGCCTTCCTTTATCTAGATACACCACGTCTACGGGCCTTCCTTTATCTAGATACACCACGTCTATGGGCCTTCCTTTATCTAGATACACCACGTCTATGGGCCTTCCTTTATCTAGATACACCACGTCTATGGGCCTTCCTTTATCTAGATACACCACGTCTACGGGCCTTCCTTTATCTAGATACACCACGTCTACGGCCCTTCCTTCATCCAGATACACCACGTCTACCGGCCTTCCTTTATCTAGATACACCACGTCTACGGGCCTTTATTTATCTAGATACACCACGTCTACGGCCCTTCCTTTATCCAGATACACCACGTCTACGGCCCTTCCTTTATCCAGATACACCACGTCTACGGGCCTTCCTTTATCTAGATACACCACATCTACGGGCCTTCCTTTATCTAGATACACCACGTCTACGGGCCTTCCTTTATCTAGATACACCACGTCTACGGGCCTTCCTTTATCCAGATACACCACGTCTACGGCCCTTCCTTTATCTAGATACACCACATCTACGGACCTTCCTTTATCCAGATACACCACGTCTACGGGCCTTCCTTTATCCAGATACACCACGTCTACGGACCTTCCTTTATCTAGATACACCACGTCTACGGGCCTTCCTTTATCTAGATACACCACGTCTACGGGCCTTCCTTTATCTAGATACACCACGTCTACGGACCTTCCTTTATCTAGATACACCACGTCTACGGACCTTCCTTTATCTAGATACACCACATCTACGGACCTTCCTTTATCTAGATACACCACGTCTACGGGCCTTCCTTTATCTAGATACACCACGTCTACGGATCTTCCTTTATCTAGATACACCACGTCTACGGGCCTTCCTTTATCTAGATACACCACGTCTACAGGCCTTCCTTTATCTAGATACACCACATCTACGGACCTTCCTTTATCTAGATACACCACGTCTACGGGCCTTCCTTTATCTAGATACACCACATCTACGGACCTTCCTTTATCTAGATACACCACGTCTACGGACCTTCCTTTATCTAGATACACCACGTCTACGGATCTTCCTTTATCTAGATACACCACATCTACGGACCTTCCTTTATCTAGATGGCAACTCACCTCCTGATATAAGGTTAGTAGATTGGTAAGAACGATTCTTCATGGATCCATGCTGATTACTGCTAATGATACCGTTCTCATTACTAAAATCTTGTATATAGTCCCTTATCATCCCCTCCAAGAGTTTACATACTATTGATGTTAGGCTGACTGGTCTGTAATTCCCAGGGATGTATTTTGGGCCCTTTGTAAATATTGGAGCTCCATTGGCTTTTCTCCAATCAGCTGGTACCATTCCAGTCAGTAGACTGTCAGTAAAAATGATATGGGACCCGGTGATTTCGGGGAGTGACGTGTGAAGAATGGGTACATGGGTCTCGGACAATACAGCTGACCGCACCCATGTGATGAGATTTTACAACATCCACAGAATTTCCATATTGGTCTTCATGACGAAAGCACAAATATGAGAGGAACAACAGAATGTGCAAACATGGATATTGTTCATGAGCAAATGACCCCCCCCCCCCAAAAAATTATACATTTTTTGAAAGCAGACACCCTAGAGAATAAAATAGTGGTAGTTGCCATTTTGTATGTTACTTGATAATACTGCAAACATAGCAAAGTTCAGCAAAGAGGAACATGGTTTGGTATATGTGGTAGTGAGCCCCTGTGTGTCAATGGGTTTCGCTGTCTAGCTTCATCAGGACACTCGGGGGTTGTTGAAAGAGAAAAAATAACAGGTCTCACTATCTTGCACGGAAGTCCACAAAGGCGAATCTCACCCCTTAGGCCTCAAGTATCACCGTATACAGTATCCCAGGTGCTTGGATATTTATATAAATAAGGGGGGGAGGGGGGGTTGGGACTTTATATGAGGCAATGAGTGGGTGGGATCATCTGCCTCCATCCCTGTTATGTCAAACCAAAAAGAGAAGGTTTGTTGGGACTTTATATCAAGCGCAGCAAAAAAGTATTGAATGAGCAACAGCATTTTAATGGATTCCAAATACAATTGATACATAGAATAACAAAATAATATTGTAAGCAAGAATAATATCTTCACAATTTATTGTCCATAATGACAACATGATTCACAGTATAATAATAATACCGTTTCCCCAAAAATAAGACCTAGTGTGATTGTTGGCGATGGCTGCAATATAAGCCCTACCCCCAAATAAGCCCTCGTTAAAGTCCTTATAGGTCTTATTTTCAGGGCAGGGCTTATTTGGGGGGGGGGTAGGGCTTATATTGCAGCCATCACTGACAATCACGCTAGGTCTTATTTTCAGGGAAACAGGGTAGTAGTTTCATAAAACGTCATTGTAATCCATCATCAACATAACTGAGTTCATGGTGACGATAAAATCCCTGATTATCGATCTCAAAATCACCTGATTGCGATGCTGTAGCATAAGGCTGGGCCTCTACGCGTTTCGTCTCAGATTTCCTCTCATCAGGGGCAGTAGCAATATGTATCGATCTATATTGACAAAAGACATGAGTGATAATGCGATCCCCGATGAGGAGGCATCCGGTGCAGGTGGTATAATAGTGCCAGTAGAATCCTGTGCTTCATATACCTCCTCCATGTCACACAGCCAATGGCTCAGGGTGCCAAGTAGCACCCATGTTGGCAAAATCGGTAGGTGACAACACTCCACGGGACCGGAAGGAGAGGGGAAGAGACGGGGGAAAGGGGGAAGG
Organism: Lithobates pipiens; assembly: GCF_037356315.1. NCBI lineage: Eukaryota > Metazoa > Chordata > Amphibia > Anura > Ranidae > Lithobates > Lithobates pipiens. The sequence goes on from NW_027507764.1 coordinate 239,127, forward strand.
GGGGTGATAATATACGGACTTACACAGTGACAAACCACAGCGTCTTAGCAATATAGCAGTGAAAGGGTTAAAGACACTTTAATCATCAATTCTTCTTTTCTGGAAGGAAGTCCTATCAGTGCAGCCGGGTACCAGACTACAGCAGCGAGGAGGCGCCTTGTTCTAAAGTTCTTGGGCTGTTGCTGCATCCTCCTCCTCCAGCCAGCAGGGGGAGCGATGAGTACTGCAAACTTAACCACTTGCCGCTCCTTCTGGGTGGAGGTCATGTGACGGTCTCCCAGAGTGACTGCGGCTCTATAACCATGTGATCGGCTGTGTCCAATCACATGTAAACACGGAGATGCCGGTAATCGGTGCTCCTCTCCTCTCATTGACAGAGAGTGTGGAGAGGAGAGCCAATCAGCGGGATCTCCTCATAGGGGACAGCTAGGTATGTAATCAGGCCACTGATTACAATTAGTGCCCACTAGTGCCAGCAATGATTGCCCGCCACTGCCAGCAGTCCGTGCCAACCAGTGCCCACAATTGCCACCAATCTGTGCCCACAAGTGCCAGCAATCAGTGGCCATTAGTGATGCCAGTCAGTGCTGCCCATCAATGCTCATCACTGGTGTTCATCAATGCCACTCATCAGTGCTGCCCATCGGTGCCATCTATCTGTGCCCACCAGTGCTGCCTATCTGTGCCCACCAGTGCCACCCATCAGTGCTGCCTATTTGTGCCCACCAGTGCCACCCATCAGTGCTGCCCATCGGTGCCATCTATCTGTGCCCACCAGTGCCACCCATCAGTGCTGCCTATCTGTGCCCACCAGTGCCACCCATCAGTGCTGCCTATCTGTACCCACCAGTGCCACCTATCTGTGCTCACCAGTGCCACCCATCAGTGCTGCTTATCTGTGCCCACCAGTGCCACCGTCAGTGCTGCCTATCTGTACCCACCAGTGCCACCTATCTGTGCCCACCAGTGCCACCCATCAGTGCCCACCAGTGCCACCCATCAGTGCTGCCTATCTGTGCCTACCAATGCCACCCATCAGTGCTACCTATCTGTGCCCACCAGTGCCACCGATCAGTGCTGCCTATCTGTACCCACCAGTGCCACCTATCTGTGCTCACCAGTGCCACCCACCAGTGCTGCTTATCTGTGCCCACCAGTGCCACCCGTCAGTGCTGCTTATCTGTGCCCACCAGTGCCACCCCTCAGTGCTCCCTATCAGTGCTCATTAGTGCCACATATCAGTGCCCATAAGTAACACCTCATCAGTGCCCATCAGTGCCACCTCATCAGCGCCCATCAGTGAAGGCAAAAAAAGGTTGCCTTCAAAGGTTTGCAAAAAAGGTAAAAAAAATTTGCATTTATTATTATTTTAGTCCTTGTCAGTGTTGCTCGTATGGACAGGCAGTTACACAGTTACCCTGTCTGTATACTACCCTAGCCTGTCTGTATACTACCCTAGCCTGTCTGTATACTACTCTAGCCTGTCTGTAGACTACCCTAGCCTGTCTGTATACTACCCTAGTCTGTCTGTATACTACCCTAGCCTGTCTGTATACTACCCTAGCCTGTCTGTAGACTACCCTAGCCTGTCTGTATACTACCCTAGCCTGTCTGTATACTACTCTAGCCTGTCTGTAGACTACCCTAGCCTGTCTGTAGACTACCCTAGCCTGTCTGTATACTACTCTAGCCTGTCTGTATACTACTCTAGCCTGTCTGTATACTACTCTAGCCTGTCTGTATACTACTCTAGCCTGTCTGTATACTACCCTAGCCTGTCTGTAGACTACCCTAGCCTGTCTGTAGACTACCCTAGCCTGTCTGTATACTACCCTAGCCTGTCTGTATACTACCCTAGCCTGTCTGTAGACTACCCTAGCCTGTCTGTATACTACCCTAGCCTGTCTGTATACTACCCTAGCCTGTCTGTATACTACCCTAGCCTGTCTGTATACTACCCTAGCCTGTCTGTATACTACCCTAGCCTGTCTGTAGACTACCCTAGCCTGTCTGTATACTACCCTAGCCTGTCTGTATACTACCCTAGCCTGTCTGTATACTACTCTAGCCTGTCTGTAGACTACTCTAGCCTGTCTGTATACTACCCTAGCCTGTCTGTATACTACCCTAGCCTGTCTGTATACTACTCTAGCCTGTCTGTATACTACTCTAGCCTGTCTGTAGACTACCCTAGCCTGTCTGTATACTACCCTAGACTGTCTGTATACTACTCTAGACTGTCTGTATACTACTCTAGACTGTCTGTATACTACTCTAGACTGTCTGTATACTACCCTAGCCTGTCTGTATACTACCCTAGACTGTCTGTATACTACCCTAGCCTGTCTGTATACTACCCTAGCCTGTCTGTATACTACTCTAGCCTGTCTGTATACTACCCTAGCCTGTCTGTAGACTACCCTAGCCTGTCTGTAAACTACCCTAGCCTGTCTATATACTACCCTAGCCTGTCTGTATACTACCCTAGCCTGTCTGTATACTACCCTAGCCTGTCTGTATACTACCCTAGCCTGTCTGTAGACTACCCTAGCCTGTCTGTAGACTACCCTAGCCTGTCTGTAAACTACCCTAGCCTGTCTATATACTACCCTAGCCTGTCTGTATACTACCCTAGCCTGTCTGTATACTACCCTAGCCTGTCTGTATACTACTCTAGCCTGTCTGTAGACTACCCTAGCCTGTCTGTAGACTACCCTAGCCTGTCTGTAGACTACCCTAGCCTGTCTGTAGAATACCCTACCCTAGCCTGTCTGTATACTACCCTAGCCTGTCTGTATACTACGCTAGCCTGTCCGTAGACTACCCTAGCCTGTCCGTAGACTACCCTAGCCTGTCTGTATACTACCCTAGCCTGTCTGTATACTACCCTAGCCTGTCTGTATACTACTCTAGCTTGTCTGTAAACTACCCTAGCCTGTCTGTATACTACTCTAGCCTGTCTGTGTACTACCCTAGCCTGTCTGTATACTACCCTAGCCTGTCTGTATACTACCCTAGCCTGTCTGTATACTACTCTAACCTGTCTGTATATTACCCTAGCCTGTCTGTATATTACCCTAGCCTGTCTGTATATTACCCTAGCCTGTCTGTATATTACCCTAGCCTGTCTGTATACTACCCTAGCCTGTCTGTATACTACCCTAGCCTGTCTGTATACTACCCTAGCCTGTCTGTATACTACCCTAGCCTGTCTGTATACTACCCTAGCCTGTCTGTATACTACCCTAGCCTGTCTGTATACTACTCTAGCCTGTCTGTATACTACCCTAGCCTGTCCATATACCTGTGTACCATGGCTGGCGCATTGAAGCGAGACGGTGCCGCCACTATTTGTCTTCAGGCCGGGTCCAGAGGCCAGGTGTGGGCCTGTGCTTCACGGGCTGAAGAAAAGGTGGAGAGGTGCTGCAAAAATCTCCCCCCACCATCTCCACCATATACATGCGCATTAAAAAGGGGTGGAGTCAGGGGCAGAGCTAATGGGGGGGGGGTGCCAAAATGAGGTTTCGCCTAGGGTGTCAAAAATCGTTGCACCAGCCCAGGGGGGTTCAAGTGCCCGGTAAGCAAGAGGTTTAAGACTTTGATACAGAACGCCCCTTTTCACTCTCCCGATTGGGATAAATGCCCTGTATACAGAACTGTGTTGTCCGGCCTTTGTCTAATAGACATCTGTCTGAAGATTCCGCCCAGTAGGGTCTCTTTTCCCCGCTCAGGGTCTTGTGGCTTCTCTCCAGTGCTGTCTGTAGACTACCCTAGCCTGTCTGTATACTACCCTAGCCTGTCTGTATACTACCCTAGCCTGTCTGTATACTACCCTAGCCTGTCTGTATACTACTCTAGCCTGTCTGTATACTACCCTAGCCTGTCTGTAGACTACCCTAGCCTGTCTGTAGACTACCCTAGCCTGTCTGTATACTACTCTAGCCTGTCTGTATACTACTCTAGCCTGTCTGTATACTACTCTAGCCTGTCTGTATACTACTCTAGCCTGTCTGTATACTACCCTAGCCTGTCTGTATACTACCCTAGCCTGTCTGTATACTACCCTAGCCTGTCTGTAGACTACCCTAGCCTGTCTGTAGACTACCCTAGCCTGTCTGTATACTACCCTAGCCTGTCTGTATACTACCCTAGCCTGTCTGTAGACTACCCTAGCCTGTCTGTATACTACCCTAGCCTGTCTGTATACTACCCTAGCCTGTCTGTATACTACCCTAGCCTGTCTGTAGACTACCCTAGCCTGTCTGTAGACTACCCTAGCCTGTCTGTATACTACCCTAGCCTGTCTGTAGACTACCCTAGCCTGTCTGTAGACTACCCTAGCCTGTCTGTATACTACTCTAGCCTGTCTGTAGACTACTCTAGCCTGTCTGTATACTACCCTAGCCTGTCTGTATACTACCCTAGCCTGTCTGTATACTACCCTAGCCTGTCTGTATACTACTCTAGCCTGTCTGTATACTACTCTAGCCTGTCTGTAGACTACCCTAGCCTGTCTGTATACTACCCTAGACTGTCTGTATACTACTCTAGACTGTCTGTATACTACTCTAGACTGTCTGTATACTACCCTAGCCTGTCTGTATACTACCCTAGCCTGTCTGTATACTACCCTAGACTGTCTGTATACTACCCTAGCCTGTCTGTATACTACTCTAGCCTGTCTGTAGACTACCCTAGCCTGTCTGTAGACTACCCTAGCCTGTCTGTATACTACCCTAGCCTGTCTGTATACTACCCTAGCCTGTCTGTAGACTACCCTAGCCTGTCTGTAGACTACCCTAGCCTGTCTGTAGACTACCCTAGCCTGTCTGTATACTACCCTAGCCTGTCTGTATACTACCCTAGCCTGTCTGTAGACTACCCTAGCCTGTCTGTAGACTACCCTAGCCTGTCTGTATACTACTCTAGCCTGTCTGTATACTACTCTAGCCTGTCTGTATACTACTCTAGCCTGTCTGTATACTACCCTAGCCTGTCTGTATACTACCCTAGCCTGTCTGTAGATTACCCTAGCCTTTCTGTATACTACCCTAGCCTGTCTGTATACTACCCTAGCCTGTCTGTAGACTACCCTAGCCTGTCTGTAGACTACTCTAGCCTGTCTGTAGACTACTCTAGCCTGTCTGTAGACTACCCTAGCCTGTCTGTATACTACTCTAGCCTGTCTGTATACTACCCTAGCCTGTCTGTATACTACCCTAGCCTGTCTGTAGACTACTCTAGCCTGTCTGTATACTACCCTAGCCTGTCTGTATACTACCCTAGCCTGTCTGTATACTACTCTAGCCTGTCTGTATACTACCCTAGCCTGTCTGTATACTACCCTAGCCTGTCTGTAGATTACCCTAGCCTGTCTGTATACTACCCTAGCCTTTCTGTATACTACCCTAGCCTGTCTGTATACTACTCTAGCCTGTCTGTATACTACCCTAGCCTGTCTGTAGACTACCCTAGCCTGTCTGTAAACTACCCTAGCCTGTCTATATACTACCCTAGCCTGTCTGTATACTACCCTAGCCTGTCTGTATACTACCCTAGCCTGTCTGTATACTACCCTAGCCTGTCTGTATACTACCCTAGCCTGTCTGTAGACTACCCTAGCCTGTCTGTAGACTACCCTAGCCTGTCTGTAAACTACCCTAGCCTGTCTATATACTACCCTAGCCTGTCTGTATACTACCCTAGCCTGTCTGTATACTACCCTAGCCTGTCTGTATACTACCCTAGCCTGTCTGTATACTACTCTAGCCTGTCTGTAGACTACCCTAGCCTGTCTGTAGACTACCCTAGCCTGTCTGTAGACTACCCTACCCTAGCCTGTCTGTATACTACCCTAGCCTGTCTGTATACTACGCTAGCCTGTCTGTAGACTACCCTAGCCTGTCTGTATACTACCCTAGCCTGTCTGTATACTACTCTAGCCTGTCTGTATACTACTCTAGCCTGTCTGTATACTACCCTAGCCTGTCTGTATACTACCCTAGCCTGTCTGTAGATTACCCTAGCCTTTCTGTATACTACCCTAGCCTGTCTGTATACTACCCTAGCCTGTCTGTATACTACCCTAGCCTGTCTGTAGACTACCCTAGCCTGTCTGTAGACTACCCTAGCCTGTCTGTATACTACTCTAGCCTGTCTGTATACTACTCTAGCCTGTCTGTATACTACTCTAGCCTGTCTGTATACTACCCTAGCCTGTCTGTATACTACCCTAGCCTGTCTGTAGATTACCCTAGCCTTTCTGTATACTACCCTAGCCTGTCTGTATACTACCCTAGCCTGTCTGTAGACTACCCTAGCCTGTCTGTAGACTACTCTAGCCTGTCTGTAGACTACTCTAGCCTGTCTGTAGACTACCCTAGCCTGTCTGTATACTACTCTAGCCTGTCTGTATACTACCCTAGCCTGTCTGTATACTACCCTAGCCTGTCTGTAGACTACTCTAGCCTGTCTGTATACTACCCTAGCCTGTCTATATACTACCCTAGCCTGTCTGTATACTACCCTAGCCTGTCTGTATACTACCCTAGCCTGTCTGTATACTACCCTAGCCTGTCTGTATACTACCCTAGCCTGTCTGTAGACTACCCTAGCCTGTCTGTAGACTACCCTAGCCTGTCTGTAAACTACCCTAGCCTGTCTATATACTACCCTAGCCTGTCTGTATACTACCCTAGCCTGTCTGTATACTACCCTAGCCTGTCTGTATACTACCCTAGCCTGTCTGTATACTACTCTAGCCTGTCTGTAGACTACCCTAGCCTGTCTGTAGACTACCCTAGCCTGTCTGTAGACTACCCTACCCTAGCCTGTCTGTATACTACCCTAGCCTGTCTGTATACTACGCTAGCCTGTCTGTAGACTACCCTAGCCTGTCTGTATACTACCCTAGCCTGTCCGTAGACTACCCTAGCCTGTCTGTATACTACCCTAGCCTGTCTGTATACTACCCTAGCCTGTCTGTATACTACCCTAGCCTGTCTGTATACTACTCTAGCTTGTCTGTATACTACCCTAGCCTGTCTGTATACTACCCTAGCCTGTCTGTATACTATACTACCCTAGCCTGTCTGTATACTACCCTAGCCTGTCTGTATACTACTCTAACCTGTCTGTATATTACCCTAGCCTGTCTGTATATTACCCTAGCCTGTCTGTATACTACCCTAGCCTGTCTGTATACTACCCTAGCCTGTCTGTATACTACCCTAGCCTGTCTGTATACTACCCTAGCCTGTCTGTATACTACTCTAGCCTGTCTGTATACTACCCTAGCCTGTCCATATACCTGTGTACCATGGCTGGCGCATTGAAGCGAGACGGTGCCGCCACTATTTGTCTTCAGGCCGGGTCCAGAGGCCAGGTGTGGGCCTGTGCTTCACGGGCTGAAGAAAAGGTGGAGAGGTGCTGCAAAAATCTCCCCCCACCATCTCCACCATATACATGCGCATTAAAAAGGGGTGGAGTCAGGGGCAGAGCTAATGGGGGGGGGGTGCCAAAATGAGGTTTCGCCTAGGGTGTCAAAAATCGTTGCACCAGCCCAGGGGGGTTCAAGTGCCCGGTAAGCAAGAGGTTTAAGACTTTGATACAGAACGCCCCTTTTCACTCTCCCGATTGGGATAAATGCCCTGTATACAGAACTGTGTTGTCCGGCCTTTGTCTAATAGACATCTGTCTGAAGATTCCGCCCAGTAGGGTCTCTTTTCCCCGCTCAGGGTCTTGTGGCTTCTCTCCAGTGTTGGGAGTGTCAGTGGGGTTCAGCAGGGATGTGGTGGAGAGCAGAGGACCCCTCCTAACCCGAGGCCCCTCCTGGGGTAGCTCTACATTAGAGAGCGGAAGATACAAACCTTTTTTTTATTTATTTCTACCGCCGCCCACCTTCCGAAGTCGCTGATCGTCCTCCATGAAGTCGCTGATCATCCTCCGTGAAGTCGCTGATCGTCCTCCATGAAGTCGCTGATCATCCTCCATGAAGTCTCTGATCATCCTCCATGAAGTCTCTGATCGTCCTCCATGAAGTCTCTGATCGTCCTCCATGAAGTCTCTGATCGTCCTCCATGAAGTCGCTGATCGTCCTCCGTGAAGTCGCTGATCGTCCTCCGTGAAGTCGCTGATCGTCCTCCGTGAAGTCGCTGATCGTCCTCCGTGAAGTCGCTGATCGTCCTCCGTGAAGTCGCTGATCGTCCTCCATGAAGTCGCTGATCGTCCCCCATGAAGTCGCTGATCGTCCTCCCTGAAGTCGCTGATCGTCCTCCCTGAAGTCGCTGATCGTCCTCCCTGAAGTCACTGATCGTCCTCCGTGAAGTCGCTGATCGTCCTCCGTGAAGTCGCTGATCGTCCTCCCTGAAGTCGCTGATCGTCCTCCCTGAAGTCGCTGATCGTCCTCCATGAAGTCCCATCTCATGAGAGATGGAATTGTGGTTGGGTAATAGATGACGGAGGAAGCTGAGCAATTATCCTCGCAGGCCGATAAGGGAAGTAATAAGGAAGTGGGGGAGGGACATCTAGTCTGTATATTAATTAAAGAGAAGAGTTTTCCCTGATTGTGATGAGGAGCGCAGCCTATTTATAAAGACTCATCTCCAGGTAAATATGGGAGAGGAGACAATGTAACAATGTCCTGAGCTCTACAGCCGACTCCGGGAGGTAATATGTCAGTAGAGCCAAGAACATTGGTATATATATATATTTATGGTGTAGAGCCCTCTGACCGATACGGATAAGGATGACAAACAAGGATAACATAAACTCGCTTACTTGAAATTGACCTGAAAGTGTGCCCTGGTCTAACGTACGGTATACCAAAATAAGGGGGCAAAAACACTCAGGTAGGGGATGCATTTTATTGAATCAAGACTGTTACTGGGTGAGTTTGACGAAGGCCTGGGCCATCTCCACTTGCGGATTGGGTATGTAACGGGCAAAACAGGAGGACTTCCATCTACCCAACTTTTTGATAACATGGACCGGGACCCCTTGGCGGGAGGCCGTCGAAGCTGCCCCGATACGAAATGAATGTCCAGAGTAGTGGGCAGGATTGAGGTGAAGGATGCCCAGGAGTATCCTGACATGTTCCATGAACTGGGCTGCGTTGAGAGGTTTCGTGTGAAAGGGCAGAAGCGGGCCAGTCCCTGGTTGATCGGCCAAAAGGGTCAACAAGCGGGTGAGAACAGTGACCGGGCACCAGCGGTTGTAGGTCTTTATAGAAGTGTATGTCCGTGCCTGAGCCAAGCTGCTGTGTCTTGGAAACCGCTAAGTGTAGGATGAAGTGGTCCTCGAACCTGACTAGATGGTGCTTGCACAGCATGCGTGCCGAGGGGCTACTGCAGGTAAACTCGCCTGGTCGTAAGAAGCCGTAGAAGGCCAGATGTATGGCTGCTTGCAGGACGACACTGACATGGAGACCGAAAGGTGAAGAGGCCAGAATATCTGACATGTCCCTGAACACTTCACCTGTGATAGGCAGCCGTTTGGTGCTGGACACCGGCCGACGCTTCTGAATGCCGCGCATGAGAGCCCGGACGGCGTGGTAAGTGAACAAGGAGGGCTTAGTAGGGTCCTGGAGGGACGTGAAATGTTGTACCCCGGCCAAGTACAACCGCATCGTATTAAAGGACAATGCCAACTCCGAATGGCAGTAAGAAATGAAGGCAAGGACTTGTTTGACCCGGGAGGACTCTGTGCTGTGAGACGACGCGAAGCGGCTAAAGGCCCTCCAGGCCGATTGATAGGCCTTGCGGGTATTGTTTGAGAGGGAGAGATCAATGAGTTGAGTTGCTGCTGAGAGGTGTGGGGCTAATCCAAGGTCAGTTGAGACCAGTCCGGGATAGCTGCTGATGTTGGTCCGGCTCCGGGCACCTGGTCAAAAAACGAAACAAAGTTAAAGCGGGAGAGGGCATCCGCCGCCTGATTAAATTTACCGGGGACAAAGGAACAATGAAGGTTGAACTGAAACAATAATGAGAGCTGGGTCAGTCGCCACAGGAAGGACATAATCTGTAGAGACCTGGACCTGCCTTTATTAATGATCTCCGCAGTGGCCAGGTTATCTGTAGAAAAAACCACCGTCTGGCCCGACCAGCTGCGGCCCCACGTGTGTGCAGCGGCTACAATGGGATATAACTCGAACAGGGAGGACGTCTCAGTGAAGCCAGGAATAGCCAGTATCTGGGGAGGCCAGGGGGCTGCGAGCCAGAGGTTGCCAAAGATCGCCGCAAAGCCCGTGGAGGCCGCCGCGTCGGTCACCACCCGAGGTGAAAGGGAGGACACGGAGGGGACGAACAGGGACACTCCATTCCAGGAAGATAGGAATTCCTCCCACATGGCAAGGTCTGCTATAGCTGCGGAATCCAGGCTGAATACTTGCTCCGGGTCCTGAGAGTGGGACAGTAAGGCTAACAGGCGTGACACGAACGAGCGCCCCTGAGGGATGATGCGCATGGCGAAATTAAGCATGCCAAGAAGGGATTGAAGCTGTCTCTTGGTACAAGTCCTGGCACGGGTGAAGTCCCTCAGGACCGTCCTGATGCGGGTCAGTTTATCCGGGGGAAGGCTGGCCTGCATAGTGTTAGTGTCTAGGCTGACCCCGAGAAAGGTGATGGCCTGCGACGGACCCTCCACCTTATGCTTGGCAATGGGGACGTTAAGATTATTGAAGACTGCCCTCAATTTACCCAGATCTCGTGGAGGAGAGCCGGGTGACTCTATCAGCAGGAAGTCATCCAGATAATGAATGACTTCCTGACACTGGGCTACGTGCAGCAAGATCCATGCGAGAGCCTGCGCAAAAGTGTCGAAGAGCCAGGGACTACTCTTGGATCCGAACGTGAGTTTAGTGGCAAAGTAGTACAGCTGCCTCCACTTGATGCCATGCCAGCACCAGAGGGATGGATGGATGGGAAGAAGCTTGAAGGCGTTTGAGATGTCGGCCTTGGAAAGCCAGGTACCTGTGCCTGTTTTAAGAATGGCCTGGATGGCCATGTCTACAGATGCATACTTAAGGGAGAACTCCTCAGAGGGGATAAGGGAATTGAGGCTGGGGACCGTAGAGGAATGAGGCGCTGACAAATCATAAACCAATCTGAGTTTATTAGAGAACTTGCCCTTGACAAGCCCAATAGGGCTGACTTGCCAGGTGTTAAATGGGGGCTGTACGAAAGGGCCGATGATAAAGTCCTGGTCTAGCTCAGATTGCAGCAGTAGGTCAATGGCTTGTTCATCCGTGGCTGCTGACCGTAGGTTCTGGCATTCGTGCATGATGTGAGGGAGAGAGACAAGTCCAGTATGAAAACCATGCGTGAAGCCCTGGACGAGGTAGGCGGATAGTGAGGGGGTAGGATGACTGGTGAGGTAGACACTAAGCCATGAAATGTTGAGCCGGCTTAGTCAGGACCTCTTGAGCGGCTTGAGCTCGCACATCAGCCGGGGGTGAGCTCTATGACACTGGGTGCACACATGGAGCAGCCTACACTGACTAAAATTGCACGACCCACTGTTGTAATTGTTGCAGATTGGTGCACCGCCCATGGTTTTGACTGGGCGCCCAAGCTTATCGGTCTGTGGCAGGCGTGCCGGTGCCTGTAGGCCCTGAGCGGCACCCGAGGTAGATGGACCGTCTAAGGGCGGGGCTGCCACTGAGCTAGCGCACCAAGCCGCAGTATGAGTTGCTGACTGGCAGATCGCACACAGAGGGGACCGTAGCCCCGCGAAGTGGCGGCAGAACAGCTCGGTATCCATGGTTCTCCAGTCCGTAGGTGTCTGGAACTGGGAGAGCCTGGCGGCTGCTTTAGCGGAGAAGGAGCGGTGGTAATCATAGAATGAAAAACCGCCGTACTTGTAACCCAGGTCAACTACCACATGGAGGTACCGATCCAGCTCCTCCCTCCTGCCAGGGGAGGCTGAGCAAATGATGTCCCTCATCATGCCGAAAGCCAAGGTAAACTCGGTGATTGAGAGTTTCCTGTCCAGTCTGGAATCCTTGGCTTTGAGGACCACTGACACGTCCCCCCAAGTATACGCCTTGTTCTCTGCCAGCTCATGAATAGAGATGAGGAGAGAAGCCAAATTGACGTCTTTGCCCTCTAAGATGTCCTTCCTGATGTTAGCTGACACCAGATGGGACGGGTACACTAATGGTGCACATCCGGAGATACCTGCGGGAGGATTAACAACTGGCTCGGATGCTGGTACTGGCAGAGGAACAGCGGGGTGGGTCTCGAGGAGGGCCACTCGACTCTGCAGTTCTGACATTGAGGTTGTGAGGGACGACACCAGGGTGTGAAGCTGTGAGATTGAGGAGGCGATGGAGCCCAGGGAGGCCTGCTGGGCACAAGCCTCAACCGCCGCAGGGGGAGGAAACAGGAGCCTGAAAAGCTCGGCCTTTCTGGCTGTTGCTGGAAAGGGCACGCCCCTGCGTCTTAGCTCGGCTGTGAGCCTGGGAATGGTCCACGCTCTGAAGGCCCTTTGGCTGCCATTCTCTGAGACAACAGATGGAGATAATGGAGCCGTGAGGTCCTCGCTGCCAGCCTGGGACATGGTGGCAGAATGCGGGTCTGGCGAGGCTACTAGCCCTCTGATCCGGGTTTTCTCCTAATATGGACCTATAGGGGTGACATGGATTACAAACTGGTTGGAGACTCCTAAAGAAAAATACATTCTTTTTTTTTTTTTTTTTTTTAAAGCAGGATGCTTGTGCTGAAGAGCGTTTCCTACCAGATGATTATGCTTACCTAAGGAGGCACCGTCCGACCAGGTGCAGGCTGGACCTACTGAAACTCGACTGACCTGAGGAGATGAAGGTGAAGTTTGTTTGAGACTCCCACCTGACGAACGGCTAGATAACAGTGGAGGTGAGATTTGACATGAGATGAACGACACAATGAAAGAAACAAATGAAACCTTCTCTTCTCTTCCCTTTTCTTTTCCCCCTTTCTCTCCCCTTTTTATTATATATTTATTTTTTTTTATTTTTTTTTTCCCCTTTTATTTTTTATTTTTTTTTCAACTCCATAGCGAATGAGGCTGACGAGCAAGGGCCCCCCGATAAAATCCAACATTGAAGAATCAACTGGACTAGAAGCGGGAAGCGATGAGTGACCGTGAAATGAGTGAATCTGCTATGACAGAGATCCGAATCGCCATGCCACGAACTTGCGACCGAGCATGAAACGGATTCTGGAGCATGTACTGAAATGAGGCCATTCCTGGGGCACGCCGGGACGAATTTGGTCCACGAATGTGACTATTCGTACCGGAACGTGATAGGTGAAATGAAATGAAACCCATGACAAAGACTGGAATCAGAAGACAAGCCCAAGAACCTACCAGATGAATCCCGTCTTTGGAGCATGTACTGAAATGAGGCGTAGCAGCTGGGCACACCGGGACGAATCGGTGCATAAATAAATGCAACAGGATTCGAATTGGAGTGTAATAAGTGACAGAAATGATATCCCATGACAGAGACAGGAATCAACGACTGGACTGATGGTAACAACAAAGAATCCGACTCTGGAGCATGTACTGAAATGAGGCGTAGCAGCTGGGCACACCAGAACGAATCGGTGCATGAAAATGCGACAGGATTTGAATTGGAGTGTAATAAGTGACAGAAATTATATCCCATGACAGAGACAGGATTCAACGACTGGACTGTAGGTTACAAAGAATCCGTCTCTGGAGCATGTACCGAAATGAGGCGTAGCAGCTGGGCACACCAGGACGAATCGGTGCATAGAAGAATGCGACAGGATTCGAATTGGAGCGTAATAAGTGACAGAAATGGTATGCCATGACAAAGACAAGAATCAGGGACCGTGCGTGAACCTGCGAGTGACTCAGTCTCTGGAGCATGTACAGAAATGAGGCCGAACCCTGGGGCACTTCAAAGCGAATCGGTGCACCAGAGGTGCGACAAGATTCGCGCCGGAGCGCGGCTAGTGACAGAAATGATTTGAAACGGTAGAAATGAGTAGGACTGAAATGACTTGAACTGAGATGAAATGAGATACATAACACAACTGCATGAATGATGAGACACGTTCGAACTGGAGCAGACCAACCGATACGTGCGGACTGCTTGCTTTGTCGTAACAAGCAGTCGGCTGTGAGTCGAACGATTCGATCGATACTAATAGAAATGCTCGGGGAGTCGAACGGTTTCGAATGTCGTACCTGCGAATGAATCGCCTGACGTGGCGTGATCGACCGAAGGTGATAACGACTACATCGAAAGTAGAAACAGTGACATAAGTACGAGAGCCACAGTAAAACATTCGAGCGGTTCGTGAGTTCAGGGAATGTTTGATGGGACATTGTAATACATGAACTGAAAAAAGGGGGTGCCGAAGCCCTACCTGCGACAGCCGGCCCGACGTGTAACGACAAATTCGATGGGTAAGACGACACTCCGACGGCGAAACCCACGGACGCTGATGAACGGGAAGATGGTCAAGACGGAGACGAACAACGCGGGAACTCACGAACGGGCTCACTGCGTCTGGTCTAGGATAGTCGGCCCTTGATATCTGACGTATCAGGTATGGCGCACCGGAACCGACGAGGAAGATGGGCGAACGGCGGGTTATATACACGACCGGGCTCCTCCCATAATTTCAGGCCACCATACTGGCCTTTCTATATATATATATAGTGCCTTGAAAAAGTATTCATACCCCCTGACATCCCCCACATGTCATGTTACACCCAAAAACATGAATGTATTTTATTGGGATTTTATGTGATGGACCAACACAAAGTGTCACATAATTGTGAAGTGGAAGGAAAATGATAAATGATACAAATAAATATGTGAAAAGTGTGGGGGGGGGGCATTTGTATGGCGCCCCCCGGAGTCAATACTTTGTAGAACCCCCTTTCTCTACAAGTCTTTTTGGGGGTGTCTCTACCAGCTTTGCCCATCTAGAGAGGACATTTCTGCCCATTCTTCTTCTTTGTAAAATATCTCAAGCTCTGTCAGATTGGATGGAGAGCGTCTGTGATCAGCAATTTTCAAGTCTGGCCACAGATTCTCAATGGGATTTAGGTCTGGACTGTGACTGGGCCATTCTAACACATGAATATGCTTTGATGTAAACCATTCCATTGTAGCTCTGGCTGGATGTTTCGGGTCGTTGTCCTGCTGGAAGGGGAACCTCCGCCCCGGTCTCAAGTCTTCTGCCGACTCTAACAGGTTTTCTTCTAATGCCGCGTACACACGACCGGACTTTTCGGCAGACTAGGTCCGACGGTCTTCCCAACGGACTTCTGATGGACTTTCCGAACGAAGGGACTTGGCCACACACAATCACACCAAAGTCTGATGGATTGGAATGTGATGGGGTACGCCCGGACTAGAATAAGGAAGTTCATAGCCAGTATCCTATAGCTGCCCTCGCGTCAGTTTTCGTCCCTCGGAATAGCATACAAACGAATGGATTTTTCAACCGGACTCGAGTCCGTCGGAAAAATTTGAAACATGTTCTAAATCTAAAGTCTGTCTGATTTTTCCACAGCAACGGTCCAATGAAGCCCCACACACAATCAAATTGTCCGGCGGATTCATTCCGTCTGACCTTGGCTGTCAAAAAGTCCGGTCGTGTGTACGCAGCATTAGATTGTCCTGTATTTGTCTCCATCCATCTTCCCATCACCTTAGACCAGCTTCCCTGTCCCTGCTGAAGAAAACCATCCCCACCACATGATGCTGCCACCACCATGTCTCACGGTAAGGATGGTGTGTTCGGGGGATGGGCGGTGTTAGTTTCCCCCACACATAGCGTTTTACTTTTAGGCCATAAAGTAGAATTTTGGTCTCCTCTGACCAGATCACCTTCTTCCACATGTTTGCTGCCCCCTCCCCCACATGGCTTCTCACAAACTACAAACAGGACTTCTTATGACTTTCTTCCTCCAATGTCTTTCTTCTTGTCACTCTTCCATAAAGGGCAGATCTGTGGAGAGACGACTAAAGCCGCGTACACACGGGCGGACTGTCTGGCCTACTTAGTCCGCCGAAACACATTTCAGCGCACAGTCCGCTCGTGTGTGGGCTTCAGCGGACTTTTTCAGCGTGCAGTCTGGCGGACTAAGTATTTCTGAATTTCCGTAATACTGTCCGTCGGACTCGCATTTCGGCGGACAATCCGCCCGTGTGTGTGCCAGTCCGCCGTACCTTTCAAATGAGCGGACTTTTCCCGTCCGGAGAAAAGTCCGCTCATTTCGAGCGGGTATCCAGGTAGGCGGGGCCTGCGAAGGAGACGTCGCTGGCCCCGCCACCTGGTATGGACTTAAAGGGGACCCCCAACGCCGAAAAAAATTGGCGTGGGGGTCCCCCCCCAAATCCACAACAGACCCTTGTCCGAGCACGCTACCCGGCCGGCCAGGAAAGGGGGGCGAGCGAGCCCCCCCCCCCTCCTGAGCCGTACCAGGCCGCGTGCCCTCAACATGGGGGGGTGCCTTGGGGAAGGGGGGGCCGTGCGGCCCCCCCACCCCAAAGCACCTTGTCCCCATGTTGATGAGGACAAGGGCCTCTTCCCGACAACCCTGGCCGTTGGTTGTCGGGGTCTGCGGGCGGGAGGCTTATCGGAATCCGGGAGCCCCCTTTAATAAGGGGGCCCCCGGATACCGGCCTCCCACCCTATGTGAATAAGTATGGGGTACAATGTACCCCTACCCATTCACCTGTAAAATAAAAGTACAAAAAAAAACACAACACACGAGATAAAATACTTTATTGCACAGCTCCGGGGGTCTTCCGTCTTCGGGGGTCTTCTCCGGACTCCTCCGCTATCTTCTTGTAGCTCTTTTGCTAGCGGAGGAGTCCGGCTTTCTTCCTCCCCGCCGCCGGCCTCTTCTCCCGACTTCGGGGGGGTCTTGTCCCCCTCTTCGGTTCTTCTGCCGGGCCACCGCGCCTTCTTATAGCTCTTTTACAGGCGGTGGCCCGGTCTTCTGTCGCCGCCGTCACCGCCTTCTTCTTCTTCTTCTGGTGCGGCTCAGGAGGGGGGGGGGGGCGCTCGCTCACCCCCCTTTCCTGGCCGGCCGGGTAGCGTGCTCGGACAAGGGTCTGTTGTGGACTTGGGGGGGACCCCACGCCGATTTTTTTCGGCGTTGGTGTTCCCCTTTAAGTCCATTCCAGGCGGCGGGGTCAGCGACGTCTCCTTCGCGGGCCCCGCCTACCTGGAGACGCGCTCGAAATGAGCGGACTTTCCTCCGCGTGTGTGGGCGAGTCCGTTCATTTCAAAAGTAGGGCGGATAGTATGGCGGACTTAGTACGCCGTATTAGTCCGCTCAAAAAGTGGTGTGTGTGGGCAAGTCCGTTCATTCGAAAGTATGACGGACTGTCCGTTGGATTGTCTGACGGACTAAGTTGGCCATACAGTCCGCCCCGTGTGTACGCGGCTTAATAGTTGTCCTGTGGACAGATTCTCCCCCCTGAGCTGTGGATCTCTGCAGCTCCTCCAGAGTTACCATGGACCTCTTGGCTCTTCTCTGATGAATGCTCTCCTTGCCCGGCCCGGTCAGTTTAGGTGGACGGCTGTGTCTTGGTAGGTTTGCAGTTGTGCCATACTCTTTCCATTTTCCGATGATGGATTGAACAGAGCTCCGTGAGATGGTCAAAGCTTGGGAGATTTTATTATAACCCAACCCTGCTTTATACTTCTCCACAACTTCATCCCTGACCTGTCTGGTGTGTTCCTTGGCCTTCATGATGCTGTTTGTTCACTAAGGTTCTCTAACAAACCTCTGAGGGCTTCACAGAACAGCTGTATTTATACTGAGATTAAATGACACACAGGTGGATTCTATTTACTAATTAGGTGACTTCTGAAGGCAATTGGTTCCTCTAGATTTTAGTTAGGGGTATCAGAGTAAAGGGGGCGCCATACAAATGCCCCTCCCCCTCACACTTTTCACATATTTATTTGTGTAACATTTTGAAAACTATTTATCATTTTCCTTCCACTTCACAATTATGTGACACTTTGTGTTGGTCCATCACATAAAATCCTAATAAAATACATTTATGTTTTTGGTTGTAACATGACAAAATGTGGAGAATTTCATGGGGTATGAATACTTTTTCCAGGCACTTTGTGTGTGTGTATGTGTGTGCGTATATATATATATATGTACACAGACACACAGTATATTTCCCCAAAAGTATTGGGACGCCTGCCTTTACACAAACTTTAATGACCCCCCCAGTCTTAGTCCGGAGGGTTGAATATTGAGTTGGCCCTTTGCAGTTATAACAGCTTCACCTCTTCTGGGAAGGCCGTCCACAAGGTTTAGGAGGGTGTCTATGGGAATGTCTGACCATTCTTCCAGAAGAGCATTTGGGAGGTCAGGCACTGATGTTGGACGAGAAGGTCTGATGCACAGTTTTCACCCCAAAGTTATTCTATCGGATTGAGGTCAGGACTCTGTGCAGGCCAGTCAAGTTCCTCCACCCCAAACTCGCTCATCCATGTCTTTATGGACCGTGCTTTGTGCACTGGTCCAAATCATTTGGTGGGGGGGTGGGATTATGGTGTGGGGGTTGTTTTTTGGGGGTTGGGCTTGGCCCCTTAGTTCCAGTGAAGGGAACTTTTAAAGTGGTTGTAAACCCCACTTGGTGATTTTTATCTACAGGTGAGCCTATAATGAGGCCTATAATGAGACATACCTGGAGGTAAAATCAATATCTCCTAAATGTGCGCCGTTTAGAAAATATTCAAGCAGATTTTCTGAGTTTTTTGTTTTTTTTCTTGAAAATCACCCCCCATGTTGTTCACACCAAAACCTATAGAGGGCGGCATTAGTATGTAATGTCGTTTTTTTTTTAATGTATTTTGAAAGAATTACTTAGCAGTCCCCGCCGAGCCGTTCCTATCTTCAGTGTGGGCAGCCGAAACTCACTGGTACGTCCTTTCCGAGATATGGGGCTTCCCAGCATGCACCTCCCGATCGTGCGCATGCGCATAAACACCCTAGCGGTGCTACAAGCAGCGGACAGCGGGGTATTGTCTGCTGGGATTGATGACAATCATATTCCAGGAGCGGCCGGACATGACGTACCACACTGTGGCTCGGTGCTGTGGAAACAAGGAGAACAATTTTTGCTTGGGGGAAAAAAATAAACAATAACCCCAATGAGAAGACGGGAACTCGTCACGAAACGCGCGGGAGGAGTTGATAAAATGCCTGGAACTCCGCCTCCACCCCGCATGCAGCCGGTGACATCACTGAAGGTCCAGCATACCTTGCCGGAATGTCAGGGCTTCATGCCGGAACCTATAGGGCTCATGCACGGGAGTGACGCCATGGCGGCTCCGGGCAATCACATAGCCGGAGTGCGTGAAGCCGGCAGAGAGACGCGGGAAGATGGCGGCAGAGAGACGCGGGAAGATGGCGGCAGAGAGACGCGGGAAGATGCCGGCAGAGAGACGAGGGAAGATGGCGGCAGAGAGACGCGGGAAGATGGCGGCAGAGAGACGCGGGAAGATGGCGGCAGAGAGACGCGGGAAGATGGCGGCAGAGAGACGCGGGAAGATGGCGGCAGAGAGACGCGGGAAGATGGCGGCAGAGAGACGCGGGAAGATGGCGGCAGAGAGACGCGGGAAGATGGCGGCAGAGAGACGCGGAAAGATGGCGGCAGAGAGACGCGGAAAGATGGCGGCAGAGAGACGAGGGAAGATGGCGGCAGAGAGACGCGGGAAGATGGCGGCAGAGAGACGCGGGAAGATGGCGGCAGAGAGACGCGGGAAGATGGCGGCAGAGAGACGCGGGAAGATGGCGGCAGAGAGACGCGGGAAGATGGCGGCAGAGAGACGCGGGAAGATGGCGGCAGAGAGACGCGGGAAGATGGCGGCAGAGAGACGCGGGAAGATGCCGGCAGAGAGACGCGGGAAGATGGCGGCAGAGAGACGCGGGAAGATGGCGGCAGAGAGACGCGGGAAGATGGCGGCAGAGAGACGCGGGAAGATGGCGGCAGAGAGACGAGGGAAGATGGCGGCAGAGAGACGCGGAAAGATGGCGGCAGAGAGACGCGGAAAGATGGTGGCAGAGAGACGCGGAAACATGGTGGCAGAGAGACGCGGGAAGATGGCGGCAGAGAGACGCGGGAAGATGGCGGCAGAGAGACGCGGGAAGATGGCGGCAGAGAGACGCGGGAAGATGGCGGCAGAGAGACGCGGGAAGATGGCGGCAGAGAGACGCGGAAAGATGGCGGCAGAGAGACGCGGAAAGATGGCGGCAGAGAGACGAGGGAAGATGGCGGCAGAGAGACGCGGGAAGATGGCGGCAGAGAGACGCGGGAAGATGGCGGCAGAGAGACGCGGGAAGATGGCGGCAGAGAGACGCGGGAAGATGGCGGCAGAGAGACGCGGGAAGATGGCGGCAGAGAGACGCGGGAAGATGGCGGCAGAGAGACGCGGGAAGATGCCGGCAGAGAGACGCGGGAAGATGGCGGCAGAGAGACGCGGGAAGATGGCGGCAGAGAGACGCGGGAAGATGGCGGCAGAGAGACGCGGGAAGATGGCGGCAGAGAGACGAGGGAAGATGGCGGCAGAGAGACGCGGAAAGATGGCGGCAGAGAGACGCGGAAAGATGGTGGCAGAGAGACGCGGAAACATGGTGGCAGAGAGACGCGGGAAGATGGCGGCAGAGAGACGCGGGAAGATGGCGGCAGAGAGACGCGGGAAGATGGCGGCAGAGAGACGCGGGAAGATGGCGGCAGAGAGACGCGGGAAGATGGCGGCAGAGAGACGCGGGAAGATGGTGGCAGAGAGACGCGGGAAGATGGCGGCAGAGAGACGCGGGAAGATGGCGGCAGAGAGACGCGGGAAGATGGCGGCCCTCTCTGTGGTGACAGTTCAGCTCTGAGAGGCTTCGTTCCAAGGTGAGTATTTGATAATGTGCTAGTATACCATGCACCCCACACATTGCACCATCGCCTCGCAGGGTGTTTTCTTGTAACATTTGCCCTTTTTCAACGTTGAATCCATGAAATCTTCTGCCCTTGTTGTTGTTTTACCTTTTATTTTACATTTTTATTTTTTTATCTTTTTTTCTACCAGTAAATCCTTTATATAGCCCACTTCCTGTTTCTTCTCATGTCATTGGCCTAGGCTTATGACATCATGCACAGCTCTCTCTCTCCTGAGAGTTTGCCAGGAAGGGAGGGGGGGGATGAGCCATAAGAGGGCCAATGAGAGCTGCAGAGCTGGAGGTATGCCTCTGTGTCTTTGTGTAAATCCAGGAAGTGAACAGGCAGCAACTTCAGCTGCCCACAGTTAAAATGGCTGCAGCCGGACTCAGTGGGGGGAGATTTTGGTAATATTTGGCATATTTGGTAAGTACAGAATCACAGTATATGTAAATGAATATGCAAAGTGGTTGGAGGGAAGCTTCAGAATGGCAAAG
The DNA here is from genome assembly GCF_037356315.1 of Lithobates pipiens. NCBI lineage: Eukaryota > Metazoa > Chordata > Amphibia > Anura > Ranidae > Lithobates > Lithobates pipiens. Next base: position 260,550 of record NW_027507764.1, read on the forward strand.
ATGATTTTATTACAAATTAAGTGAACAGACTGCTCACAAAAAAACCTGCAAGACAAATTCATAATGAGCTAGTAGTGAATTGCATACTAACTCATTATGAAATATTGAGATCAAAGCCCCCGCAGAGGTCCCAGTACACCGCTCCGGCTGGTGACATCGCTCCCAGAGTTGGCGGGCGGCCGGCGCTGTGATTGGCCGGAGCCACGATGATGTCACTGGTAATGGCACACTAGCTGAAGCAACGGCACGTATGTCCTGATGCTTCAGTGCGCATGTGCTGATGACATCACTGTTAACGGCACACTATCTTCAGTGCGCATGTGCTGATGACATCACTGGTAACGGCGCACTATCTTCAGTGCGCATGTGCTGATGACATCACTGGTAACGGCGCACTATCTTAAGTGCGCATGGGCCGATGACATCACTGGTAACGGCGCACTATCTTCAGTGCGCATGGGCCGATGACATCACTGGTAATGGCGCACTATCTTCAGTGCGCATGGGCTGATGACATCACTGGTAGCGGCGCACTATCTTCAGTGCGCATGGGCCGATGACATCACTGGTAATGGCGCACTATCTTCAGTGCGCATGGGCTGATGACATCACTGGTAACGGCGCACTATCTTCAGTGTGCATGTGCTGATGACATCACTGGTAACGGCGCACTATCTTCAGTGCGCATGTGCTGATGACATCACTGGTAGCGGCGCACTATCTTCAGTGCACATGTGCTGATGACATCACTGGTAACGGCGCACTATCTTCAGTGCCCATGTGCAGATGACATCACTGGTAGCGGCGCACTATCTTCAGTGCGCATGTGCTGATGACATCACTGGTAACGGCGCACTATCTTCAGTGCGCATGTGCTGATGACATCACTGGTAACGGCGCACTATCTTCAATGCACATGTGCTGATGACATCACTGGTAACGGCGCACTATCTTCAGTGCCCATGTGCAGATGACATCACTGGTAGCGGCGCACTATCTTCAGTGCGCATGTGCTGATGACATCACTGGTAACGGCGCACTATCTTCAGTGCGCATGTGCTGATGACATCACTGGTAACGGCGCACTATCTTCAGTGCCCATGTGCAGATGACATCACTGGTAACGGCGCACTATCTTCAATGCACATGTGCTGATGACATCACTGGTAACGGCGCACTATCTTCAGTGCCCATGTGCTGATGACATCACTGGTAACGGCGCACTATCTTCAATGCCCATGTGCTGATGACATCACTGGTAACGGCGCACTATCTTCAATGCACATGTGCTGATGACATCACTGGTAACGGCGCACTATCTTCAATGCACATGTGCTGATGACATCACTGGTAACGGCGCACTATCTTCAGTGCACATGTGCTGATGACATCACTGGTAACGGCGCACTATCTTCAGTGCCCATGTGCTGATGACATCACTGGTAGCGGCGCACTATCTTCAGTGCACATGTGCTGATGACATCACTGGTAACGGCGCACTATCTTCAGTGCGCATGTGCTGATGACATCACTGGTAACGGCGCACTATCTTCAGTGCGCATGTGCTGATGACATCACTGGTAACGGCGCACTATCTTCAGTGCGCATGTGCTGATGACATCACTGGTAACGGCACACTATCTTCAGTGCACATGTGCTGATGACATCACTGGTAACGGCACACTATCTTCAGTGCACATGTGCTGATGACATCACTGGTAACGGCGCACTATCTTCAATGCACATGTGCTGATGACATCACTGGTAACGGCGCACTATCTTCAGTGCACATGTGCTGATGACATCACTGGTAACGGCGCACTATCTTCAGTGCGCATGTGCTGATGACATCACTGGTAACGGCGCACTATCTTCAGTGCACATGTGCTGATGACATCACTGGTAACGGCGCACTATCTTCAGTGCGCATGTGCTGATGACATCACTGGTAACGGCGCACTATCTTCAGTGCGCATGTGCTGATGACATCACTGGTAACGGCGCACTATCTTCAGTGCACATGTGCTGATGACATCACTGGTAACGGCGCACTATCTTCAGTGCCCATGTGCTGATGACATCACTGGCACATGCTGATACAGGGATATCTCCTAATCCATGCAGGTTTAGGAGATCTCTGGGGTAGCTATAGGTAAGTCTTATTATAGGCTCACCTGTAGTAAAATATTTATTCTGCTGCATGTTTTTGGTAAAAGAAATCCCAATAAATGTATATTGATTGTTTACAGGAACGTTGTAGTGTCTACAAACGATGGGATATATATTGGATTTTATATATATATTATACACACACTAGTATTGGCGGCGATCAGCGACTTATAGTGGGATTGCGATATTGCGGTGGACATTCTGACAGTTTCTGGTAACCAGTGACACTAATAGCGTGATCGGTGCTAAACATATGCACTGTCACTGTACTACTGACACTGGCTGGGAAGGGGTTAAATGTGTGCCTAGCCAGTGTTTATGTGCACTGTGAGCTGCTCTCACTAAGTAATGTGCTGGATTTTATTCCCTGCAAATCCCCACTGACTGGACAGAGCTCTGCGTTGTGTACAGCTCTGTTCTGCCATCTCCTTGCTGATTAGTAATATCTACAGTCCATTACCTCATCCCCCATCACTGTATACTCATCACTACTATTACCTCATCCCCCATCACCGTATACTCATCACTACTATTACCTCATCCCCCATCACTGTATACTCATCATTACTATTACCTCATCCCCCATCACTGTATACTCCTCATTACTATTACCTCATCCCCCATCACTGTATACTCATCATTACTATTACCTCATCCCCCATCACCGTATACTCATCATTACTATTACCTCATCCCCCATCACTGTATACTCATCATTACTATTACCTCATCCCCCATCACTGTATACTCCTCATTACTATTACCTCATCCCCCATCACTGTATACTCATCATTACTATTACCTCACCCCCCATCACTGTATACTCCTCATTACTATTACCTCATCCCCCATCACTGTATACTCATCATTACTATTACCTCATCCCCCATCACTGTATACTCATCATTACTATTACCTCATCCCCCATCACCGTATACTCATCATTACTATTACCTCATCCCCCATCACTGTATACTCCTCATTACTATTACCTCATCCCCCATCACCGTATACTCCTCATTACTATTACCTCACCCCCCATCACTGTATACTCATCATTACTATTACCTCATCCCCCATCACTGTATACTCCTCATTACTATTACCTCATCCCCCATCACCGTATACTCCTCATTACTATTACCCCATCCCCCATCACTGTATACTCATCATTACTATTACCTCCTCCCCCATCACCGTATACTCCTCATTACTATTACCTCATCCCCCATCACCGTATACTCCTCATTACTATTACCTCATCCCCCATCACTGTATACTCATCATTACTATTACCTCATCCCCCATCACTGTATACTCCTCATTACTATTACCTCATCCCCCATCACTGTATACTCCTCATTACTATTACCTCATCCCCCATCACCGTATACTCATCATTACTATTACCTCATCCACCATCACCGTATACTCATCATTACTATTACCTCATCCCCCATCACTGTATACTCCTCATTACTATTACCTCATCCCCCATCGCCGTATACTCATCATTACTATTACCTCATCCCCCATCGCTGTATACTCATCATTACTATTACCTCATCCCCCATCGCTGTATACTCATCATTACTATTACCTCATCCCCCATCACCGTATACTCATCATTACTATTACCTCATCCCCCATCACTGTATACTCCTCATTACTATTACCTCATCCCCCATCGCTGTATACTCATCATTACTATTACCTCATCCCCCATCGCCGTATACTCATCATTACTATTACCTCATCCCCCATCGCTGTATACTCATCATTACTATTACCTCATCCCCCATCGCTGTATACTCATCATTACTATTACCTCATCCCCCATCACCGTATACTCATCATTACTATTACCTCATCCCCCATCACCGTATACTCATCATTACTATTACCTCATCCCCCATCACCGTATACTCCTCATTACTATTACCTCATCCCCCATCGCTGTATACTCATCATTACTATTACCTCATCCCCCATCACCGTATACTCATCATTACTATTACCTCATCCCCCATCACCGTATACTCATCATTACTATTACCTCATCCCCCATCACTGTATACTCATCATTACTATTACCTCATCCCCCATCGCCGTATACTCATCATTACTATTACCTCATCCCCCATCACCGTATACTCATCATTACTATTACCTCATCCCCCATCACCGTATACTCATCATTACTATTACCTCATCCCCCATCACCGTATACTCATCATTACTATTACCTCATCCCCCATCACCGTATACTCATCATTACTATTACCTCATCCCCCATCACTGTATACTCCTCATTACTATTACCTCATCCCCCATCGCCGTATACTCATCATTACTATTACCTCATCCCCCATCGCTGTATACTCATCATTACTATTACCTCATCCCCCATCACTGTATACTCATCATTACTATTACCTCATCCCCCATCACCGTATACTCATCATTACTATTACCTCATCCCCCATCACCGTATACTCATCATTACTATTACCTCATCCCCCATCACCGTATACTCCTCATTACTATTACCTCATCCCCCATCACTGTATACTCATCATTACTATTACCTCATCCCCCTTCACTGTATACTCATCATTACTATTACCTCATCCCCCATCGCTGTATACTCATCATTACTATTACCTCATCCCCCATCGCTGTATACTCCTCATTACTATTACCTCATCCCCCATCGCTGTATACTCATCATTACTATTACCTCATCCCCCATCACTGTATACTCATCATTACTATTACCTCATCCCCCATCACTGTATACTCCTCATTACTATTACCTCATCCACCATCACCGTATACTCATCATTACTATTACCTCCTCCCCCATCACTGTATACTCCTCATTACTATTACCTCATCCCCCATCACTGTATACTCATCATTACTATTACCTCATCCCCCATCACTGTATACTCATCATTACTATTACCTCCTCCCCCATCACTGTATACTCATCATTACTATTACCTCATCCCCCATCACCGTATACTCATCATTACTATTACCTCATCCCCCATCACTGTATACTCATCATTACTATTACCTCCTCCCCCATCACTGTATACTCATCATTACTATTACCTCATCCCCCATCACTGTATACTCCTCATTACTATTACCTCATCCACCATCACCGTATACTCATCATTACTATTACCTCCTCCCCCATCACTGTATACTCCTCATTACTATTACCTCATCCCCCATCACTGTATACTCCTCATTACTATTACCTCATCCCCCATCACTGTATACTCATCATTACTATTACCTCATCCCCCATCACTGTATACTCATCATTACTATTACCTCATCCCCCATCACCGTATACTCATCATTACTATTACCTCATCCCCCATCACCGTATACTCATCATTACTATTACCTCATCCCCCATCACCGTATACTCATCATTACTATTACCTCATCCCCCATCACCGTATACTCATCATTACTATTACCTCATCCCCCATCACCGTATACTCATCATTACTATTACCTCATCCCCCATCACCGTATACTCATCATTACTATTACCTCATCCCCCATCACTGTATACTCATCATTACTATTACCTCATCCCCCATCACTGTATACTCATCATTACTATTACCTCGTCCCCCATCACTGTATACTCATCATTACTATTACCTCATCCCCCATCACCGTATACTCATCATTACTATTACCTCATCCCCCATCACCGTATACTCATCATTACTATTACCTCATCCCCCATCACCGTATACTCATCATTACTATTACCTCATCCCCCATCACCGTATACTCATCATTACTATTACCTCATCCCCCATCACCGTATACTCATCATTACTATTACCTCATCCCCCTTCACTGTATACTCATCATTACTATTACCTCATCCCCCATCACTGTATACTCCTCATTACTATTACCTCATCCCCCATCACTGTATACTCATCATTACTATTACCTCATCCCCCATCACTGTATACTCATCATTACTATTACCTCATCCCCCATCACCGTATACTCATCATTACTATTACCTCATCCCCCATCACTGTATACTCATCATTACTATTACCTCATCCCCCATCACTGTATACTCATCATTACTATTACCTCATCCCCCATCACCGTATACTCATCATTACTATTACCTCATCCCCCATCACTGTATACTCCTCATTACTATTACCTCATCCCCCATCACTGTATACTCCTCATTACTATTACCTCATCCACCATCACCGTATACTCATCATTACTATTACCTCCTCCCCCATCACCGTATACTCCTCATTACTATTACCTCATCCCCCATCACTGTATACTCATCATTACTATTACCTCATCCCCCATCACTGTATACTCATCATTACTATTACCTCATCCCCCATCACTGTATACTCATCATTACTATTACCTCATCCCCCATCACCGTATACTCATCATTACTATTACCTCATCCCCCATCACTGTATACTCATCATTACTATTACCTCCTCCCCCATCACTGTATACTCCTCATTACTATTACCTCATCCACCATCACCGTATACTCATCATTACTATTACCTCCTCCCCCATCACTGTATACTCCTCATTACTATTACCTCATCCCCCATCACTGTATACTCCTCATTACTATTACCTCATCCCCCATCACTGTATACTCATCATTACTATTACCTCATCCCCCATCACCGTATACTCATCATTACTATTACCTCATCCCCCATCACTGTATACTCATCATTACTATTACCTCCTCCCCCATCACTGTATACTCCTCATTACTATTACCTCATCCCCCTTCACTGTATACTCATCATTACTATTACCTCATCCCCCATCACTGTATACTCCTCATTACTATTACCTCATCCACCATCACCGTATACTCATCATTACTATTACCTCCTCCCCCATCACCGTATACTCATCATTACTATTACCTCCTCCCCCATCACTGTATACTCCTCATTACTATTACCTCATCCCCCATCACTGTATACTCATCATTACTATTACCTCATCCCCCATCACCGTATACTCATCATTACTATTACCTCATCCCCCATCACCGTATACTCATCATTACTATTACCTCATCCCCATCACTGTATACTCATCATTACTATTACCTCATCCCCCATCACTGTATACTCCTCATTACTATTACCTCATCCCCCATCACTGTATACTCCTCATTACTATTACCTCATCCCCCATCACTGTATACTCATCATTACTATTACCTCATCCCCCATCACTGTATACTCATCATTACTATTACCTCCTCCCCCATCACTGTATACTCCTCATTACTATTACCTCATCCCCCTTCACTGTATACTCATCATTACTATTACCTCATCCCCCATCACTGTATACTCCTCATTACTATTACCTCATCCCCCATCACTGTATACTCATCATTACTATTACCTCATCCCCCATCACTGTATACTCATCATTACTATTACCTCATCCACCATCACCGTATACTCATCATTACTATTACCTCATCCCCCATCACCGTATACTCATCATTACTATTACCTCATCCCCCATCACCGTATACTCATCATTACTATTACCTCATCCCCCATCACCGTATACTCATCATTACTATTACCTCATCCCCCATCACCGTATACTCATCATTACTATTACCTCATCCCCCATCACCGTATACTCATCATTACTATTACCTCATCCCCCATCACCGTATACTCATCATTACTATTACCTCATCCCCCATCACCGTATACTCCTCATTACTATTACCTCATCCCCCATCACCGTATACTCATCATTACTATTACCTCATCCCCCATCACCGTATACTCATCATTACTATTACCTCATCCCCCATCACCGTATACTCCTCATTACTATTACCTCATCCCCCATCACCGTATACTCATCATTACTATTACCTCATCCCCCATCACCGTATACTCATCATTACTATTACCTCATCCCCCATCACCGTATACTCATCATTACTATTACCTCATCCCCCATCACCGTATACTCATCATTACTATTACCTCATCCCCCATCACCGTATACTCATCATTACTATTACCTCATCCCCCATCACTGTATACTCATCATTACTATTACCTCATCCCCCATCACTGTATACTCCTCATTACTATTACCTCATCCCCCATCACCGTATACTCCTCATTACTATTACCTCATCCACCATCACCGTATACTCATCATTACTATTACCTCATCCCCCATCACTGTATACTCATCATTACTATTACCTCATCCCCCATCACTGTATACTCATCATTACTATTACCTCATCCCCCATCACTGTATACTCATCATTACTATTACCTCATCCCCCATCACTGTATACTCATCATTACTATTACCTCATCCCCCATCACCGTATACTCATCATTACTATTACCTCATCCCCCATCACTGTATACTCCTCATTACTATTACCTCATCCCCCATCGCTGTATACTCATCATTACTATTACCTCGTCCCCCATCACCGTATACTCATCATTACTATTACCTCATCCCCCATCACTGTATACTCATCATTACTATTACCTCATCCCCCATCACCGTATACTCATCATTACTATTACCTCATCCCCCATCACCGTATACTCATCATTACTATTACCTCATCCACCATCACCGTATACTCATCATTACTATTAGTGTTGTCGTGTTTTATATATAGAGCCCTTCTGGTTACTTCCTGTTTCTCATGTTGCTATGGTAACAATCACGTGAAAAGGACCTTATCTAAGATGGCCGCCATAAAGCCTGAAGAAGGGACACGCATGTCGCGAACGCGAGCTCCTCCCCCCAACCCAGAAGTGACGCCGATCCCCGCCAGCGCTGGTGACTAGTCTTTGCGCTCCACAACCACCGGAAATATCGTATCCAGCGGTGTTTCCAGGGCCTGGGACCGTCCACATCATCTATCCCTCTGCCGGATTTACAGCTCATGGCCTCTCCTCTCCGACCGCGACAAGCGGATGATGAAGTAATTACAATGCCCGTCTATGAACCGCTTTTGTGAGTGTATTGATTTTTATAAAAATTTACAGTTTCACTGCATTTGGAAGGCGCTGTTTCTCTTCCATTTGTTTATATATTGTGGGGTCACCAGTCCGGTATTTATATATTGTGGGGTTACCAGTCCGGTATTTATATATTGAGGGGTCACCAGTCCGGTATTTGTATATTGTGGGGTCACCAGTCCATTATTTATATATTGTGGGGTCACCAGTCCGGTATTTATATATTGTGGGGTTACCAGTCCGGTGTTTGTATATTGTGGGGTCACCAGTCCGGTATTTATATATTGTGGGGTCACCAGTCCGGTATTTGTATATTGTGGGGTCACCAGTCCGGTATTTATATATTGTGGGGTCACCAGTCCGGTATTTATATATTGTGGGGTCACCAGTCCGGTATTTATATATTGTGGGGTCACCAGTCCGGTATTTATATATTGTGGGGTCACCAGTCTGGCATTTATATATTGTGGGGTCACCAGACCGGTATTTATATATTGTGGGGTCACCAGTCCGGTATTTATATATTGTGGGGTCACCAGTCCGGTATTTATATATTGTGGGGTCACCAGTCCGGTATTTATATATTGTGGGGTCACCAGTCCGGTATTTATATATTGTGGGGTCACCAGTCTGGCATTTATATATTGTGGGGTCACCAGTCCGGTATTTATATATTGTGGGGTCACCAGTCCGGTATTTATATATTGTGGGGTCACCAGTCCGGTATTTATATATTGTGGGGTCACCAGTCCGGTAGTTATATATTGTGGGGTCCCCAGTCCGGTATTTATATATTGTGGGGTCACCAGTCCGGTATTTATATATTGTGGGGTCACCAGTCTGGTATTTATATATTGTGGGGTCACCAGTCTGGTATTTATATATTGTGGGGTCCCCAGTCCAGTATTTATATATTGTGGGGTCACCAGTCCGGTATTTATATATTGTGGGGTCACCAGTCCGGTATTTATATAATGAAATCATATCCCCTCTCAGGCGTCTCTTCTCCAGAGAGAATAAGTTCAGAGCTCACAACCTTTCCTCATAACTAATATCCTCCAGACCCTTTATTAGCTTTGTTGCCCTTCTTTGTAGTCATTTCCAGTACATCCTTCCTGAGGACTGGTGCCCAAAACTGGACAGTATACTCCAGGTGCGGCCGGACCAGAGTCTTGTAGAGGGGAGAATTATCCTTTTATCTCTGGAGTTGAGCACTAAGAAATCTTCTGTGCCTGAACTACACTCCATTTAACCCAATGTCTGACAACACAGGGTGATTGTTGATAAAGGGCTTGTTGAACTGGTTCCATTTTATAAGTACCATCGAGTTTCTATCAGGTATATTTGGAGCATTTACTGGGCCAGTCTGATATTCTATTCAAACTGGCTCATTATATATTCATTTCCTGTGCTTCTGCAGATCCCTAGGGGGATCGATTGGGAGATCCCTAATGATGCCCTCACCGTGATCCGCTTATCGAATGACAGAATAAAACAAGACAATCTGTTCTGTATTTCAATAATTAAACAAATCTTCACGATTCCCAAGTACTTCAATCTATTTGATTTATGGGGTAAGAGGTTATGTTTTACCTTGCTTTCTTATTATACACCAATATATATAAAATAATTTTTTCTTGGGTTATCTCTTTTTATAACTTTTTTCATGCATAATATCTGTATGTTTAGAATGTCATTCCCCCTCTTTCTCCCCCCCCCTCCCTTTTTTTTTTTTTTTTTTTTTTTTTTTCAGTTTAATTCTGCCATCATTCTCTCTAGATGAGAATAACATTTGCCCACACATTATCATTATGAATATGCGGGACGCCACCCAAAATAAAGGGTTAATGTGTCCCCCGGCTTAAATAACCAATATGGTATCTTACATTGATTTGCAAATCTACGCCCTTATGTTTTATGTACGGGTTGGTGGTTTTGCTCCCCTGGGACTATCAAAGATGTCCAGAGGGGAGCTCCACCACTGGAATTAGTTGATCAGAATATGTTGACCCATATTATCTAATGTCTTCTGTACCCTTTGTGAGTTTGCTATGTACAAGACTTATTTATGCATATTGATTATTTATCATGTATTTCTCTTTCAAATCAATTTTAATTTGTTTACACAACTTTGTTTTTTTGTAGAATATTATACGCTGCAATTGTCCTGAGGAAGCTCTATTTGAGCGAAACATGTAGAAAGAAACAATGCAGTTTTGATTATATACTAATGTGGTAATTTATGTAGTCTCCCTGGCTCATATACCTATTTTTGTATATCTGTATTTTGTACTTTATATGCAAAACAAACGAAGGTTACCTGTTTTTAATAATGTTTTTTGCACATTGAATAAAAATTCATTATTGATTTTAATACGTATTGATCATATTTAGTGCCGTTGATAAAGTCCCGGGGGTTGGTTACCCTCCAGTCCCCTCTCTTCAAAAAAAATTTTCATTCCCCTCTCTTTCATAATAATTCTTAACAGGGATGTGGCACTCTCTTTACTATTCAGACTAATGTGAACCTATAGCCTTGTCCTATATATATATTCTCTTGTCTCTGGAGTTGATCCCTTTTTAATGCCAATATTCTGTTTGCTTTGTTAGCAGCAGCTTGGCATTGCTGAGCCCATCATCTACTAGGACCCCCAGGTCCTTCTCCATCCTAGACCCCCCCCCAGAGGTTCCCCTCCCCCCAGGTCCTTCTCCATCCTAGACCCCCCCCCAGAGGTTCCCCTCCCCCCAGGTCCTTCTCCATCCTAGACCCCCCCCCAGAGGTTCCCCTCCCCCCAGGTCCTTCTCCATCCTAGACCCCCCCCCCAGAGGTTCCCCTCCCCCCAGGTCCTTCTCCATCCTAGATCCCCCAGAGGTTCCCCTCCCCCCAGGTCCTCCTCCATCCTAGATCCCCCCAGAGGTTCTCCTCCCCCCAGGTCCTTCTCCATCCTACATCCCCCCAGAGGTTCCCCTCCCCCCAGGTCCTCCTCCATCCTAGATCCCCCCAGAGGTTCCCCTCCCCCCAGGTCCTCCTCCATCCTACATCCCCCAGAGGTTCCCCTCCCCCCAGGTCCTTCTCCATCCTAGATCCCCCCAGAGGTTCCCCTCCCCCCAGTCTATAGATTGCATTCAGATTTTTGCCACTTAAAAGCATTATTTTAAATTTTTCTACACTGAACCTCATTTGCCATGTAGTTGCCCCTCCCCCCATTCATTTCTTCAGATCTTGTTGCAAAGTTTCCACATCCTGCAGAGAAGTTATTGCCCTGTTTAGCTTATTATTGTCCACAAATACAGAGATTGAGCTGTTTCCCCCATCCCCCTCCTCCAGGTCATTTATGTACAAATTCAATAGGATTGGTCCCAACACAGAACCCTGGGGGACCCCACTACTCACCCCCGACCATTCCGAGTACTCCCCATTTATCACCACCCTCTGAACTCGCCCTTGTAGCCAGTTTTCAATCCATGTCCTCACCCCTATGGTCCATGTCAACCCACCTTATGTGGTATAGTAAAAATGTATAGGGAACTGTGTCAAATGCAGATCCAGATACACCACGTCTACGGGCCTTCCTTTATCTAGATACACCACATCTACGGGCCTTCCTTTATCTAGATACACCACATCTACGGACCTTCCTTTATCTAGATAAACCACGTCTACGGGCCTTCCTTTATCTAGATACACCACGTCTACGGATCTTCCTTTATCTAGATACACCACGTCTACGGGCCTTCCTTTATCTAGATACACCACGTCTACGGAGCTTCCTTTATCTAGATACACCACGTCTACGGGCCTTCCTTTATCTAGATACACCACGTCTACGGGCCTTCCTTTATCTAGATACACCACATCTACGGGCCTTCCTTTATCTAGATACACCACGTCTACGGGCCTTCCTTTATCTAGATACACCACGTCTACGGGCCTTCCTTTATCTAGATACACCACGTCTACGGGCCTTCCTTTATCTAGATACACCACGTCTACGGATCTTCCTTTATCTAGATACACCACGTCTACGGGCCTTCCTTTATCTAGATACACCACGTCTACAGGCCTTCCTTTATCTAGATACACCACATCTACGGCCTTCCTTTATCTAGATACACCACGTCTACGGGCCTTCCTTTATCCAGATACACCACATCTACGGATCTTCCTTTATCTAGATACACCACGTCTACGGGCCTTCCTTTATCTAGATACACCACATCTACGGCCTTCCTTTATCTAGATACACCACGTCTACGGCCTTCCTTTATCCAGATACACCACATCTACGGCCTTCCTTTATCTAGATACACCACGTCTACGGGCCTTCCTTTATCTAGATACACCACATCTACGGGCCTTCCTTTATCTAGATACACCACGTCTACGGGCCTTCCTTTATCTAGATACACCACGTCTACGGATCTTCCTTTATCTATATACACCACGTCTACGGGTCTTCCTTTATCTGGATACACCACGTCTACGGGTCTTCCTTTATCTAGATACACCACGTCTACGGGCCTTCCTTTATCTAGATACACCACGTCTACGGGTCTTCCTTTATCTAGATACACCACGTCTACGGGCCTTCCTTTATCTAGATACACCACGTCTACGGGCCTTCCTTTATCTAGATACACCACGTCTACGGGCCTTCCTTTATCTAGATACACCACGTCTACGGATCTTCCTTTATCTAGATACACCACATCTACGGGCCTTCCTTTATCTAGATACACCACGTCTACGGGCCTTCCTTTATCTAGATACACCACGTCTACGGATCTTCCTTTATCTATATACACCACGTCTACGGGTCTTCCTTTATCTAGATACACCACGTCTACGGGTCTTCCTTTATCTAGATACACCACGTCTACGGGCCTTCCTTTATCTAGATACACCACGTCTACGGGCCTTCCTTTATCTAGATACACCACGTCTACGGATCTTCCTTTATCTATATACACCACGTCTACGGGTCTTCCTTTATCTAGATACACCACGTCTACGGGCCTTCCTTTATCTAGATACACCACGTCTACGGATCTTCCTTTATCTATATACACCACGTCTACGGGTCTTCCTTTATCTAGATACACCACGTCTACGGGCCTTCCTTTATCTAGATACACCACGTCTACGGGTCTTCCTTTATCTAGATACACCACGTCTACGGGCCTTCCTTTATCTAGATACACCACGTCTATGGGCCTTCCTTCATCTAGATACACCACGTCTACGGGTCTTCCTTTATCTAGATACACCACGTCTACGGGCCTTCCTTTATCTAGATACACCACGTCTACGGGCCTTCCTTTATCTAGATACACCCCGTCTACGGGCCTTCCTTTATCTAGATACACCACGTCTACGGGCCTTCCTTTATCTAGATACACCACGTCTACGGGCCTTCCTTTATCTAGATACACCACGTCTACGGGCCTTCCTTTATCTAGATACACCACGTCTACGGGCCATCCTTTATCTAGATACACCACGTCTACGGGCCTTCCTTTATCTAGATACACCACGTCTACGGGCCTTCCTTTATCCAGATACACCACGTCTACGGACCTTCCTTTATCTAGATACACCACGTCTACGGGCCTTCCTTTATCTAGATACACCACGTCTACGGGCCTTCCTTTATCCAGATACACCACGTCTACGGACCTTCCTTTATCCAGATACACCACGTCTACGGGCCTTCCTTTATCTAGATACACCACATCTACGGGCCTTCCTTTATCTAGATACACCACGTCTACGGGCCATCCTTTATCTAGATACACCACGTCTACGGGCCTTCCTTTATCTAGATACACCACGTCTACGGGCCATCCTTTATCTAGATACACCACGTCTACGGGCCTTCCTTTATCTAGATACACCACGTCTACGGGCCTTCCTTTATCCAGATACACCACGTCTACGGGCCTTCCTTTATCTAGATACACCACGTCTACGGGCCTTCCTTTATCTAGATACACCACGTCTACGGGCCTTCCTTTATCCAGATACACCACGTCTACGGACCTTCCTTTATCCAGATACACCACGTCTACGGGCCTTCCTTTATCTAGATACACCACATCTACGGGCCTTCCTTTATCTAGATACACCACATCTACGGACCTTCCTTTATCTAGATACACCACACCTACGGGCTTTCCTTTATCTAGATACACCACGTCTACGGGCCTTTCTTTATCTAGATACACCACATCTATGGGCCTTCCTTTATCTAGATGACAACTCACCTCCTCATAGAAGGTTAATCGATTGGTTTGGCAAGAACGATTCTTCATGAATCTATGCTGATTACTGCTAATGATACCGTTCTCATTACTAAAATCCTGTATAGAGTCCCTTATCATCCCCTCCAAGAGTTTTCATACTATTGATGTTAGGCTGACTGATCTGTAATTCTCAGAGGTGTATTTTGGGCCCATTTTAAATATTGGTGCTACATTGGCTTTTCTCCAATCACATTCCAGTCAGTAGACTGTCAGTAAAAATTAGGAACAATGGTCTGGCAATTACTTGACTGAGTTCCCTAAGTACCCTCGGGTGTAAGCCATCTGGTCCTGATGATTTATTAATGTTAAGTTTCCCAAGTCTAATTTTAATTCTGTCCTCTGATAACCATGGAGGGGCTTCCTGTGATGTGTCATGGAGGATAAACACTGCAGTTTTGGTTACTGAAGCCCCCCGATTTCTTTGTGAAGACCGAGGAGAAGAATAAATTCAATACCTTCCCCATCCCCCCATCCTTTGTACCCAGATGTCATTCCTCATTCTTTGAGGACTATTTGGTCTGTCTTCTCTTTTTTACTGTACATTTTTTTTTTTTTGCTCTCCTCCGTTATGTGTCTTTCGTGTTCTATCTTAGCCGCCCTAATTGAACCCTTACATTTCTTTTTGCATTCCTTATAAAGTCTAAATGCTGATGATGATCCCTCAACCTTGTATTTTTTGAAGGCCTTCTCCTTTGGTTTTATATATATTTTCACATTGGAGTTAAGCCATCCAAGACTTTTGTTTGCTCTTTTTTAAATGTATTACCCAATGGGGTGTACTGGCTAATGCCCTTATTTAATATGCTCTTAAAGCAAACCCATCTCTCCTCCGCGTTCTTTGTTCCTAAGATTTTATCCCAATTTATGCCTTCTAGCAAGGTTTGTAGTTTAGGGAAGTTGGCTCTTTTGAAATTATGTGTCTTTGTGTCCCCCTTGTGTTTCCTATTTGTGTAATTTATACTGAAGCCAATTGACCTGTGATCGCTGTTTCCTAAATTGCCCCGTATTTCCACATCGGTGATCAGGTCAGTATTGTTGGTAATCAGTAGATCCAGTAACGCTTTATTTCTATTTGGTGCTTCTACCATGTGAACCATGAAATTGTCCTGCAAGACATTTAGGAACTGACGAGCTTTAGACAAAGGCGCGGTTCCCTCCCCCCCCAGTCTATGTCTAGATAATTAAAATCCCCCATTATGGTAACACTTCCCATCCTTGCTGCTAATGCAAATTGTGATATCAATATCAGACACCTTTCCCTTGGTATTAGTTGTGATTCTTAAAGTGTAAGTAAACCCCCTTATCGTTTTCAGCCAAGGGATCCGCCATCTTTGCCTCTGTTTAATCTACAACTGCCATGATGCCGCACATGTGATCAGTTATGACGCCAGCCATTGGATGGTTTGACAGTTTGGTTGAGAGCACAACCAATAGGAGTGTTACATTTCCGGCACGTGCCAGAAATGAAACTGTTTTATGGATGGGTTCTGCTTCAAAAGTCTATAAGAGCTCCTTAACATTTTTTAATCCCCTCAATATGAACATGTTTCTTCATCTCCAAAAACTGGTGATGAAATATGAGAGATCACCTTGGGGTGTCCACTTTCCAAAAAGAGGTGATTTTGGAGGTGCTGCCATTTTTATTTGGTATGTTTAATACTTTTGGCAATACGTGAAAATTCCCCAAAATGTTCTGTTTCTCCTTCACGTCTGTCCTGGTGACCATTACCTCTGAGACAGAACAGGTCTGATAATCTAGAACTTTAGAGTTCTCACCAGACTGAGAAATAAGAGAAAATCCTCCAATTGGAAGGCCTGTTCCTGTGACAACTCTCAGATTCGGGAATTGGAGAGATTTTGTCTCATTCCTTCCTCAATACAAAGAAAAAAGGGTTGGGCTTTTCATACCCCTTCACTGACCTCATCCCATTGGTGGGTGTTTGTAGAGTCGGGGTACACCGTTCTTATTTATTGGGAACACTGTGTACTCATTTCCCCTTTTTAATTCTCTGAATTTCCCGTCAGAGGAAGAAGGTGAGGGCACCAAATCCAGAGAGCGGGTTGTCTGTCCTTCCCCTTGAAATGGTTTCTGCTTTCGGTATCATTTCACATTGATGTCATCTTTGGATTTGGTGCCACCCCCACCATCTGTTCACTGCTGTACTAACATCAAATTAGTAGAACGTCTTTCACAAATGTAACTTTCTCTTTTCATATACTAACATCACACATGTTTGGCCTGATTGTTCTATATACAATATATACAGCAGCTATTCTCAGCTAGGGTTGCTCCAGAGGTTGCCTGGACTTTCTTGAGCTGTGGTTGGTTGACCTCCCATCTGATAGTGTTTGCATAGTTTTGGGTCCAGTGCCACTTCACACGGCCATCAGCATGACGCCAACAATCTTTAAGGCGGTCTGTAAATGTGGCATTCTGACCACCAGTGTAGGAAGGACATTCTTTCCACTGACCACCAGTGTAGGAAGGACTTTCTTTCCTCTGACCACCAGTGTAGGAAGGACATTCTATCCTCTGACCACCAGTGTAGGAAGGACTTTCTTTCCACTGACCACCGGTGTAGGAAGGACATTCTTTCCAATGATCATATATGTAAGGAGTCACCCTTCCCACTGACTCCTATGAAAATAATTTCAGGGTTCCCCTGGTGTAAAAGGGTCGATAAAGATTGATATAAGATGTCGGTATATAAAAAGGCCAGACCAGGCAGCTGATCGGTGTCAGAAACCATGAACCAGACCGAGACAGAAGTACAGTAAAATCACACTTGCTTATTAATAAAAATAAAAAGGTATATAGAGTAAGCATAGTCAAAGCATAGCCAGAGTCCAGTAACCGGATTGGGTAGTCAGCTAAGCCAGAGTCCAGTAACCGGATTGGGTAGTCAGCTAAGCCAGAGTCCAGTAACCGGATTGGGTAGTCAGCTAAGCCAGAGTCCAGTAACCGGATTGGGTAGTCAGCCAAGCCAGAGTCCAGTAACCGGATTGGGTAGTCAGCCAGGCCAGAGTCCAGTAACCGGATTGGGTAGTCAGCCAGGCCAGAGTCCAGTAACCGGATTGGGTAGTCAGCTAAGCCAGAGTCCAGTAACCGGATTGGGTAGTCAGCCAAGCCAGAGTCCAGTAACCGGATTGGGTAATCAGCCAGGCCAGAAGTCAGGGATGCAAGTAGAGGGACAGCAAGCAGGATAAGGAGCCAGAAGGGATGTCAGCAAAGCCTGACTTTAAACAGGAACGCAGGAGATGGTTTCTTGTGATGTGACCAAGGCGAAGGCAGGAATGAAGAGACCTGCAGATATTTAAGTAGGCGGAACTGACAAGCACATCCACAACAGCTGGTAAACTGTGGAGAGAGATGAGAGCTGCCAATTATCTGACAGCTGAGCGGCCAGCTCAGAAAAGGAAGGGCTGACCAGCCCTGACAATCAGGCCCCAGACTACACTCCGTGTGTGTGTGTGTGTGTGTGTGTGTGTGTGTGTGTGTGTGTGTGTATATATGTATGTATGTATATATATATATATATATATATATATATATATATATATATATATACACACAGCCTGTACCTGCAAACATTATACCTGCTGTCATAATATGACTCATTTACAGAGACTAGACTTGGGGTGTTTCCTATCGCTATCCCATGGCTGAAGGGTGGTGAATAGGGATGAGCCAAACACCCCCCGGTTCGGTTCACACCAGAACTTGCAAACGGACCGATAGTTTGCTCAAACTTTCAAACCCCGTTACAGTCTATGGGACTCGAAGTGTGAATTTTAAAGGCTGATATGCAAGTTATTGTCCTAAAAAGGGTTTGAGGACCCGGGTCCTGCCCCAGGGTACATGTATTAATACAAAATTTAAAAAAACGGCTGTTTTTACAGGAGCAGTGATTTTAACCACTTGCCGACCGCCGCACGACGATATACGTCGGCAGAATGGCACGGGCAGGCATATGGGCGTATATATAAGTCCCTGCCTGCCCGCGGGTGGGGGGCCCGATCGGGCCCCCCCCCGGTGCCTGCGGCGGTCGGCATTCCTTCGAGAGCGATCCGGGATGAGGGGGCGGCCATTCATTCATGGCCACCCCCTCGCGATCGCTCTCGACGAATGGAAATCCCCCGTGACATCACTTCCTCTCCTGTAATGTAAACACAGGAGAGGAAGTGATGTATTCTCTCCTCCGTGTCGGTATTTTTCGTTCCGACACGGAGGAGAGCGGATCGGTGAGTTGCACCAACACTCTACACACACAGTAGAACATGCCAGGCACACTCACACCCCCCCTTTACCCCCCGATCACCCCCCCAATTACCCCTGCCCCCCAGTCACAGTGACACCAATGTCATTTTTTTATTTTTTTTTGCATTGGTGTCATTTGTGACTGTAATAACTGTTAGGGCAGTTAGAGTTAGCCCCCTTTAGTTCTAAGGTGCCCCCCTAACCCCCTCAATAAAGGTTTAACCCCGTGATCACCCCCCGTCGCCAGTGTCACTAAGGCTGGGTTCACATTGCAGCGGTTTATGAGAACGAATGTGATTCGCACCGCACTGCAGTGCAAATCACATCCGATCTCTGTGCGATTCGAGTTCAGCCATTCGCCGCACCCGCCACACCCGCCGCACCCGCCGCAAATTCGCACGGGACCCTTTTTTTGGTCCGCAGCAGAATCGGATCGCATGGGTGTTCACACCATGCGATCCGAGTTTGCAGATCGCACTGCGATATGCAAACTGATCTGGGGGTGTCAGTAACATTTCACTGACACTCCCAGCAGTTCGCATAGGGCAGTGTGAACTGCCGCCGGGAGGCATGCGATGCGGGAACCCGCCGCGCATTCGTGGCGTTCCCGCATCGCTCCAGTGTGAACCCAGCCTAATAAGCGATCGTTTTTCTGATCGCTGTATTAGTGTCACAGGTGACGCTAGTTAGGCAGGTAGGTATTTAGGTTCGCCGCAGCTTTTTATAGCGCCAGGGACCCCCATATACTACCGCATAAAGCCCCCTGATTGCCCCCTAGTTAACCCTTTCACCAGTGATCACCATATAACTGTTACAGGTGACGCTGGTTGGTTAGTTATTTTTTTATAGTTTCAGGGCACCCGCCATTTATTACCTAGTCTCACTAGTGTACCCCTAAATTTAGGGGTGTCTACTTTCCAAAATGGGGTCATTTGGGGGGGGGTTTGTGCCATCTTGGCATTTTATGGCCTTCAAAACTGTAACGCCCTTAGAAAGCCTGAAGGCGGTGCTTGGTTTTCGGGGCCCCGTACGCGGCTAGGCTCCCAAAAAGTCCCACATATGTGGTATCCCCGTACTCAGGAGAAGCAGCAGAATTTATTTTGGGGTGTCATTTCACATATGCCCATGGCATGTGTGAGCAATATATCATTTAGTGACAACTTTGTGAAAAAAAAAAAAAAAAAAAAAAAGTTTGTAATTTTCCCGCAACTTGTGGCAAAATATAAAATATTCCATGGACTCAACATGCCTCTCAGCAAATAGCTTGGGGTGTCTACTTTCTAAAATGGGGTCATTTGTGGGGGTTTTGTGCCATCTTGGCATTTTATGGCCTTCAAAACTGTAATAGGTAGTGAGAAGTGAACTCAAAAATTTACGCCCTTAGAAAGCCTGAAGGCGGTGCTTGGTTTTCGGGGCCCCGTACGCGGCTAGGCTCCCAAAAAGTCCCACATATGTGGTATCCCCTTACTCAGGAGAAGCAGCAGAATTTATTTTGGGGTGTCATTTCACATACGCCCATAGCATGTGTGAGCAATATATCATTTAGTGACAACTTTGTGTAAAAAAAAAAAAAAAATTTTTTTTTTGTCATTATTCAATCGCTTGAGGCAAAAAAATAAAATATTCAATGGGCTCAACATGCCTCTTATCAATTTCCTTAGGGGGTCTACTTTCCAAAATGGGGTCATTTGGGGGGGTTTTGTACTGCCCTGCCATTTTAGCACCTCAAGAAATGAGATAGGCAGTCGTAAACTAAAAGCTGCGTAAATTCCAGAAAACGTACCTTAGTTTGTAGATGTGACAACTTTTGCGCAAACCAATAAATATACAATTATTGACTTTTTTTTTACCAAAGACATGTGGCTGAATACATTTTGGCCTAAATGTATGACTAAAATTGAGTTTATTGGATTTTTCTAATAACAAAAAGTAGAAAATATCATTTTTTTTCAAAATTTGCGGTCTTTTTACGTTTATATCGCAAAAAATAAAAATCGCAGAGGCAATCAAATACCATCAAAAGAAAGCTCTATTTGTGGGAAGAAAAGGACGCAAATTTTGTTTGGGTACAACATTGCATGACCGCGCAATTACCAGTTAAAGCAGCGCAGTGCCAAAGTGTAAAAAGACCTCTGGTCATTTACCAGCAAAATGGTCCGGTCTGAAAGTGGTTAATGATGCTTAAAGTAAAAAAATAAAAGTGAAACATTCCTTTAAATATCATGCCTGGGGGGTGTCTATAGTATGCCTGTAAAGTGGCCTGTGTTTCCCGTGTTTAGAACTGTCCCTGCACAAAATTAAATTTCTAAAGGAATAAAAGTCATTTAAAACTGCTTTCGGCTTTAATGTAATGTCTGGTCCCGGCAATATGGATGAAATTCATTGAGAACAAAGGCATGGGTACCCCGCCCCCAAGCCCATTACCAGCCCCTTTGGGTCTTGTAAGGATATTAAGGGGAACCGCGCACCCAAATTAAAAAAAGGAAAGGCGTGGGGCCCCCAGGCCCTATATACTCCGAACAGCAGTATACAGGCGGTCCAAACAAGACAGGGACTGTGTAGGTTTGTTATTAAGTAGAATCTGTTTGTAATTTTGAACTGGTACATTTTTTAAGTGTAGCTCCAGCCAAAAAATCAACTTTTAAGCTTTTTGGAAAACATAGGGAAGGGTTATCACCCCTGTATAATTTGTTTTGCTGTCTGTGTGCACCTGTTCAGAAGATTTCACCTCACTTTCTGTCCCAATGACAATTGGATTTTTAAAATTTGGGTTTTTTTGTGAAACAAGGAACTCTTACAGGAGAGAATTTCCCTTCCTAGGGGTAGATTTCCTCTCACTTCCTGTTGTCTCCTTCTGTTTGAAAGTAGGAGTTGTTTGTAAGTTGGATGTTTGAAAGTAGGGGCCTGCCCTATATGCTCTGTGAAAATTTGGGCCTTAGGTGTTTGTGTTGCCACAACACTGTAATCCCTCACAGTTACTCTTGGTGGGCGCAGGAACAGGCCCTGCTGTGAAATATTAGATCAAGAATTGTAATTACATGCCCCTGTTGAACAGGGGCAGAAAAATTGGGCCTTAGCCACTGGTGGCGGTGCCCAGAACCAAAAATGTTCTTACAAACTATCAGCATGAAAATTGAAGAGGAAGAGGATAGTCACTCAGCATAACAGGGTAGTCACTCAGCATCAGCATAGGCAGTCTTGAAGGGATTCCACATTTAAAAAAAATATTCCTTTACATGAGCATCAGGTGCTTGGTAGCTGGTGATCCAAGACTGATTCATTTTTATGAAGGTCAGTCGATCAACTGAGTCAGTGGACAGGCACACCCTGTGATCAATTACAAAGCCTCCAGCAGCACTGAATGTGCATTCCGATAGAACGCTGGATGCAGGAC
Organism: Lithobates pipiens; assembly: GCF_037356315.1. Classification (NCBI taxonomy): domain Eukaryota; kingdom Metazoa; phylum Chordata; class Amphibia; order Anura; family Ranidae; genus Lithobates; species Lithobates pipiens. The sequence goes on from NW_027507764.1 coordinate 283,771, forward strand.
AGGCCAGTAGCTCAATTGCATACTGTGCAATCTCTGGCCAGTGATCCATCCTTAAGACCCAGTAAGCCAGAGGATTTTTGGTGGGAAAGGTGTCAAAGTCTGATCTTGCCCCTAGGTATTCCTGCACCATGTAAATCAGACGCTGACGATGGTTGCTGGAACCAATCATACCTTGGGGTTGCGGACTAAAAAATTGTCTGAACGCATCGGTCAGACGGCCACCTTCTCCACCGCTCCTTCTGTGACTGACCGAAGCCTCAGCAACACGTTGTCCAGAAGGACCAGGAAATTGTAACCTCCCAGGCTCTGGAAACGCATTGCACAAACCTTTCTGCAAGGCCTCCCAAGATGTTTCATCCTCCGCTCCCTCTGTGATGGCAGGATAAGGTACTCAACCTCACCCTTGTAACGTGGATCAAGGATAGTTGCCAGCCAGTAATGGTCACTCTCCTTGATACAATGAATACGAGGATCCTTTCGCAGGCTTTGCAGGATCAGGGAGGCCATGCAGCGTAGGTTTGCTGAGGCATTTGGTCCGCAGTCCTCTGGGTCACTAAGGACGACATGATCCGCAGCCACCTCCTCCCAGCCACGTACAAGTCCATGGGTTTCTTGGGACTGTAAACGATCCCTTGAAGTCTACTGCTGAAGCTGAGTGCTAGGGTCGACCTCCATGCTGTCACAATCCTCCTCCTCTTCTTCCTGTGTGATCGACGGGCCAGCAGGAACACTGTCTGGGTAAAGGAGGCTTTGAGAGGTAAGGAAGTCCTCCTCTTCATTCCTCTGTTCTGCCTCAAATGCCCTGTCCATTATTCCACGCAGCGTGTGCTCCAACAGGTGGACAAGAGGGACAGTGTCACTGATGCATGCGGGGCATGGTCGGATGTGGGAGTGAGTGAGTGAGTGAGTGAGTGCTGGGCGCGCTGGTCTCGTCTCCCCTCACTCTCCCCTGATGGGATGAAATCGGCCTGGTAATGGTAGCGGTGCGCCGTGTTTAACATAGTGGCCTCCCCATCCCTGAGCTCGAGGAAACCACCAACCCGTTTGATACAGCGCATGTGACGTTGGAGCTAGCAGAGGGAGTTCTCGCGGGCACTCGTACTATCGCGAGCCCGGGATTCGGCCGGTCAGCGGCGAGGTACGAGGAGGGAACTAAAGGAACTCGTGGGAACCCGTCGGTCCCGGCATAGTGGTCCCAGTATATCGCGAGCCTGCTGCAGCAATCCGGCAGAGCGGACAGCCTGCAAAACAGAAGAATGCAGCAAGCGGAGTGCGCTTGAGGAGCCTCGGTGAAGCCGGTGAAGCCTAAGGCAACTGCTCAGACATACGGTAATGCGGGAGAGAGCTGTGGGGGAGTGGGAAGTAAAGAGGAGGGTGCAGGAGACGGGAATGTGCATCTGAACGCATCTGAATGTCCAATGAACAGTTCCAGCCCCAGCTATATGGATTATTAAACTGTTATACTAATCGCTGGGGAGGTAGAGGCTGTCAGGCTCTTGGGTCAGTCGGAGGAAATCGTATGGCTTGGCAGCCCTGCCATGATACAGCTGGTGGAAACCCTCTCCCCCCCTCTCCTTTCTATATGACTGTATTGCTGGGTTCATAGTATGATGCACTGAGCCAACCTAATTGTGTAAAGCTGACACTCTATTGGGAAGAAGTTAAATGCGAGCAGTGAGTGTGAATTGGATAATGCCCACGTTCAAGTCTGCTTTTGACTGCTAATATAGCGTTCCTTTCTTCCCCTCTTTAGACAGTGTCAGTGTTGGTGAAAAAATTGTCTTTTTTCTTTTTTTTTTTGCATGACCAGGGGAGCGCACTTTGGGTTTGAGGTCATTATATTAATTAAGCTGCATTGTACTGCATGGTGCTATATCGCTTAGACGGACTATATAAATAAAAGTTAACCGTTTGGAAATAGTGCTCCCATTGGGTCCCTAGCCCTTTATTGGCAGCAAATTAGCCCCCCTCCCCTCCCATTGGTTATTCCTCCCCCCCCCCTCCTTGTTTTTCGTTTTTTGCTTGGGGTGCTTTTCTAGAAATACTATTATCCCCAGCTGTAACACCATGCTTAGTAAACGGGTTAACGAGGATGGCCTGCTTAGCGAGGGGAACCAAAAAACCCGGGCCGCCAAAGAAAAAGCAAACCAGACATCTGCCGCAACAGCGGCAAAACTTGAACGCTTTGCCCATGCAACCTCCCCTACCAGAAGGGGGCCTCACCAGCCAGCAGGACAAACAAAGATACAGGGGGGTGCTCCGGAAAGGAGAAGTATCAGCCAATTAACATCAAACTCAGGACGCTCACCTAGGGCAAGCAAGGTGAATGATTTAGCTGTAGCAGCAAGCAAGACAGCACACAACACAATAGCCCCAGCGGAATTCCCTCTGATAGAGAACGGGGAACCTACACTACGCGACATACTGCAAGCAGTTAATGAATGCAAAGTTTCTATAGGTGGCCTCGATAACCAGTTAAGTAGTATTAAAACTGAACTACATTCTATGGGTCAATTACTGAGCAATACAATGGAAAGAACTACGGTCCTAGAAGGAAGATTAAGCACGGTTGAGGACGAGCTCTTTCCATTACAAAAAAAAATAAAAGGGCTACAGAAACAAATAGATATACAGGCACTGCAACTAGACGCAATGGAAAATAGGAATCGCAGGAACAATGTTCGCCTGATTGGTCTCCCAGAGGGGAGTGAGGGCACTAACCCTATAAACTTCCTGGAAAATTGGTTTAGGGAACTCCTGGGCGAAACCCCTTTTACTTCACATTTCGCCATAGAATGGGCCCACAGAGTCCCCATAAAGCCTCGACCATCAGAGGGCCGCACTAGGCCATTGATATTGAGATTTGTGAACTATAATGACCGTAGTATCCTGATGCGTAGGACCAGGGAACTGAGAGACATCTTTTACAAAGGGACTAGGGTTTCGTTCTACCCAGACTTTTCACCAGACCTACAGAAGCAGAGAGCAGAGTTCATTTCCATCAAGCGTATTCTTCAAAAACACAAGATAAGCTATGCCCTGCTGTACCCTGCCCGGTTACGTATAACCGCTCTGGGTTCAACTTTTTTTTTTGGCACCCCAGACGAAGGGGTAAAATGGCTGGAGGAGCATGAAAAGGATCTCTAGTTCCTTTAGTACAACCAGGACTTTCCCTTTTTATTTTATTTTTTTATGCCTCTTGCTTTGGACGAGGACTGTACAATATTCTCACGAGAAATAATTTTATTAAGCACAAATATGGAATGTTTAATATAGTAGTTAGCCTTTAGGGTGAGGAATGGCACTATGAATTTACTTATCAGCAAGGAAGGGGTAGTAGGGAGTCGGTATGAAAAGTACAATATAGCATAAATATCACTATAAAGGTTTAGTAGGTAAGCGCTATAGGGGTTAGCACTGATGGGAGCGGGAGTTTTTTAGTCATCCTCTTTTTGAGCGTAGCACATGATTTGAATAGTACTTGGGAGGGGGTGACAGTGAAAATATGAAATAGGCGCACTGATAAAGCACAGTTTATAATATGTTAATTTATTGATAAGGCACTATGTAGAGTGAAGGGGTTTTTTTTTTTTCATTTTTTTTTTTTTTTTGGTTATCTTTTCCCTGTAAAGTTGGACGCAATGGTAGCTTAGCTTGGGCCTAAGCTATTTAGCAATTATATTAAGTGGCGGGGACGAGTGAGGCTGAGGGGTGGAAACCTGGGGAGGTCAGGTGTTTCCAGGTAAATCGGGTGAGTAGGGGGAGCGGGGTGGGGCGTCCAGGGTTTTTGTGAGCATGGTAAATCGGGCCACAATAGCGACCCCTAGGGGTGGCCCTGTTGGGCGGGTAGGGGGTGGGGGTAGGGAGGGAGGATGGGTGGGGGGAGAGTGGGTGGGTAGTGGGGCAGTGGGGGGTACTTCGGGCGCGCATTGCTGGTGTAACGGTATCGGGTGGGGGGGGTGGGACGGGGGGGGGCCCGTTGTGAGAGAGCGGGCCCCCTCCTCCCCTTCCCCCCTCCCCCCGCCTGAGATAGAAATTTTCAACACTCATGGGTAGTGTACATATTATTTCATGGAATGTGAGGGGGCTGGGTGAACCAAAAAAGAGGGCAGCAGTCATGTTGGAAACAGCGAGGGGGGGCCCTGGTTTGCTTTTTCTCCAAGAGACGCACCTAACCCCTAGCACAGCCCCACTGTTAAACAATCGGAAGTTTTCGGCATACTACCACTCCTTTTATACATCATACTCTAGAGGGGTGAGTGTTTTTGTTAAGAGGGGCACGCAATTCCTGTGTAAGGAGTCTTCTATTGACAAAGAGGGGAGATTTGTTTTCCTATATGGCCAGTTGTGCGGGCAGCATTATATCTTAGCCAATATTTATATACCCCCTCCCTTCAAGTTCGAGGTAATGTTTAAACTACTGTCGTTTTGCCTAGATAAGCCGGGTGTCCCATGGATAGTAGCAGGCGATTTCAACGAAACAATGGACTGCCATATGGACAGATTCCCTGCACCAGCTGGGGCTAGAATAGGGCGTTTGCAGGGGTTTGTCTCCGAAATAGGACTAAATGATCTATGGCGAATACGTCATCCCCAAGCAAGGCAGTACTCCTGCTTCTCCAGTACCTATTGTACATTATCAAGAATTGACATGGTGCTGGGGAATACAGAAGCCGCAGAGGTAGTACAGGATATAGAATATGGGGCAAGAGGGATCTCAGACCATTCCCCCCTGTCGATGACAGTGCTTTTGGGCGCTAGAACAGGTCTAAGGGAGTGGAGGATAAATCCTGGCTGGTTGGTACTAATGGGTGGCTCAAGTCCTTCTCAGGATAAGTTAGGGGAATTTCTTCAAATAAATAGGGGCTCCGCCCCTCCTGGTATAGTTTGGGATTCTCTAAAAGCCTATATCAGGGGTACACTAATACAACAAGTCGCAACAATTAAGAAGAAAGCCCAAGAACAGGACCTAGTAATAAGAAACAAAGTAACTCAGGCGGAGCAAGCATATATAGTAGCTCCATCGACTGTAAGCCAGCAGGAATGGTTGGCCAGTCAACAAGTCTATAAAATGGCTCTTTTAAAAAAAGCTGAGAATAAGCGGATATTCCAGCGCCAGCACTACTTTGGCGAAGGAGAGAGGGTGGGTAGAGCCCTCTCCCTTTTGGTCCAAACTAATGGTGCGCCAACAGTAGCTCAGGTAATTAAGACCCCAAAAGGTGACCTAGTTTCTAGCCCCCCTGCGATCATGAGGGTATTTCAGGATTATTATAAAAACTTATATAAATCCGCCATCCAGGGTCGTGGTAATCTAGCCACTGACTTTTTACTTCAGACAACAATCCCAACATTGTCAATAGAGGACAAATTATCCCTCGAGTCACCGCTCACGCTGGAGGAGTTAAAAAATGCAGTGGCTGCAATGCCTAACGATAAATCTCCAGGGCCAGATGGCTTGCCAGTAGAAATCTACAAATGCTATGGGGAGGTGCTATTGCCAGAACTCTTGGCGACATTGAACTATGCATTGGAAGCGGGTGAACTCCCTGCCTCGATGCTAGAGGCCAATATTATCTTAACTCTGAAGGAGGGGAAGGATTCCCAGGAAGCCCCATCATACCGGCCGATATCCTTACTATGCTCGGATATTAAAATATTAGCCAAGGCATTAGCAACTCGGTTAAATACATATATCCACAAATTAATACATCCAGACCAGTCGGGATTTATCCCGGGTAGGTCAACTAGCGCTAACATCAGACGAGTCTTCCTCAATATCCAAATACCCAGAGACAATGTGGGATTGGGAGCTATTTTAGCACTAGACGCCACTAAGGCCTTCGATAGCCTGGAATGGGGTTATTTGTGGAACGTGTTAGAGAGGTTTGGCTTTGGCCCCTTATTTATCCAGTGGATAAAACTACTGTATAATAAACCTAGGGCCAAAATCAAGATGGGCACCGAATTTTCTGAAACATTCCAGCTGGAGAGAGGTACAAGACAGGGGTGTCCGCTGTCCCCCCTCCTATTTGTATTGGCCATGGAGCCCCTGGCGGTCCTAGTAAGATTTTGTCCGGACATCCAGGGATTCCGTCGGGGTAGGGAAGAAGAAAAAATTGCTCTATTCGCGGACGATGTCCTGTTTTTTATTGGAAATGTGGACTCTACCCTGAATAGAGTAGTGCAGTTGATGGGAGAGTTTGGCCAACAATCTGGTCTAGAGATCAATTGGGGCAAATCAGCTCTCCTGCCACTGCCTAGACCTGGAGATCAGGGGGCGTTGCCAGTGACTGTAGGTCTGGAGACGGTGACTAAGTTGAAGTACCTGGGCATCTGGATACCTGGTGATGTAAACCAATATCCCAATGAAAATCTAGCTCCATTATTGCTGAAAATGAAGACGAAACTTAATAGATGGTGCGGCCTCCCTCTCTCAGTGGCGGGCCGCTGCAGCTTAATAAAAATGCTTTGGCAGCCTCAAATACTTTATATTTTACACAACTCCCCAATCTGGATTAACCAGAAATGGTTCCAAAGCATAGATTCGCTTATCCGGGACTTAATTTGGAAAAAGAGGCATGCCCGGATAGGGTTACATACGATGCAGCTACCCATCACGGAGGGAGGGTTAGCCATACCCCACCTGGGGGCATACTTCCTGGCTGCCCAACTCCAGCATTTAGTAGGGGCAGGGCTCCAAGAGGGCGGGTCTACAAACCATAAGTTGTTGTTGCTGGGAACACCCCATAAATGAGTACCCGAAGCCCTAGAGGCTAATTCATTTACCCATAGATGCCCTACTAATACCTTGATGAGGAAAGTATGGCAGCAAGCAAAGCAAAAGCTGGGTTATGTGGGAGTAACTACTTACACCCCCCTATGGCAGAATTGCCACTTGCGCGAACTAAACAAGATAGATAGATCTCTGGAATGGGTTAGCCAGGGGATTAATAGATTGGTGCATCTTTATAATGGGAATACAATGAAGTCCTTTGAAGCTATAAAACAGGAATTCAATGTCTCTAATAGGACGTTTTACAAATATTTACAGCTGAGACACGGAATTCAAGCCCAGTACGGGACTCTTGATATCGTGCGTACCGAAATCCCCCAGCTCCAGGATCTAATGGACCATAGCCAAGCAAAAGGCCAGATTTCGCGGTTATACACAAAGCTCAGAGGAAAAGTCTTGAAAGGCGAAGGTCCAGCTAAAAGTAGGCAGGGCTGGATAGCGGATGTAGGTCCGATATCCCAAGAACAATGGGCTAAGACCCTCGAACAGGGACACCTGGCCTCTATCTCTCCATCCCAACGCGTGTCCCATCTGTTCCTCATATATAGAGTATATTATACCCCCCAAAAACTGTGGAAAATGGGTAGGAAATCTAGTGACGAATGCCCTAGATGTGGGGCACCGGGAGACCTCTTCCATATGGTATGGAAATGCCCAAAATTATATAGCTATTGGCTAGAAATAGTTCTTAAAATAAATAGGGTCTTTAAGTCCACCCTGAAACCCGAGGCCAGGGCTTGTTTGCTGGGGATATTTGAAGAGAATAGAATCCCTCCGCTAATTAAACCATCTGTCCTGAGGTGCCTATATCAGGCCAGGCGGCTGATAGCACTAAATTGGCAAACCAAAAATCCCCCGGTATTTGAACAGTGGGCTAATGCAATTAACTCCATGGTATGGTGTGAGAGAGCAATGTTCATAAAGTTAAAGAACCTAAGGAAATTCGGGTTATTATGGAACCCTTGGTTGATAGACATGGGGTTCCCTCCGGAGTGAGATTGTCATGAGGGTGGACCAGTACTCGATTGGCGTGGGTGGACTGCGGGGGGGGGGTTCTCTCCTCCTCTCCTGCTCCTGCCCGCTTAAATATGGATATCTGACCATGACTAGGGCATTCAGGACTGGCGTTGCGCGCTCGAAGTGGGCTGGGTGGGTGGGTAGATGGGGTGGGGGGTGGCGGGGGGCTTATAAATGCATATTGAGGGCTGGTATTGCTGTGTAGGCGGGCCATAGTTTTATTATGATAATATCCAGCCTGCTATGTAAGTTGTTTTATATAACCTATAGTACTGTTATTTATATTTGAAAAATTATCAATAAAAATATATTGAGGAAAATAAAGAGGGGTTGTATTGTCCCCCATCCTACGACACAGTTTGCTCCCAGTTGGGGTGTCTAGATGGGGGCACAATATCCTTATCGCTCGTCTGTTGCTAATAATATATTTTCATTCACGTTTATCATGACTTACGGTATGTTATGTCAATGTAACCACTCAAAATTATCCTCTGCTTCACGTTTTAATGCATATCAGGTTATGTCACAGCTTATCTTATCCTTTTGTATTTGTGAAAACCTCAATAAAAATTATTGAATCTAAAAAAAAAAATGTTCTTACAAGCTATCAGCATGAAAATTGAAGAGGAAGAGGATAGTCACTCAGCATAACAGGGTAGTCACTCAGCATCAGCATAGGCAGTCTTGAAGGGATTCCACATTTAAAAAAAATATTCCTTTACATGAGCATCAGGTGCTTGGTAGCTGGTGATCCAAGACTGATTCATTTTTATGAAGGTCAGTCGATCAACTGAGTCAGTGGCAGGCACACCCTGTGATCAATTACAAAGCCTCCAGCAGCACTGAATGTGCATTCCGATAGAACGCTGGATGCAGGACAGGCCAGTAGCTCAATTGCATACTGTGCAATCTCTGGCCAGTGATCCATCCTTAAGACCCAGTAAGCCAGAGGATTTTTGGTGGGAAAGGTGTCAAAGTCTGATCTTGCCCCTAGGTATTCCTGCACCATGTAAATCAGACACTGACGATGGTTGCTGGAACCAATCATACCTTGGGGTTGCAGACTAAAAAATTGTCTGAACGCATCGGTCAGACGGCCACCTTCTCCACCGCTCCTTCTGTGACTGACCGAAGCCTCAGCAACACGTTGTCCAGAAGGACCAGGAAATTGTAACCTCCCAGGCTCTGGAAACGCATTGCACAAACCTTTCTGCAAGGCCTCCCAAGATGTTTCATCCTCCGCTCCCTCTGTGATGGCAGGATAAGGTACTCAACCTCACCCTTGTAACGTGGATCAAGGATAGTTGCCAGCCAGTAATGGTCACTCTCCTTGATACAATGAATACGAGGATCCTTTCGCAGGCTTTGCAGGATCAGGGAGGCCATGCAGCGTAGGTTTGCTGAGGCATTTGGTCCGCAGTCCTCTGGTTCACTAAGGACGACATGATCCGCAGCCACCTCCTCCCAGCCACGTACAAGTCCATGGGTTTCTTGGGACTGTAAACGATCCCTTGAAGTCTACTGCTGAAGCTGAGTGCTAGGGTCGACCTCCATGCTGTCACAATCCTCCTCCTCTTCTTCCTGTGTGATCGACGGGCCAGCAGGAACACTGTCTGGGTAAAGGAGGCTTTGAGAGGTAAGGAAGTCCTCCTCTTCATTCCTCTGTTCTGCCTCAAATGCCCTGTCCATTATTCCACGCAGCGTGTGCTCCAACAGGTGGACAAGAGGGACAGTGTCACTGATGCATGCACTGTCACTGCTCACCATCCTCGTGGCCTCCTCAAATGGTGACAGGACAGTGCATGCATCCCTGATCATAGCCCACTGGCGTGGGGAAAAAACCAAGCTCTGCTGACCCTGTCCTGGTGCCGTAGTCGCACAGGTACTCATTGATGGCCCTCTGCTGTATGTGCAGCCGCTGCAGCATGGAAAACTTTTGAGTTACACCTGGTGGGCATGTCACAGATTAGGCAGTTCTTGGGCAGGTTAAATTTCTTTTGGAGGTCAGCCGAGCACTGGCATTATTTGACTGGAAATGCACACAGACTTTCCTGGCCTGCCTCAGGAGATTCTGTAAGCCCGGGTACCTGCCCAAGAACCGCTGCACCACCAAGTTAAGGGCGTGAGCCAAACAGGGAATGTCCCTGTCGGAGGGCGGAGACGAGGCTGGTGGCATTGTCGCAAACCACCATTCCTGGCTTAAGCTGGCATGGTGTCAAACACCTCTGAGCCTGCCCCTGCAGAGCTGACCGAATCTGTGCCCCAGTGTGGCTCCTGTCCCCCAAGCACACCAGCTCAAGCACCGCCTGCTATCTTTTTGCCTGCATACTTACGTTGCCCCTTGAACGCCTACGGAGCACCGCTGGTTCAGAGGACAAATCGGCACAGGAAGAGGGCATGTGGATTGCTAGGAGTGAACTTCCTTCGGAGGTGCAGCAGCTGGGGCAGGGAAATTTGCCTTGTACAATCAGACATTGGTGTACCGATAGCAGATTGCCCACAAGTACTTGGCAGTGACACACCTAATTCTACACCTTCATTCCTCTCAGTGCAGGTTTCTTAGAAGACTGAAGGTCTAGTGGGGGGAACATGACTGCCAGTTTGCTGTCCTTCTTGGTCACTCCCTCTCTCTGGGCTCACGTAACTGCCTTCTTCAAGCTGGGTGCCATCATCGGAGCCCTCAAAACGCTGATCATCCTCCTGCAGCATATACCCAACACTGTGGTCAAACAGTTCTGGGGCCTCCTCAGGACATGGTGAGGCAAGGGAAGGAGTGACTGATGCCATTTAGCCGAAGGAAGAGGCCGCTTTGGCAGACAAAGTACCCTGAGGCTGGGTGAGAGAGGATGCGGAGGGTGAGGACGGCTTGGTCATCCACTCTACCAACTCTTCTGCATGTATCGGCTCAACACGGCCAGCTCATGAAAAAAAGGACAAGCGTTCCCCCATGGCCACGTGCTGAGGATGCACTGTGTACATGGCCAGCACTGTTTGCTGTAGACACAGAGCCCGCTTGCCTTCTTTTAGTGGCCTGTGAGCGTCTGCCTCTCCTTGGTGGCCTTCCAGACATGCTGTACAATTAGATTAGCAAAACAACGCCTGAAGTTTACTAAAAACAGTATACCAGGAATGGCCTACAGTATAGGCTTGGCTGCCTTCTGAAACAAAATGAAATGACAGTCTCTCTGTCTCTCTCTTTCACAAACGCCACCAACACACTACACACGGCCCACGTGCAGGTGGCCTTGTATAGTGTGGGGCGTTTACTTAACCCCCTGAGCCATAATTGGCCACAGGCACCTTTCCTGTGGCCAATTATGGCTCTCTTCGCTGACGGCGCTGTGATTAGCCAAAGCATGCGGGTCATAGTGCATGCTTGGCCAATCATCAGCCAGCAATACACTGCTATGACGCAGTGCATTATGGGCCGTGACACACCGCTCTAATTTGGCACGAACGGACCATAATGTTCGATCTTCCTCTTGAAATCGAAGCTCATCCCTAGTGGTGAAGTATGGGGCAAGATTCCTCACCCTGCTGCCATTCCTCATTATATTTCTTAGAAAAAAGAAGAAAAAAAAACACATACAAAGACAATTAAGGTACGACCAATCTTTATTGGAGATAAATCTATAGATGGAAATGATTGTCGGGCTTCGGAGAACAGTGACGGTTGACCTAGGACTCCTCAAAGGCAGGGCCTTTTTACACTAAGCCTAAACCTTAAGATGATTCAGAGGAAGGCGAAAACCCCCCCGGCCAGATGGGCTCCAAGGGGGGGAAAAATTCCTTCCTGACCCCCTAAGGCGATCGGATAGTCCCTGAATCATCAGTCTAGGGTGCCCAGTTCATCTCATATAGAGAAAAAAACCATACATAGAACCATACAGAACATATGTATTGCAGGTATGTATGCAATAAAACACACCTACCTGCTTGTTCACAATCATCTTTGGGGCTCATTCAGAATATATGCATTGAGCATCCGCACAGATCAGCGCCCCCACACTGATCAGTGCCTCCGCCCGCCGCACCGATTCCTTATGTTTTCTGTGCCCAGCCCCTACAGGAGGACTGGTGGTACCCCCTTATTGGTGGCCCTGGTGGTGGTATGTAGACATGCTGTGTATGATGGTATGCATGGTGCTATATACGCAGGTATGTATGCAATAAAACACACTTGCATGCTTGTTCACAATCATATTTGGGGATCATTCAGAATATATGCATTGAGCATCCGCACAGATCAGTGCCTCCCCCACCGATCAGTGCATCCGCCCGCCGCACCGATTCCTTATGTTTTCTGTGCTCAGCCCCCTACAGGAGGACTGGTGGTACCCCCTTATTGGTGGCCCTGGTGGTGGTATGTAGACATGCTGTGTATGATGGTATGCATGGTGCTATATACGCAGGTATGTATGCAATAAAACACACTTGCATGCTTGTTCACAATCATCTTTGGGGCTCATTCAGAATATATGCATTGAGCATCCGCACAGATCAGCGCCCCCACACCGATCAGTGCATCCGCCCGCCGCACCGATTCCTTATGTTTTCTGTGCCCAGCCCCCTACAGGAGGACTGGTGGTACCCCCTTATTGGTGGCACTGGTGGTGGTATGTAGACATGCTGTGTATGATGGTATGCATGGTGCTATATACGCAGGTATGTATGCAATAAAACACACTTGCATGCTTGTTCACAATCATCTTTGGGGCTCATTCAGAATATATGCATTGAGCATCCGCACAGATCAGTGCCTCTCCCACTGATCAGTGCATCCGCCCGCCGCACCGATTCCTCCTGTTTTCTGTGCCCAGCCCCTACAGGAGAACAAGTGGTACCCCCTTATTGGTGGTCCTGATGGTGGTATGTATAGTGGTATGTTTGGTACTAGGTGGGCATGCTGAGTATGGTGGTATGTATGGCCCTATGTATACATTCTATGTATGGTTCTCTGTATGGTGTAGGGAGATCATTGCCAGTGTGCCAAATTATCTCACTCAGTACTGCTTGTGTTACCGTCTCACACCAGGAAAATCTCAGTTGAGGTCAAATCCCTCAGATGATGGTGAGGAGGCTTTGCCCTCGCATGGTAGCGAGGAGGCTCTGCCTTCGCATGGTAGCGAGGAGGCTCTGCCTTCGCATGGTAACGAGGAGGCTCTGCCTTCGCATGGTAATGAGGAGGCTCTGCCTTCGCATGGTAACGAGGAGGCTCTGCCTTCGCATGGTAACGAGGAGGCTCTGCCCGCTCATGGTAGCGAGGAGGCTCTGCCTTCGCATGGTAACGAGGAGGCTCTGCCCGCTCATGGTAGCGAGGAGGCTCTGCCCGCTCATGGTAGCGAGGAGGCTCTCTGTTTATCACTACCCTCGGATGATGGTAATGAGGCTCAGCCCTCAAATGTTGGTGATGAGGCTGTATGTTGATGTTATTGCCCGTCGGATGGTGGCGACGAGGCTCTGTGTTGATGATTCTGGTTTTCCAGTGGTGATTATTAGGCCACTGGGGGCAATTCACATCCTCGCTCAGGTAGGAGAAGCCCTCAAATCTCTTCTGGTGGCATGGAAATAAATGCCTCCCATGGTCTTCATTGCGAATGAATACATCCCCTGGAACTCCTTCCCTCAGGTTTTCCACATGAATCTGGAAAGAGAAAAAAGTATTTTGTCAATGTTTCTGATCGATAGGGAAAGAATCCTTAGAAATCCCCCCATTGTGCTGGGACTCCTCCCGTATACTTACATGTCGATTTGGAAATGGTGGGGGTGAGTTCCCTTTCTCTAGCTCCTTCCAGTCCACCTTGCTGAAGTAGGGGTGTCCTCTGATATCTCTCACTAGACTCATCCGCATATCTTGGTCTTTACATAGGAACTGTAAAAAGGAACAAAATATAATAAGATACACTGGAATAACATGAACAATCTATGAACAATTTAATGTTTGATTCTGACATATTTCAGGTTCTATTATTTTGCCTTCTGACCTGCTACTACATCCTGATTGGATTGGATGGTAGCATGGGGCCTTATTTGTGTCATATTAGTTCAGAATAGTTATTAAAGGAAAGAATCATCAGATATTTTGCAATTAATTGTGAATTAGGAATGTATTAAAAAGGAGATTTCTATGAAATCTGCACCTGCCATGATCTTTCTTATGACTCTGGCAGTCCCAGGGGAGTTCTATATGTTGTCTGTGCACGGAATGTCCCCAGAAATTGAATTCAATGTGTGCGATTGGCCCCATCACTATCCAATGGAACCACCCGGACCGTAAATTAAAAAGTATAAAGGTAAACACATCCTGGGTTTAGGGGACACAATGGCTGCGGCTTTCCTCACACATCCTCTGCAATAGGATTTCCATTCTTTGGATTGTACTTTCTATGACTTTTCCACTGCTAAATGGACACAAGGGCTGCTTCTTTCCTTATGACAGGGGAAGGCAGATCCTTCCATTAAGCAGTCAGCTTGCTGAAAGTACAGCTATGACCTCCATCCATATGTGATGGGAAGAAGGTGGAACCATGTTTAATAAAATCCTATGAAGATATAATGTATGCAACAGGGAAAGAACATTGTCACTTAAAAGGTGTAAAATTTCTATGTATACTTACCCTCTCTATGACGTCACGGAGATACGGGTTCATGCTATCTGGATAATACGGTCTCCTTGTGATCACGATCTTCACTTCTTCCTCTGCGGACTCCCTGCCGGTCAGAAATGGATGTCTGCCGAAAGTCATCTCATACACGATTATTCCCAGGGAGAAATAATCAGCCGCTCCGAAGTATGGAATGTTTAGAAGGACCTGTAGAAACATAAAGAGAAAAAGAAGGATGAGCTGATTGTTGGGTAGAGGACGGAGACGACTCAATGCTGATATATGTGATCTATGAATCCTCCCAGGACTCCTAAAATTGTGCTCAAAAGACCTCAAACCAAGGCGGAGCTTGTGAATATTGGAGGTGGGGCCTTAGGTCTCACAGAGACACAAAAGGAAATTGGCTGAAATCTTCCAAATTGAGGTAAATTTCACCAGAACAGGTGTGCCCGTTGAAGGTTTCTCCTCCCCTCGTGTTCTGGGGAAATATCTAAAACTCACTTTCTTTCTCAATGACAATGGTCACCAATACAAACCAATGGGGACAAATACCCCTGGAATATTGTTCCAGCCTGGAAACCCACTGAAACCAACCAGGTCACCAGTAAAGAAATTCTTAATTTAGTGAAAAATGACCTCCCTTTAGCTTATCTCTATATCCCATTATAACAAATATTACAATTAGGTCTAATATCAGGTGGATAGCGAGTATCTTACCTCTGGCGCCAAGTACCCTGGTGTTCCCGTTTGTCCTCGAATCCTCCTGAATTCCGTGACACCGACCCCTGCCAAGCCGAAATCAGCTATTTTGATGTGCCCGGCGTCATCCAAAAGGATATTTTCAGGCTTGAGGTCTCTGTGGATGATCGTCCTAGAATGGAGAAACTGCAGACCACAGATCATTTCTGCTATGAAGTATCTGATGGGGGAAAGAGATAGAGGAATTAGCATCACAAATCATCACGGAGTAATGAAATCTAAAGATGAAATGACTTCCCCCTGTAATACATAGGGGTATGGATGGACGAGGCTCAGGTGAAGGGGCTGACTACATCACTGGCTGTGGTCAGTCACCCCCGACTCCAGAGTGACCCGTTCATTGATCTTACCTTATGGTGTCCTCAGGAAATGGAGCTACTGCCATGGCACGATAGAGATCCCCTCTGGTCAGGCATTCCATGACAAAGACGAGATGATTCTGTGTGAACACAAGAGATAAAGTTTACATTATAGACATGCAGGATTTCATTTTGTGGAGGAATAGACAGACACACTTAATTTAGGAAAACCGGACAGAAGAACTACGTAGGCCGCCATTACTGGACTGTTCTTATTGCAATGCTACTTCTGTCTGGTCTGGTAAAGAAATTGGAAGGTGAAAAGACTTACCTTTGTCTGGAATGTTCCAAAGAGATGTGTAATAAATGGACACTCCCTGGCTACTTTCAGCACGTCACGTTCTAAGAAAACCATCTCACTATCGCCTTCATTATGAAGTAATTCTCTCTTTTCCACAAGTTTAACCGCCAGCTTCTGGTCAATGGTGGGATGAGAGGCCAAGATCACCTTCCCAAAGGCCCCCTGTCCAAGGACTCTATAACAGGTCATGTGTTCAAAGGAGAGTACACATGACTGGTCCTTGGTGACCACGCTGGATGGTACTGGTGAGGCGATCTCATGGTTTGTGGTGATGGATGAAGTATTGTTGTCTTCGGTGGATGGACTGTCTGCAGTATTGTTGTCTTCGGTGGATGGACTGGCTGCAGAACTGTTGTCCTCCATAGTCTCAGACTGTGCGGTCTCCTGGTCCTCATTGGTGGATGGAGCGACATGCATGTCCTTGTCCTCCATGGTTGGGTCCTGCACAGTCTTCTGGTCCTTATTGGTGGATGGAGTGACTTGGTGTTGTTCGTCCTCCATCATTTTATCCAGTTCAGCCTTACTGGTGTACGGGACCCGTATGTAAGGCTGTCTGACGTTGAGACGATCTTCAATTTGTCCTGGAGAGAGAAGAAGAAAACAGTCATTTTTATTCTTGTTCTTTACATGTGATCGATCGATCTTACACAGAATCGGTGGGCATTCGGTGGGCATATTTCCCTTCATGGTGATTCTCTATATACATTATGGCAGTATGGGAGTTCTCAGCCCCTGGGGGGTGGTGGGGGGTGGGGGGGGGTCCATTCTCAGTGACTGGCTTTCTATGCCAGAATAAGTGTAAGTTAAAAAGTCCCAGTGAGATCCCT